>NC_087442.1:30610000-30938750 GCF_036321535.1 Camelus dromedarius | reverse complement strand
AGAGTATCTCAACCTGGGATTTACAACTACCTATCATTTGGTCAACAATAAGCCAATTAAATCCCTATGACGCTGCAATTTCCAATGTTTGCAGCCTTGGTTTCCTTAAAATTTACCAATTTAGAATATTTACTAATCTCCTTGTCATATTCTTGATACACTCCTATTTATCTTTTAAACTCAACAAAAATATTATTAAGAAATGCTTATAAGCCAATTTCCATTTCTTCCTGGAAAGCAAGGGACTTCCTCTCCACTGGCCAGGCAGAGGCAGTATTAGAAAGAACACACTTAATCCCTCATCATCCCATAAGAAAGATGGAGTGATATACAGTCTTGAACAAGTCTGTCTCAGCCCTTTTGGAGCTGTATTGTTTTGTTTAAGACCTACCTGTCTAAAGTATGTGTGGCTTCCTCTTCTGGATTCCAATTCTGAGCTCCATGAGAACGAGGACCCTCTATGTTTCAGGCTGGGTTGGTGTCCACTTGGTAGGTCCTGTTTCCCTATTGGGTGGAAGCCAATGTCAAATATTGGGGAAACTGAGGAGGAAGATTGACTCTAGCCTTTACAAGCTACCTTTAGCAGATAGTCATCAACTTGATCTCTGACTTCCCACTCATGGATGTCTTAACTAGCAGGCACTTAATGTACATTTTTTGGATGAATTAGTGAATGAATGATGTTGGCTAGTTCAATGCTTCAGAGCAGCATATAGAAAACACTCTTAGAGGCAGCTTTTCTGATTTTCTAACCTAATTTTTCTGAAAGTCATAATTATACCAACCTAATAGAATTAAATAAAGGAAACATCTCCTAACGCCTTCTGTTCCCTTTCCTCTTAGCACAAACCCAGAAAGCAGTCTCTTCTATACTCAAAGGACCATAGCTACTTGATAAACTGTTTCTAGCCTTCTTCTTTTAATGGAGCTCTCTAGCTGTTGGATTTGTTAATTTCTTTAAACCATGATTATATGTTAGTAATTTTCCTATACTCCAAATAAATATATATATATAACACATTTATTCTTGATGACAGGTGATTTTAAGCAAAACTACTATGCACCTTTGCTATATTCCCCTTTCTAAATGATAAGACATTCAACAACATTTAATGGCCATTACTTTATTATGACAATGCTTGTGGATTTCTGGTAAGCCTTAGATCCTCAAATTCTAGATCTGAAGCTGAGATGTAAACCATGACACCACTTCAACATTTCCTCTGACCGAATCCAGACAACATTCTAATATCATGAAGCACTTTGGCAATGTTTTGACTGTTGCCTTTTCTCAACTGCATTCCCAGCCTAAAGTGCTTTTGTTTGACCAATCCCGTCCTTTCAACTTTCCCTTGCTAACAATAGCTGATTGCACTTGTCAAAAAATCACATCACAATAACTATGCACTCAATTCTTAACCTGGCTGATAGTTGCATATGAAGAGCTGCTGGAACAGAAACAATATTGCTGTGGAATAGAAGTATTTTAAAAATTAGCTTAAAATATTAGCTTGAAAATTAGGTGCAAATGTCTCCTTGTTAGCTCTTGTTTCTTTCCTAGAAAGTAATGTTTCCTGTTTCATTTCTAGCTGAGGCATCATCTTGTAAATGGATAAGCTGCAAGGGAATGTACATTTCCACCAACACTTAACTACTGATGGACAATTTTAGGGTTCACAAATAAGGTTCCTTATAAGAGAAGGGAGCAAAATAAGTTTTTATGCACTTTGAAAGAAGCAGGGAAGGTAATTTCAATTCTTAGCAATACTATTAACTACTGCCACTGAAACTGCATTTTAGTACCTGCTTCTCTGGGTACCATCCTGGGTTGCATTATCTAATCTAATTCTCAGGGCAAAACTGTGAAATAGAAATTACTCTTCTCAGTTTCCAAATAAGAAAATTTTGTAGAGAAAATAATAATTTTCCCATTTCCACAAGTCAATAAATGAAAAGATTACAGATTTTTCTTGAACAGTTTCCATAGTTTTTTGTTTTCATTCTTTTCTAAACAGTTCTGGCACTAGGACTTAAATCGTTTTCCCCTGTTCTGAGATGCAGTGAAAATTCCCACATTAAGAACAATGACCTATTTTATGACCAAAAGAGTACGTTAGGAAAAACTGTTGTAGTTAACTTTGGATTTAGTGAGCTTGGTATCAAATATCCTCTCCTACTGCTACATACTCTCAATGTGGATCCCAATTGTTAGTTTGGAAAATACAGCTTCCATAATAATAGCCCTAGAATACTCAGCGAATTTGTCAAATTGAACAGAAGTAAACCCATCTCTAGCAGAGATACTTTAGTGGATATTTTGGGATGTGTTTCATGGGGGGCTATTTGTAGATCCATAAATTATACTTTGTAGGTGGCTATCAACTCTGCTCCCTGGTAATCTTGGCCCCAAAGCTGTACTTTTTTCTGAAAAAATTGAAGAGCTTCTGGAGAGCAGAAAGAGCATTATTCTGGTTCCTGAGAAGAGAAATCAAGCAAGAACCCTGCTCACAAGATGAGTGCATGGGTCAGGTGAAAGTATTTCAAAGCTATTTTAGATTCCAGATATAAATGAGATCATAGTGGTAATCGTATCACAATATATAAATATATCAAATGAATGCATTGTATACCTTAATCTTACATAATGCCATAGGTTAATTATATCTCAATAAAAATAAATTAATTAATTTTAAAAATGTTTCAAAGCAACAATTTACACATGTAGGGACAAGACAGAAATCCATTTCCTGCATCCAGTGACCAAAGTCACTTTGGAATAGCATGGGGCTGAGCTTCTGAATTAGAAGTTCAGGCTTCTTAAACACTTCTTGATTGATGATAAGATTGGTTTCAGGGTCTTTGGATGAACAGATAAGGGTTAAGCAATTTTTCTTTAAAACCAAGAGTGGGCAGGGTCAAGCTGGCAAGCCGACTGCTGAGCAGGAAAAGCAGTGAGTGGGCAGTTGAGTGTGTAAAGCTTCTGACTTTCACTATTGTGAGAACAGGTCATTTGCGGCTTTAGAATCAGTAGCTTCTCCTTCCACTTTCTTTTCCCCTCCCCCAAACTTCTTAACTTTATGCTTAATTCTGTTGTTACTACTCAAGGAGCAGGTCAAATTTAGCGCTTCTGATAAGTCTTTGTTGTCATACATTTTTCTCTTTGGACTATAAGGAAAAGAGCAAAGGAAAGTGTTTAAGGTTGTATTTCTCTGTGTGTGTGCACTGGTGTGTTAAGCAGAAATGGAATGGATTTGTTGTATTACATAAAATTGGCTATTCATTAAAAAAACCCACCAATGCATTTTCATAAATTAAAATTATTAAGTAGATGCCCTGAAATTTCTCATCTTCCTCACAGTCATCCTCATATCATCATATCATCAAATATAACAGCAGTTCTCAATCTTAGCTGTGCATTAGAACTACTTGGAGAGATTTTAAAAATCCCAGTGCTCAGGCCACACCCCAGACCAATTAACAGAGAACTGCTGTGAAAACCAGGCAACAGTATTTTTTAAAACCCCCAGGTGGTTCTGAAGTCAAGCCAAGGCTGAGAACAATATCATTATTATCATAATTTTTATCATCATTATCACATAATTTTTACTTGATGTCTAAGTGTGTAAGATATTAAGGTACAGTACGCACAAGGAAAATTTCTTAAAATGGATGCCTGCTTCATAGTGCCTCATAAATCCAAAAGTTAGTGTTCATTTCTTCCTTTATTCAATAATAAATAAAGGCAGTAAATATTGACTAAAGGCTGGATGCTGAACTTACAGTGGTAAACAGAGTAGAAATAGCTTTTGACATCTCCGAACTTTAGCAGAACAGGACATACAGAGGGTCACAGGGTTTGTTAATTAACTTTCAAGACTTGTGAACCAAGATGCGTGTTTTAAAATTTTCTGGCTATATTCCTGATGGTGGCTGAAACCACCACCACCACCACCACCGCCACCACCAATCCTTCTGCCTATCACATTAAATAAAATTCTACCTCCTGATGAAAATCTTGGGAAGTCATGATGTACCTTTATTCAGCAGAGTAGCAATCATAGGAAAAAGGCTAATAAAACCCTGAATTTTTGTTAGCTAACTATATACAGTTCTATATCCTTTGAAATAGTATAAGTGGTCATTTAGAAATGTTAAAATAATTATTTCAGATGAAAATACGTTAAATTGATCTATTAAACAGATGCACAGAACATAATTAAATTAGCAAAATTGTTAGAAGAACTTATAGTGAACATAAAGCTTTTCTTTTTTTATCATAATGAAATTGTTCTAATTGATTTTTTGAGAAGTTTTGATTGTGTTTCCTGGTCAAATATCATCAGCATATAATAAAGGTGTCATGTGGCATACATCTGTGTCAAAATTACTGTGGGCTTTGGGGTTCCCGCGCTGGGACTAATACATAGTTGAGCTAATTAGTCTTCTATTGTTCTTTTAACAGCAAGGCCAATGAGATATTCTTATTTAAAATGGCAACAGAAGTATTCTTTTTTTCTCCAGTGGTCATATTTCATAGGAGGTATTTTTCTGAGCATGGTATTTTAAAATCAGGTATCTTTTAATATAGCTAATTTGTAGGTAATTGGAGGACTATAGATGTACGTGGTAAATGATGAACGCTAGAACACTAATGAACAAATTATAACAAGTTTCTCTTCCCTTTATTAAGCATGAAACGCTAAAAAAAAAAAATCCATAACCATTGTGATGGTTATGGCTGCTGGTGCCCTTTTGACTGTTGCAATTTTGAAGATAACTTTAGTCAGCTGGAAAGCATATGTTAAAAGGGAACAGCTCAAGTGAAACAAATTCTTCTTGCTTTTGTCTCCAGGTGAACTGCACTGTGAAAGGACACAAAATACGTATGCATCACCCGAGAGAATTGCAATATGAGATAAGGTGTATCTGCCGAGTAACTGAAAACCTCTTTCTACTACCAGAAATATTAAAAATTGGAAAAACCTATTAGTTCTTTTTTTTCAAACAACCGAAACAAGTCATTTGTTTTTGTTTTTGTTTTTCTTTATAGCTGCTTTGTAGCAGCTCACATTTTTCATGTGAGTTGTCCTGGTAGATTTCCTAAAAGCTGATGTTAGAAGGCAAATATTGCTACGTGAAGGAACATATGACCACTCAGGGATGTGAAATGAAGTGCAGCTAAAGCACATTTTTCAAGGAAAACCCCACATTTAAGCAATGGAGTGATTCGTTATTTTTCTCTTATCTATTAAAAGTCTTCATTACGGAATAAAAATGGTTTCTTGCTTCACTCCTCGCATTACTTTTCAATGCAGCTACTCTCATATGATTTGGTGACACTTCTTCCACCTCATCCCCTTAGTTTGGGAGATTTTACTCTGTATTTTATATATACTCACACATATTTGTGTGTATATATTAGAGACAGGTCACTGCTTTCAATTTGTTAAGAAATATTTTCATGCAGTTGAGATATCAGAGTATCTGTACATAATGCCAGCTTTCAGTAAAGGTCACATCTTACAGTTAGATTCTGAGAGGAAATGTACAGAATACCTTATCCATATATTCTGTTTTCACACAGTAGAACATGGTATTACATTGCATAGGTAGAAAACATCTTTGGTAAAAAATGTCTTTGTGTATAAAGAAAAATGCAATAGTCCAGGAATGTGGGATATATATGCTACTTCACTGGATGAGCATTAAAGTGTGAATCACTGGCTATTTGGGGGAAATGCATTTTGAATATTTTGAATTTTTAAAATTCATAACAATGCAATAAAGGGCTTCTCTGAGGTAGGTAATGATGCTCTGGTTTAGGTGCTTTAAATTTATATATATATATATATATATTTATTGAAGTATAGACAGTTTACAATGTGTCAATTTCTGGTGTACAGCACAATGCTTCAGTAATACATGAACATACATATATTCGTTTTCATATTCTTTTTTACCATAAGTTACTATAAGATATTGAATATAGTTCCCTGTGCTATATAGTATGAACTTGTTGTTTATCTATGTTATATGTATTAATTAGTATCTGCAAATGTTGAACTCCCAATTTATCCTTTCCCACCTCCTTCCCCCACTGGTAACCATTAGTTTGTTTTCTTTGTGAGTCTGTTTCTGTTTTGTAAATAATTTCATTTGTCTTTTTTTCTTTCTTTCTTTTTCTTTTTTTTTAAGATTCCACATATAAATGATATCGTATGGTATTTTTCTTTCTCTTTCTAGCTTACTTCGCTTAGAATTACAATCTCTGCTCAGCCATAAAAGTTTTTTTTAAAATAATAAAATAATGCCGTTTGCAGCAACATGGATGGACCCAGTGCTTTAAATTTTAAATACTGATTTCCAGCACCTGACAGATGAATTTAGTGTTCCTTTCTTAATTATCTTGCCTTTCCCTGTTTATTTTCCCCTTCCCCTTGGCCATGATTTATCTCTACTCTTCTTCCTTCCTTTATAGTCTTTCCTCTTTCTCCCCTAACTACATAAACAAAAGCAAGGTTAAAGTTGTTTCAGGAAAAAGTTATGTTTATTTCATATTTTTCTACAGGAGACAAACTCTTCTAAGCAGCTAACGGGCTTCTCCTTTCTTAAGTCCAGAGAAGAACTGGGTGCATTTATATGCTGAAAGCAGAGTGCATGTATCTAGGTTTATTCTGCTACACTGGAATGTTGAACAAAGAAATCTGTAACTTTTGTTAGACTATAAACACATGCTTCAAATGATTACCAATATGATCATAGGATAAAACTCAATTTGCAAAATTCACTTTCTACCAGTACTCAAAAAAAAAGTCAGAACCACTGTCCTCTCTTGACGGATCAGTACTACTGCCTCTCTTGGTGGACAATGATACACGATCATTAAAGAGAGAAAATTGCATAATTATTTTTCCTCACTGGTATTCTTCCAAATGGTAGTAACTTAATACCATTATATATTAAATACATTTACATAGGACATATTTCAGTTTATCTAGTTCTTTGAATTCTAAATCATGATTGGTACAATCACAGGTGGTATGTTAACATGAAAATTTCTCATTCATTTTTTAAAGAAAGGAGCCAGAGTCACAAAGTAATTTTATAATTTATCTTGATACCTCTTATTAGCTTTCTGTATTTTGTCAAAATCAGCTAACTCCTTCAAACAAAAACATAAGCAGAAAATGTGAAATGTTAAATACTAGACATTCAAGCAGAGAATGAATCCTTTTTAACTTTGAACAAGGAATTAAACAATGTCAACTAATAAATTAGAGTTCACCTGTTACTAAAAATAAATCAGCTAGAGTAATTTTACAAACTGACTTACTGATAAAATTATAAGGTACGTGTCAAAGTAGATAGAGAGATAAAGTTTACTTTTCCCTGAAGTATTCATGCATATCTCAAAAGTTATTCTCACATCTAGCCATCAGCTACTGATAGCAATTTTCTACTGGACTCCCACTAAGAACTCTCACTTAAAAAACCTGTGCTCATTTGCCAAAAAGCAGTAACATTGAAAATAAAGTCTGATGGGTGCCCTAATACTAGAATCTACAAGAGTTTATTATTAATTATAAGGTGCAAAGCATCACATAAATCATATTCATCACCCCAGATGGCCTTGACCCTCCCTCTTCCTGGACCAGGTTGATTCCATCTGGGGCAGCCAACAAGTCACTGGCCACTTCTGTGTAACTAGGTTGACTAGTCTTACATGCCAGATCCTGCCATTCCTGGATCTGAATGAAATACACACTTCAAGCCTAAAGGTCCGGCATTCTGAACAGCTGCCAAAGGATCCAGATGATGCAATCTGGAAATGTCAAACAGTTAATTTCTCCCATAAACTTGGTCCAGTGGAAAGCGAGATACAGGAAATAGTATGCAAATAAACCCCACCTTCTCCCTCCATTTCATGGATTTCTCTGAGGATGTTTGTCCATCTAACTCTTCTCAGACTTTCAACATGCCCAGCAGAGGCACCTGTTGATGGATCATTATTGTGAAGCAGTGGTCACTGTGAGGATGTGTAACTTTGCACTACTTTGCTTCCTTCATTACCTCACTTTCCTTATATCTCACTCTTGCTGCCCTGGGTTCATGCAGCCCAAAGAATTCTTACCTTGGGCTCTGATTTATAGGGAATCTGGGATGAAACACATATGTGGCCGGACTGAGAAAAACACAGACACTCCTAATTTGAAACTCCTGGCTTCATAATACATAGCAATTTCTTCCCCCCTGAAGAAAAGGTATGTCTGTATCAAGATTCAAGTATTCAGAAACTACGTTAACTGGGTAGTTGAGCAAGTGATCTGCTTAATGTGGGTCAACCAGAATTAGTATCTACTCTTAGTATACATTCTATTGAAGGAGAGAGAGAGAGAGAGCAAACCCATGAAAACACCTGGACTGATGTGGAAGGGGCTGAGAGGGTGAGAAGGACTGATAGTAGCAGTACCGTGGAGTAACTGTCATGAGTAAAACTGAAAAAATAGAAGAGGATACATGAATAACATTGATAGAAGAACATTCTGGCTGGAAAGTCTAAGTTTTCTTGTTCCCTTTATGTTCAGAATGACAGATACCAGGAAGTAGGAACACAAATATTTCATCTTAGAAGACAACTAGTAGAAACCTTTTTTCAAAACTGAGAAACAGACTGGGAGGTGAGAAAATAAATTTGCCCCTGAGATGTAGCATAGAGAAGGATATTTGTCACAGAAGAAAACAAGACGATTCAAAGCAACCCATTGGTTACATCTAATAGGAGATATGGAATTTGAATATAGTACACTATCTGGGAAGAGGTCTTAAAAGAAAAGAAAGAAATCCCACCACCAGGAGATTGAACTGGGAACAAGATAATGAGAATGGTATTTATAAGACTTAGAAACAGAAAAATATCTCTGAAAATTCTCCAAGAAATGGCAAGAAGAAAATTTCAGGAAAAAGACATGGTATCTGCAACAGAATGCCAGGAGGCAAGGCATTTATGAAACAGGAGTTGTGAGTCATAGAAAGAAAACTGAATACTATTAAAAGGCAACAGGGTAAGAGGGGAAGACAACAAATTGTGACAAGGAGGGGTTGCCAGGAAATTAAAATAGCAGCCCTGAGCAGAAGTGACACTGTAGAAAATTGAATCAATGATATAAAGGACATATTTTAACAACTCTCCTAGACATCAGAAAAAGGAAAAAGTACAGTAGATAATAAGAAATAAAATGATGGATATCTAAGAGAAAGACTGGAAAGACAACATACAGTAATTGCTATGTCTGAAGAAGAAACTAGACTAAACAAAAATGATGCAGTAATTGATAAAATAAGAGAACAAATATCCAAGCCAGAGAAACGGTGATACAGATTGAAAGAGGGTCACTGCATTCCAAAGCAAAATAATGCAGAGACTCCCCTCCAGGCATATCCTAGTTAATGTTTTGAATATTAAGAATGAAAACAAATCAATTACTATTCAAGAGGGAAATGGATTACATACAAAGAAACAAAACAATTTAGCATTCAACCTCTCCTCTACAACAACATTAAATTCCTAAATGTTGTGGAGTCACAACTAAGGAACTTTCAGTAGAAAACAATCATAACCCAAGATTTTTATAAATGCTAAAGTTGTAATTTGTTAGCAAAGGCAAGAGAATAATATTCTTGGAATTCAAATGCACAAAAATATGCAAAACATACAATGTTGAAATGACATGAAGATTCCTTCCAATCGACCAAGAGATGAATCAAAATAAAGAGCTTAAGAATTATGAGGACACTGTGTGCCAATCATTAACCTTGTCTCTTAGCTCTAAGCCCAGCTTTGTATAACTGGCTTTATAATTCTAATGCTGGGACTCTGCAAACTACATTTCTTCTTTACCAGGTGGCAATACAATATACATTGCCAGACCAGATGCAGAGGGACCCTCCTCAGAGGTCTGAATCCCATCCTTCTGAAATCCCATCTCTGAGCAAATGGAGCATGGGCAGCTGTTGGGAGTGCCATCTTCTCAGAGGTCAGGGTCCTAGCTCAGCAGGTTCAGATGTTTTCAACATTTTTCTTTTCTTCTTCTGGCTTACAGTTGGTTGCTGTTTCCTGCCATTACTAATACTTGTTACCTCAGTGTTGTTTGCCTTTTTAGTCCTCCAATGCCTGCTTAACTACTTTTCCTATATTACATTCTTTCATTTAAAATAACTAGTGTGATTTCTACGTTCCTGACTGGAGTCTGACTAATATAGTATTTGCTATCACATTAGAATGGGATTGATTTGTTGTATCTTTGATCTTGAATTCAGCACTGAGCTCCTTCCAATTGGACATGGGTATACCATGGCATCATAATTATCAAATTATCACCTGTCACTGGTGGTAATAGATTGCTTGCTGACAACATATTCTGGGAAACCAAGTGGCTGCTGAACTTGACTATTATGGAAATACTATGGCTATAGGATAAAGGAGTTGAAGAGCTCCTTCTGTCTATTTTGGAGAACCAACAAAAAGAATGACAATCTCGGAGCTTTAAACTCCTAGTTTCAGCTATGCAAAGGGAACTGCAGAGATTCTGTGATGGCCCTAAAAGAAGCTTTACAATTATAGCTACAGGATCCTCATTGAAAATTATACCTAAGGTTTATTTGGGCATGTTGCATAATTACACTATAGGATGAATTCAGACTTGCTAAGCTTTTCACTCAAAAGTTTGGGCAATGATTGGCAATATATAAAACCGTGATATTTGGAATATCAAGGAAAGCTGAGGACTCAGTGGTGGACTCAGAGGAAAGTGAGATTCTTGAACAACCTAAGGCTCTCTGGGTCTCCCTTACCAGTAGAACTATCTGTGCTCCATATTGTACCCAGGGATCCTAGCCTTTTGTTGCTTGAAGACCCAGTAATAGGTTCATTTGGGGCAGTTACTTTGCAAGGGGAATCCTGATTTTTCTCAAGACCCATTCCAACTTTCTTTGTTGTTGCTTCTAGAGTCATACTGTGGTATACTCCAGGGGGAAAAATGCAAAGGTTAGCCTGGGAGAAAAAGATTGAAATATTTTGTGTGTATATTATGTGTGTGTGTATCAGCGGTAACACCTTGGGAATATGTTTGGGAATGGATTCTAAGGGTCTTTGACCAAGTGGAGGAAGGAGTATAATGATGGAATGGACCAAATTTATTGCATTTACTGGGATTCTGAATTTAATGGGTTAGCTTATGCAGCTGAAGATGACTTCAACAGTTTACTTGTTTAGATAACCAAGACTTGGATTCAGTACTGACCTACACTTAATGAGATTGAGATAAACTTCCTTGGCACAATGTGAAAGAAGAAATTCAAATGCTTAGGGACATAGGAATATTAGAATAAATTTATCCTGTATGACTTGTCTACTTCTCTTCACCACATGCCCTAAAGAGGCAAAGAGGATACTCCCTTTACTAAAGAATTAAGAAAGATACTGGTGGGCATTATATTAGTATCCTTGAAAGTTTCTGTGATTTTAAGGGGGGTGATGGGACCTCAGTGGAGTAGAGTCCAGGTGGCAGCACCTAACTACTAGATGGTAATGGGGAGTATTTACTATAATTGGCAGCAGGTAATAAGTAGTAAACAAAATGTTTTGGCCTTCAAAGATCGTGGATGGCAGCTAACTGATCACAGTATCTCTAAAATAGATGGATACTTTACTAGAATACTATCTGATTTCTATCTATAGAAGAAAAAACTTCCGACCTGGTAGTCAAAAATCTGATTTAAGTCACCACAAAAGGAGTCACAGCATTCACTCAGTTTCCAGAGCTAACTATGTTCATAGCACCAGAATCCCTAAATGGAAGAGTAGACAGGGTCTCTCAGCAACAGTGCCACAGGTATATGTTATGAATCTTCCTTTAAGCTTGCCCCAAATTGCACTAGGGTCAGATGACATGTGGCACAGGTAGGGTGAATAGTCTCACTGCTGAGGAATGCTGAACGAAAGGTTCTGCCACTTTGTTGACCCAGGTAGCTGGGAAGGAGGGAAGGGGAATGGCTAAGAGTGGAGAAGTACTGAGTCAGAGTGGAAAAAAAAGTGTCTCAGCCAAGATATACCACCCCCCACCCCCCCATGCCAATAAGGAGACCCCCTAATTGTGGTCCCTGGGCTAGGAATGCAGATAGATATATGAGCGTGTCTGGAGGCCAGCAAATCCCTCCAGAAAGCCATAATGCACTGGCTGTGCACCACATCTAATGTGGGGAAGTCACATTTCCCCAGACGTTCTGTCAGACAGAGCCTGTTTAATTGCTTATGGTTGGGCCTAAAAGATCACATGTAAGATTTTGGCCTGGAGTTGACCTTCTAAGAAACCAGTACCGATCCTGCCAGTGGAGATGAGCCAGACACCTGGTTGCAGGTTGATTGTACTCCTTCTGTCTTGGCTGGGACAGAGATCTGTCCTCATTAGAATGCACACTTATTTTGGTTATGGATTTTTTTTTCCTTGCCCACAAGGCTTTTAATAAGCCCCATTATCCATGGGCTTATGAATGCCTTATTTGTTGCCATGGCATAAGCAACAAATAAATGTGGCAATGACTAGTGTATATGGAATGCACCAGCATTATCATAAGCCCCATAATCCAAAGGCATCTGGTTAGATAGTATAATGGAATGGTCTCCCAACGATCAAGTTATGGCACTAGAAGAGTGATAGCAACCTGACATTTTGGGAGACTGATCTTACATGATGTAGTATATACTCAGAAGTAAAGACCAATATAAAGACTTCGTTTCTCTAGGAAGCCATAATATGTGAACCTAGGAATCCAGAGATGGAAGTGAAAGTAGAGCCTCCCATTGTTAAACCTAACAGCACACTGGCAGAATTTTCGCTTCCTTTCCTCCAGTTCTGAGCTCTGTTGATTAGAGATCTTAGCTTCAAATGGAGAAATGTTTTTCACCAAAGGACACAGCAAAGGTATTGTCTGGAATTTGGAGAGAGTAATGAGTGTTAGTAGCAATTAAAGGTTGAAATGATTAGATTATATGAATCTGAGTTTGAAACAAATGTAATAGAGTAATTATTCTTAAATGAAAATTTATATTATTAAAAATATATAATACCTATAATCAGTACCATTAATACCAGTAATGAGACAGGAAGCAGGCCAGGCACAGCCATTCAATGAATGACACAGCAATTAACATCAAAATGGTGGAAGATTCAACCCCTAGTAGGCCTTGAGGCTCATGATGGTGGGAGATTTAACTTCTAGCAGAACTTGAGCTTCATTATATGCCCATTGTAATATATTATCATGGTAAATAACATGCCCATAGGCACCATGGCAGTCCCAAGGCTAGCTACAAAAGGTCAAAGAGTGGGAAATGGCCAACTTCCTGGGAATCCCAGCCCCTTCCCCAGGCTAGTTAGACTGGTTCTTCCACTTATTAGCATATGAAGCCACTGAATCCATAAAAATTAGCAACAAGGTGCCTTGCGGCCACTGCCTCTCTCTCTACCCTCTCTTTGGAGATGACCCATGCTCTGTCTGTGGAGCGTGTACCTTTTACTCTAATCTGAGCACCCACCCCCTACACCTCGTGGCCTTTCTCTTGCCTTTCAGTGTATCTCTCTAAATAAATCTACCTTTACTCAACTGTGGCTCACTCTTGAATTCTTTCCTGCACGAAGCCAAGGACCCACGCTTGGTGGGGCACATCCCAGGGGCTCAACCAAAGCCTGGGACATGAAGCCCTCCTCATGCTCCACATCCATTTTTCCTGCATCAGTAACATTGTCAGAAGTTGAGTAGTGTGTATGTGTGGAGAATTACAAGGAAGGGAGTAAAATTTTCCTAATTAAAGAAGACTCAAACATATTTTCGATAACAACAATTAAATAAACAAGCTTTAAAATGCTCTTGAGAACTTCAATGTCTTTTAGAAGGACTAAAAACCAAACACAATTTCTAAAGCACTGGAGAAAATTTAAAAAAAAAGAAAGAGAAAAAGAATATTATATATGTATACAAAATATTCCTCTCACATAAGAGAGATAATGAGAAACAAGTAGATTTACAAATTAAGAATATAAAAGATTAACCTATGTCAAGGTAATATCCCTTTAAATTACAAATAAAATTGGTCTTGACTCATCAGATCTATTCTAAGATTTGATTTTAAAAACTAAATTCCACTAGATTGTTCTTGAAATATTCTAAAATAGACACAAAAAATTTCAAATAAACACATAGTCAAATTCTGTCAGGCAATTGTAACAAAAACAGAACACGTGTTGATATCATACTGAATGTATAATATGCTAAATGAGAAAAAGAGTTACGTATCTTATTAAGAATATACTTCAAAATTAAGACATGACTATCATGGACCACTGCATGTCAAAGAACATCACTATGTATAATACCAATATGTATTATTTTAATGATATATATCATATATTCATTTATGTAATGTGAATATTATAATACCATTAGCATAACATATTCTATTATAATATATACTGTATTTATTCCAGTCACGTTAGCTGTTTCAAACTCATATTTTTGCCACCTCATCTCAAGAAGACCAGAATGCCCTGCTTGAACTCCAGATCCCTATGCTGGGAAATTAGGAAATTATCCCCAGGCAGACAGCTGTGATTCAACTTGTGAATTTCCATTCTTTCAGAGATCGTGTTCTTGTGCTGCCTACTGTCTAATGCTTAAAGGAGTTGCTTCATGTGTTTTGTCCAGTTTTCTAGTTGTTTTTGTGTGTGTGTGTGAAAAACTTCAGTACCAGCTTCTCTGTTCTAGCTGAAGCAGATAATTACTGCAAGTGATTTTCATTTTCTTCCTTTTCTTTCTTACTGACATTTTTATTGACTATATATAATATTTATAATTATATGTCTTAAATTATGTCAAAAGAATGTTATTCAAATCAGAAGGAAATGGAACATTCTATTAAATTTCACAGAAATTTTAAAAAATATTTTCTGAAATGACATCATAGCTTCATTAGGGTCTGTTTTCATTTTTCAGCTTTGAATTTTGCTAAACAAGAATAGAACTTGAAAGGTGATTAAAAAGAGAAAAAAAAAAAAACTTGGAAAGGAATAAGGAATATTTCAACTCCCAAGAAGAAATACACCAATGTTTAACCAGCAACTAATCTATACAACTTATTTTTCTAACTCTTTTAATTGAGGGCTAGAAATTTTAAGAATTTGTACATAATGTTAAATACATTCTGAAATACTAATAGGCCCAATGATTTCTGAGTTGATGTACATCATTCACTGAGTACTCACCATATGTCAGGCACTGTGCTGTACATACTAGAGGTGCCTTAGTTTATTTAATTCTCATCACAGCTACTAAATATAGGCAAATTTATGCTCATTTTATTCTCATGAAGAAACCAAGTTTAAAGCAGTTAAGGAAGCTACTAAAAGTCCTTTCCTTTGGTGAAGTAATTATGTCCTTCTGGAGAAATATTAGAATTTATAATCCTAATGTACACCTTCACATCAGGAGGCTAGTGGGAAGTTTCCTTCAACAAGACCTCCAACTCCCTCTCAAGATGGTTCTGTTATTCAATGGATTTCAATATTCCAAATACTACTAATGGAAGCTTCCTTATATTTATACTTAGCAAAAGTGCAAAAGGGCTATAGGTGATTCTAAGACTCAGGTACTAAAGCAGTGACTGCACCCATCCTTCTGTCCCTTTATCCTCAATATGCTTCACCGGTGGCCTTGATTAGTTTCTTTGTTACAATTTTTGCTGTGCAGCATGTAATGATGCCTCAGCATGAAGAGTATGCTTTGGATTCTACAATCACATTAGAAACAGAACAGAAGCACCAGGCTTCTAAAAAGCAAATTTGTTGTCCACACTGTATGGATAAATATCATCACATGTGCAAAAGTCAACATCTGGACCTGAGCAAGTTGAAAAGGAGCTCCAGAGGTGACTATAGAGAAACTTGACCCAGTAAAACCATCCAAGTCAGTGGGAAAACCTTAAATATCCAATTCCCAGATAAGGATTTATTAAAATTCTTTCTGACTTTGGCTGGTAGCATAAAAAAATGGATTAGAGAAAATAATTGTAGGCACTCTCGGAGCCTACATTAATTGGACATATTCTCATCACTCTGTGACATACTATTATGGCCAGCCGTGTTTCACTGGTGATGAATCTGAGAAGCAAAGGGTCTATGATGTATCCAGGGTTAATGTATCTTTTAGGAAACAGCTAAAAGCTGGGACCAGGTAGTGGAATTTTCAAGCTTATAGTACCCTTAACCACTACACTGTACTGCCTTGAAACACATTAAATACAGGAATTGATATACTCAAAAATTTGTTATTTAGTTATTAGTTTATATATCAACTGAGATAAATTCTAACAATGCTGGGCAGCCACTCTGGTTATAAGGTTTCAATTTTTGGTAAATGTTTTCTTAGGCAAGTATTTGCTAATCCTTTTTCCCCACCAGTACCCTGCCCTTATTTCTAGCCTCATTTCTTACCACACTGTCCTGCTTTGACTTTGAGCCCTCTGAGAGCTTCCTGCAACCTATTCTCCAAAAAGCATAGAGATGGATCCTACTTAGCCTTCATTTATTCCTGTTTTAAAGGTGTGTTAGGTTTGAAAACTTTCAATTATGTCATGAAAGGGGAAAGCTCTCTTAGGACTAGAAGAGAAAAAAAATACAGCAATTTTAATTTTTTTTACCCCTTAAAACCAGAAAGAAAGAATAAAATTATTTTTCAATTAAGGGCTCTACCTTGGCCTAAGGAGTTAAGACATTCCATCTCTGAAGAATTTGGCTTCCCAGGAGTGGGAATGTCAAATTCAAACTATAGAACTCACTTGAATTAAAGCAAATTAGAAAATGTGTAATTTTACTGGGTTTATATCATTTTGTTTTGGCAGAAAGTTAGCTGTATGCAATTGCATGCTTTCTTTGCACTGCAGTCATGCAATCATTCTCATTAAAGTAACTAGATAGTCAACTTTTTTTTTTTGTATCACGATAGCAGTTGTTTTGATTAAATTAATCCAATCCAAATCACTGATTCATTTGGGAAACATTAGAGTCACTTGCCAAAGAGAAAACAAAAAAGTGGAGAGAGAATTATATAATTAACTAGGGCATTAGTATTGGGGGTGTGTGTGTGTGTGTGTGTGTGTGTGTGTGTGTGTGTTTGTGTGTGTGTGTGTGTGTGTTTTAAAGACAAAAGAGAACTATATGTGGATAACAGAAAGCATTTGTTTTTCTGCTCCAGGTAAGTGGTCCTTGATCACTTTTTTTCCTCACTCAGCCATAACCTATGCACCTTTGCTGGTTGTCCCTCAGCTTTTCACATCTCCCTTCCTGTTTCTAAGCCAATCCTGGCTGAAGCAGTTTTAAAAATTAAGGCTCCTTAATAATTGGCTTTCCCTTTCTCCAAGTCATGGGACTACATACTATATCATTCCAACTTGGACATTTTGTCTAGGACAATTCGAAATGGAATGGGACTCTTGGCTGATAAGCAAAACCATGGCAAACCAGGACTGTCCTGGGCAAACCTGAGATAGAACTGTAGCTACAATTTTGTATCATACAATTTTGTATCACATTGCATTGGACCTATCATGTGCTGTTAAAAAGTCCTTCACTGATCTTGTTCCTTCAGTCCTGTGACTAGATATTTATGTTGTTTCCAAGTCTCCACCCTTTCAACTCCATTGTGCCCACTTAATCCACTATTACTGAGTTTTTGCCTTGACCTTTACTCTCAAATTTGGTCCATTACCCTTTATGTTCAGTGCCAAAATCTTGCTGGGAACCTCAGCCTGAGAGCTTGACATCTTGCCTTCAACTCAATAGTCTTCTACTTTTGTACTAGGACTTTATATTTAAGCACCAACCAAGGCTGAGGCCTGTCCCCTCTGACAAGTCACTTGCCTGAGGCTTGGAGCACTGAGTTTACTAGCTTCTGCTGTTATTGGTACGCTAATTCTTCACTCACACCATTCATGGCCTGTGCAGCCTTGAGAGGACCATCATTCTGCTCAAAGAGTGACAAATTTTACTAACAGCTTTCTTTGTTCACAAGACTATGGTAGACACAGTTTGGAATATAGAGATAAATATAGATTCACTCATGGTAGGATGAAACTTCCCTGACAACACAGGGTCAGTTTTTTTTCCCCCCTAATGGTTTCTAAATGTTTTAACTGGTTAAACAGCTTGGTTTAACTGCATGACTAGAAGGTTTTAACTGCATAAAATCCCTACTGGGAACTTCTGCTTTGAGATCTCCTAAAGATAAGATTTCTCAGATCTTTTTCAACTCAGATACAAAGCTCAGTGCTTGTGTGTATAAGGACCCTTGGGAGCTAGCCTGTGAACGTCTTTTGCACCCCAATGCTTTCCTGTACTCTTGTCTTACAGCACTGTGTCTTTTGTCTTTAAATTAAAGTTTTACATAAGTATACTCTGTCTGCAGAGTTTGTGAGTTCTTTAAAACCTACAGATGGAAAATCTTTGCACCCTTAATCCTTACTAAACTTTCCATATGCAGATCTTAAGAGTACTTCCCCGGAAACCCTGACCTATGAAAATAACAAAGCTTGGAAAGTATAGTAATTAGATCAGCTCTGAAGTTTTTGACAGCAGAGAAGTAGAGATTATTTATCTAGGATTCTCTAATTTCCTTTTATTTTCTTCATCTTTGTTATCCTATTGAATTGTGTCCCCTACAAAGTTCATAGTTGTTGAAGCTCTAACCGCCAGAACCTCAAAATGGGACCTTATTTGGAAACAGGCTCGTTGCAGGTACAATCAGTTA
Organism: Camelus dromedarius; assembly: GCF_036321535.1. Classification (NCBI taxonomy): domain Eukaryota; kingdom Metazoa; phylum Chordata; class Mammalia; order Artiodactyla; family Camelidae; genus Camelus; species Camelus dromedarius. The sequence goes on along the minus strand of NC_087442.1, from coordinate 30,919,895 downwards.
AGATGAAGTCATACTGGAGTAGGGTGGACCCCTAATCCAATGTAACTGTTCTTACATAAATGGAAAATTTGGGTGCACACATACACACCTCTTCACACAGAATGTTATGTAAAGATAAAAGCCAAAATCAGCGTGATGCAGTAGAAGCCAAAGAATACCAAAGATTGATAGCAAACCACGAGAAGCTAAGAAAGAGACATGGAACAAATTTCTCCCTCACAGCCCTCAGAAGGAGCTAACCCTGCCATTACATTGATCTTGGACTTACAGCCTTCAGAACTCTGAGACAATAAATTTCTGTTGTTTAAGCCACCCAGTTCATGGTACTTTGTTACAGCAGCCCTAGCAAACAAACAGTCTTTGCTTAAGATTTGAATCCCAGGGAAAGTAATTCTGATTTGTTCACTGGTCAAACAAAAAGTAGCTACATCAGGAGCCGAGATAGCAAAGTGTCAGAGAGATGACTTTGAGATTTCAAGCCTTTTGATTTGGATTCTGATGAATCCTTTAATTGGAAAATAGAACCCTGGAGTTGAAACAAGTTTTCTAGATAACACAATGTTTTGTATATTTGAGTTTGCAGTAATAATGAGACACCCGTGCCATTCAGAGTATTAAAAATCTAGGTTTAGAGAACAGCTGAAGTTAGAGAGGTACATATGAGAATAATTTTTGTGGAGGTAACTTTTGAAGAAACTGGATTGTTAATCATTAACTGTGTGGGCTGAACCAGGAGTGAGCCCAACTGTAACTCAGAGGTTGAATCATAGCAGCGTTGTAATGGTGTCTGTGGGTAATGCTAGAGGAGCTGGGGAGGAGAAACCACTGCCAGCCAGTAGCTATGGTTTTCAAGACATCAGGGAAAATAACAATTTACCCAAAAAAGTTGAAGTCCAAATCTCATAGTAAGAAATAAAGTAGGTTCCAAGAACTTGGAGCTAAGGCCAAAAGCACAATATAGAAAAAAATTCAATAGAAAACTCAAATTAAAATTAGTCTATGCCAAGACAATTGACTGGGGAAAGAACAGTCTTTTCAACAAATGGTGCTGGAACCACTGGATGTCTACAGGGAAAAGAATACAGTTGGACCCATACTTTACACCATATATAAGCATTAGCTCAAAACAGATCAAAGACCTAAATATAAAAGCTAAAACTTTCAACTCTTAGAAGAAAACATGGGTATAAATTTTGTGACCTTAGATTAGGCAATTGTCTCTTAGATATGATCATAAAAGAATAAGTAACAACAACAAAAATAGATAAGTAAACAAAAGTTGAAAAACTTTGTAGTTCAAAGGACACTATCAAAAAAGTGCAAAGACAACCTACAGAATGGGAAAAAACTTTGTATATCAAATAAGGAACTTGCATCTAGAATACATAGGGAGTAATTACAATTTGGTAATAAAAGACATAATTCAATTAGCATATGGGGAAAGGAGCTAAATAGACATTTCTACAATAAAGAGATACTAATGGCTAATAGGCACATGAAAAGTTGCTCACATAATTAGCCGTTAGGGAGATGGAAATCAAAACCACAAGATACCACTCACATGAACTAGAATGAATATAATGAAAAAAAGTGATAGTAAGTGTAGGTAAGAATTGGAAAAATTGGAACTTACACACTGATAGAAAAAAATGTAAGATGGTGTAGTCACTTTGGAAAACAGTCTGGTATTTCCTCAAAAGGTTAAACATAGAGTTACCATATGACTCAAAATTTCTACTACTAGGTATATAGCTGAGAGAAACAAAAACATATTTTAACACAAAAATTTATACACAAATATTCATAGCAGCATTATTCATAATAACCAAAAGTGGAAACATTCCAAATGTCCATTAATTGATGAATAGTTAAACAAAATCCTTACAATCAATGCATTTGACAATAAAAAGGAATTAAGTACTCACTCATTCTTGCTACAACCTGAATGGTCCTTTAAACATTGAGATAAATGAAAAAGTCATTCAGAGGGGCCCATATATTGCATGATTCCATTTATGTAAAATGTCCAAAACAGGGAAATGCATGGAGATAGAAAGTAGATTAGTGGTAGATTAGTGGTTGCTTAGGGTTGGTTGGGTGGGGGAGTGATGGGGATGAGAAATTATGAATAAGAAGTGTGGCATTTCTTGGGCGGTGATGAAAATATTATAAAATAGTTTGTGCTGATATAAAATCGTGCACAACTCTGTTTTACCAAGAACCATTGACTACTACTTTTTTAGGTGACTTTTTGGGTATGTGAATTATATCTCATTAAAAATGTTAAAAAATTCTAGTCAAGGATGGCTTTGTACTGAATGTGGCCATGGAGAGCAGGCTTCAGGAATGGGGTTAAGTTTTATGTATGTGAAACATCATGATCAAATAGGCACCAAAGGCAGAGTATCATGTTGCTAATTGACAAGGAAGATGTAAGAAGGAGGAGGGTATAGTTCAGTGGTAGAATGCATGCTTAGCATGCACGAGGTCCTGGGTTCAATTTCCGGTATCTCCATCAAAATAAACAAATAAACCTAATAATCCTCCTCCCCCTCCAAAAAGATGTAAGAAAACAACTTTTCACTAGCAAAGATATAGTTTCTTTTAGTTCATTCAATAAATACCATAGATTGGGTGGCTAATAAACAAGAATTTATGGGCAGATTTGGGGGCTTGTGAGGGCCCACTTCCTGGTTGAGAGAGAACTATCTTCTCCCTGTGTCCTCACATGATGGAAGAGGGGAATGAGAACTCTTAGGAACTTTTAGAAAGACACTAATTCCTTTCAGGAGGGCTCCATCTTTATGACCTAGTCACTTCCCAAAGGTCCCATCTCCTAATATCAGCACCTTGGGGATTAGGATTTCAACTTATTAATTTAGGGAGACACTTTCAGTCCGTAGCACTGCTTCAGTGAGGAACCTTGAAAAACATGAAAAAATTACATCTTCTTAAATAATTATCTGTTCTATATTGAATCCCTTCCTTTTTATCTTTCCTAAACAGCATTTTAACCAGATTCCATAACTTTTCTGCAATTTTTGGCTACTACAACAGTTTATTTCCTGTGTTCAAGAATTAGTCCTTTAAGTTTAAAACTTAAATCTCACATCCGACACCAAGCTGTTCTCCTCTCTTTTCCCCAGAACAGGCTGGGGCTGGACAGGAGGGAGCTGTTGTCTGGTTCTCAGACATTTTCCCTTCCTCTTCCTCTCTCACCCATTATCCACCTCTTCCCTCTTCTCCTCCACCCCTTCCCTCCATCTTTTAGTCACAGCTGTCTTTTGGGTGGTGATGAAGGAAATGAAGGTGGTGCAACTTTTCCATGCTTTTGAGCAGATTCCCAGGTGCATGAACAAAGAGCCTCATAAGCCTGCCCTTAGCACCTTGATGAAGACTTGATCTGCAGAAAGGTTGTGCCATTCCCTGGCCTTTATTTACCTTTCTTTTCTGGTCTCTTCTCAAATACTAGTATTGGCTTCTTTGCCCAGAGCATCACAATCCTCCTCTCTTGCTGCTGTTGACCCTTGATCATTATTCCTTATGTTATTTTACTCAATTCCTTGGGGAAAAAAACATGTTTAATTTAAGCAATCTCCACTCTACTCTCAATCCTATGAATTACACGTAAGCTGTTGGTTGTTACAGGTTGTTAACTCTAGCAATTTATTGTAAGCGTTGTTACACAAAAAGTAGTCTTTGCAGGGTTGACTTTTTTCCTTTTCCTGTTTTTTTCTTAACTTGAGGGGTACAGAAACGAAATTGTCAAAGACATCAGCAGGATATTGCCACCTCACCCCCAGCCTCCTCTTTGTTCCTCCTTCTTCTTAATCTGCTGTTTTCTCCTGTGTTCCATTGCTCTCTTCAAAATATCAGATTCCAACCGAAAATCTATTTAAATCTAATGAAATCATTGGCCACTGGAAACTTTGTATGTGTGTGTTTTCTCGTTAATCACTTCATTCAATGGAGTTAAGTCACTTCATCCTGGTTGTGGCTTGTGAAATACAAAGGCACACTGAGTACTAAATAATTTACTACTAGTACTTGCAAACACCACCACGTTCTCTGGTGACTTGGGCAGTAGTGGTGATTATATCTGCAGACTTGGCTTATTTGTCAAAACCGGCAGTGGCTTTTTTTGACACCACTAAAAATGACAGTGACAGTACAGAGTCCTTGGGGTAGCCCGTGTGTGTGTGTGTGTGTGTGTGTGTGTGTGTGTTTGTAAGAAAATAAATGTCACAGAACTGTAGAAACAATCACATTACTGGCACTTCAAATCATACCTCACCGTGCCAAGGTAAAAATAACTTGGAACAGCAGAGCTGACTTTGATTAAGAATACTGTGGGAAACAGTGAGATGGAAACCATACATTTTAAAGCTCTTGCACTAATTCTCTCATGCTAACTCCTCAGTGTATAGCTACTCAATCAATGAGCTGGTCAGGCATGCAAAACTCTTGCTTCTTTTTATGCCCTCTTTTAGTAGACAATTTTGGATGCACAATTGGTAACTTCTCCAGATGCCAGCCAACACAGATTTTTGGACAACTTTCAGAGCTACAGAGGAAAAGTGGGAACCCACAAGTGGGAAGGGACAATTCAGTACCATTTGACTTGAGATTCTAAAGTATGCCTCTCACTTAACTACCAGCCAAAGAAGGCCATATGCTGGAGGAGGCACACCAATGAGAAATGAAAAGACTTTTACTTATGTGCATTCTATATCCCTGTGGGCAAAAACACTTTATTTAACCATTCTCAAGTTTACCTGACCATGATACACATAACTGGAAAGAGAAAGTGAATTTTGTTTTTATAATGTAGTACTAGTTTTACAAAAGTGAAATAAGTAGAATGCCAATCCAGATGAAGAAATTACAACATGGCATGAAACATACTAAGTCCTTGCAACTGGCTGCACCCTAAACTATTGACCGTGTATTCCAACTATCTGCCATCCTAACTGCATGAGAAGAACATGCCTGCATGCACTCTGGGAAAGTAAGGCTGAGAGTGTGGGTATGATTACAATAAGTCTTTTTTTTTTTTCCCCTTTAAGGGAAAAGTGAGAATGCAGTTGCCCACTGCCACAAATTATGTAGTAGGGTCCTACATTTGGAGAAATCACACGGTTCAGTATATCTGGAATACAATGGATAAACTTCACCCTGGGAAAATCACCTTCAGGATCAGGTAAGTATCAATAAATCCTTTTAATTTTCCAGACTTGAAGTCATATCTTTTTATATTCTTTGAGACAGAAGAAAATTTACCCTCACTTTATCTCATACCCTGGCTCATCATGGCTAAATTTTCCAATATATTTCCAACTCATCTATCTTCTTCCATTGTCTTCTCTCTCAAGCTTTCTTTTTCATCCTATATGTCAGATAGACTAGCTTTCCTGAACTACACTTGTCTTAACACTCCTATGGTTAAGAATCAAATACAGCTCTTTGTTGTTCATCAAATCAAGTCCAATCACGTTAGCTTGTTGACACTTTCTCCTTCAGTGGTCACTCTGACCATCAGCAACCCTCTCCACTCTCGTATCTTCCCCTATTCTACACATTCCATGGTCTTTCCCTCTTCCTCCCTGTCCTACCTCATCTGCATCCCAAGTGCATCTCCATCTACTCTGCTCCCTCCCCTCATGTTCTCAACCACGGTAAACCCACATTTCTGTTGCCCCCAGCGATTCTGCAATGCCCCTCATTCCCTTAACCCATTAAGAATCATAGTTTTTGTTTTTCCTTGATTTGCATTATGCAAGCCAAAATCATTGAGTTTGACGTTTTTAAATATAAAATTGTTGCAATATTGAAGATGCATTTTTTCCACAAGTAACACCCTTTCTCTCCACTTCAAAGAAACTGATATCCTCCCTTCTTTGCAAATCACAGAGTTAAGTCCTATACTCCTTGCCTGTCAGCATCATCTCAATCTTCTCCAAATGCCACCTTTATTTTCCCTTCTTTGAATGCCTAAGGCACTTATAAATGACATATACTTATTTCTTACGTGTTATTTTAAATACCTCAATGAAATAAACTTCTTAAGAACAGTAGCCATGTGATATTTCTCAATATTTCTTTCTAGCCTAATGGCAGGCGTATAATAAATGTTAAAGTTCTTATCAATTCATTCTGCTCAATAATTGGAAATTTCTACCATAAAAGTGTGTCTGCCTGAATTACGGCTGCTCACTAGTGTTTGCAAAAACCAAACACGCTGATAATCCATGTATTTATAGAAGGAAAATTACAGTCTCCAGGCTCTGGGAAAATTTTGTACACATATGAAAATACTCAGAAAAATAACATTAGGGATAATGAACTGTATGTTTCTGAGCTGAATGAGGTTTTCAAGGTAATCACTACCATATATTTAGTGACAAGTCCGCTCAATGCCTAACAGTTTCTGGGAATCTGTGGATGGTTTACTCATTAAACTGGTGCTTACAATCTATTCCCAACTTGTTTTTCCTACACTAATTTACCCCTTCACAAATTATCCCTTGTTCAGAAAAAAATGCGTATGAGAAATACTTTCCATTCATTTTGCCAAACCTGTTAAGAAACATTCCATTTGTTCTTCCAAAGCTAATGTTTACCTTTTCTAATAGACACGACTTTCATCTGAAGTCTGATATTTTAGAAGTTTTCATTTACCACTTTAGAAGTAATATTTTGCCCATGTTACATAGGTATTCACCACCATTACTTTCATTGAATTCTGTATCAAATATGATTATGAAACAAATCACTGGAATATAGTGATAAGAAATAAATTATTTTCAAACTATTTTAGCAGGCACCTAGAGTACACTGCATTTTTATAGATATGTGAAAAATTCTACACTGATGGAACAACGTGCTTTTTTTGAGAGAACAAGCTTTGTTTTCTAAATAAAGTTTAATAATATATTCAGAAATGATATTCTCCTGTCCTTGGTTTTTAAGCACTCAAGCAAGAACAAATGCCTTCTGGAATTTTATTTACTCAAATGGGTTTTGAAATATATTACTCAATAGTGGGGTTTTTTTCTTTTTTAGGGGGAAAAAAAGTAAACATGTCATTTCATTTCTTGATAATTCAAGCACACTTACAACATATTCACTTGTTCTTTCATAGAGCACCAGGCTTGACCTCATGTATGTGTAATAAATGATCTTCCAAGATAATGAATATTTTTAAGCATTTTTTTTTTTTTGATTTATGTTGTTGGCTCACCAACTATTCCCAGGGAAAATGAGGTGGAATACTTCCAAATATGCCCTTCTCACCTTCCTCCTCACACCTCTCTTTCCTGCCAAAATCTTGTTTTCACAGTTGTGTTTTGTTACTGATGCTCATGCTGTGTGGTCCCTTTCTAATGAGGAAATAGAGAAACACCCTGATTGATTTTCTCTCTTACCGTAATTTGAGACTCTTGGGAATTTGGAGGGCCAGTGATCTGCTCTGTGTACCCCCTTCCTTTCTTTCTTCCCTAGGTCTGAGCTTATTGGATGGATGTAGAACCTTGGGTGCTGGTGACTGGGGGATGGAGCAGATGCTTTTCTCTAGATGCATCTCCACCTGCATCCAACCATTATGGCTGAACTATCAGTTTAGTCAGTGAAACAATTTGTTCTTTCTAATAAATTAATTGGCTGGTTAGTTAAAATGGCAAACCACAGTCCTGAACTGATACTGTAAAATGATGATTTGTATAAGGGTAACCTAAATTATTTACCAAAAAAAATGCAGAGCATTGTCATGCTCTGTACGCATCCTGGAAAATACAAATGTAATGTCATGTGGCTCTGTCATTACACAGAGAGCATGTTAAATGGACGATGTGTTGCTTTTAATTTATGACTCAGATATAATCTATGAGCGAAGCTTTAAATGGAATATATCTAAAATACTACTGTGTTGGATGGGATTCAAATTTGGAAAAAAAATCAATTCTTTTAAAAGAACAGGTACATCGGAAATTAAGAAAAAAAGACCCTAGAAATTATGAGTTTAGCTTAAAACTCTTGTCATTAACACATCCCTTTGGAATATAACAGAGAACAATACATTCTCACATCCCTACAGTGCCCTTTGTTTTGCAATCCTAGAGCACTTAACAACAAATACAGTTAAAATTAGCAACAGAGCAACAGATTCCCTAAAGGAATTATTGTAGACAAATGAAAGCAAAACAAATCAGCTTCAAGTTTAGATTGAAGAAATTAACCATGGGGGCTTTCTTATTTAATTTCACAATGTCTTCCAAGTCAGAGGCCATGTGACCACAGATTAATTACTGCGTTAGAATTTGGCTACTAAGAACCACCACCACAGCATAACTGATCTTCACACAGTGCAATACATACAGGCACCAAGAGCTTAGTGTACATTAACTTCTTTGGTCCTCACAATGATCCTGTGAGGTAGTGCGTTAGTTTCTTTGTGCTGCTGTAACAAGTCACCACAAACTTGGAGGCTTAAGAAAACTGGAATCTATTTTCTCACAATTTTGGAGGCTAGAACCCTCAAATCCAGCAAAGATGCAATAATACTTCTGAGGCTCTTGCGGGAGAATCCAGTCACTGGCTCTTCCAGCGTATGGTGGCTGCTGGCATCCCTTGTCTAACGGCTGCATCCCCCAGTCTGTCTGACTGGTCACACTGCCTCTTCCTTTCCTGTCTGTATCCTCTGTGTCTCTTATAAGAATACTTGTCATTGGACTTAGGGCTCACCTGGATATTCCAGGATGATCTCCTCATCTCAAGATCTTTAGCTTAATTACATCTGCAAAGACCCCTTTCCAAATTAAAGTAACACTCACAGGTTCCAGCGGTCAGGACATGGGCACATCTTTTGGAGACTACCAGTCAACCCACTCCAGGTAGGTAGTGTTACTCTACAGATTTTACAAACGAAGAACATAAAGCACACTAGCTGACATGTATTGGACTACGTGCCAGGCACTGTACTGTCTTTTATACACTGTACTGTCTATTTAATGTTCATAAACATCCCATGAGGTGGGTAAAATTATTATTATTGTCATTTTATAGATAAGGAAACTGGGGCTGAGAGAATTTGCTTAATATCTCATAGCTTATAAATGGTGAAGCCCAGATTCAAAGGCAGGACTGTGTGATTCTAGAGCTTCCACACTCAAGCAACGAGCGACCTCTCCCTCCAGCTTCCGCCAGGTACATTGGGAGGATCAAAGTGGGTGGGGATCTCACAAGGTGTTGAGATAGGGTACTAGACTTCAAAGTGCTACTCTGCTACTTGACGTGCAAGCACAATGACCTTTTGAAATTAATTTCCATTGGCATAAAAGAGAAATACTAACTATAATAATTTATTTATCTCACAAGTCACCCCTCCCAGCCCCATGGGTGCTGAATATTTTTTTTTTAATCAATGTTGCTGAGGAATAACTAAAGTACAATGGACTGCAACCATTTAATCTGAACACATTGCTCAATTCAATATGCTTTGAAAATTGTTTATGTACTTGTGAAATCATGATCACAATGAAGACACAAAAGATTTCTATCACTACAAAAAGATGATTCCTCACCCTTTGAATCTATCCCATTTTCCATCCATGGCTCCAGGCAACCACTGATCTGCTTTTGTAATTCATTAAAATTCAATCATAACGATAGGTATTCTGTCTGGCTTATTTCATTCAGCATGTTTTCAAGGCACATCCATATTGTTGCATGCATCAAAAATCCAGGCCCTTTAACTGCGAGCAGTATTCCACTGTATGGATGCAATACATTTTGTTTATCTATTCACCTGTTGATGGACATTTGGGGATGTTGCCAGTTATTAGCTATGGTGAATATAGCAGCTAGCTATATTGTTTACAAGAGGAATTATTCTGGTTAAATATCTCTTGCGTAAATATCTAAAAATGGAATGTCTGGGTCAAATGATAGGTATTGGTTTCAATGTTTCGTAATTGCCAGTTATTCAAGTCAATTGCACAAACTTAAATTCTCACCTAATTTGTTAAACTTGGTGCTTCTGGTAATCAAGAATATGTCAAAAGATATTAAAATAGTTCTGGTAGAAGATGGTAAAGGACGAAACGAATTTGGTGGTTTTTAAGGATGGAGGACTTGTCTTTAAGAACTACCTTCCACGGAGGAAAATATGTACAAAACCTGGTGATTTATCGTTTATTGAATGTATGCAGTGAGGAATGGGTCGAGAATGAGTCCTAGTGTTCTAGTAAAGCCAGTGGCCACAATTTGAGTTTATACTGCATCCATACTTTAAGACAAGCCCATGATTGTTTTGTAGACAAATAACTCACCAGAAGTCTGTCTGTGGGAGAGACACAGGGACCTCTTATGAGTTAGAGAATCATTAGGGAAGCAGATAGCAGGCAGACCCACAGACTTGATTCACTAACAAAGACTCATTTGCTAGAGGGAGGAATACAGCTTATTTTCTGTCTCTGAGATTTATCTTTGGCTCTCTTTTCTTGAACTATTCTAAAAGTTCTAGGGGAAAAGATCATTTAAGTGAAAACTCTGCAAAATCTGTAAAGTATCAAGAGCCACTGGCATTTGGCCTTCTTTACTTTGTCTCTTCTGATTTTTGTTTCTCTGTTGCCCCTTTCTACCTTCTTTTGAGTCGACAGTCTTTGGGGATTCAATTTTAATTCCTCTTCTGTCTTTTAGCTATATCTCCATGCATTTTTAAATGGTTGCTCTAGGGATTACATTATGCATCGTTAACTTATAAGGGTCTGTTTAGGATTAATATTCTACTACTTCTCATAAATTATAGGAAACTTGAAATAGCAAAGTCCCATTTACCTTCTGTGCTTTGGGCTAGTGTCCTATATACCTGCAGATGTAAAAACCTCACAACATAAGTTAAATTTCTTTTAAATAGTCATATGATGTTTAAACCGAGAAAAGAAAAATAGATGTGATATTTTATAATTTTCCACATATGTGCCATTTCTGGAGGTCTTCACTACTACCTGAAGATCAGAACTTACAACTGGTATCTACCCTTCTGCCTTAAGAACTTTAATATTTCTCATAGTGCAGATCTGCTGGTTTCAGATTCTCTCCATTATCTTAAATATGATCTCAAAATACCTTCATGTACTTTTCATTTTTGAGGGGTATTTTCACTGGAAATAAAAATCTAGGTTAACAGATTTTTATGTTCCTTTCATTACTTTAAAGATGTCATTCAATTGCTTTCTGGTCTCCTTTTTTTTTCTGTTTCTGATTAGAAAGTAGATATCTGTATTATGAGCTTCTTGTGTGTCTAGATTTCAGAAGTTTGACTGTTTGTAACTGTGTGATTTTCTTGGTATATATCCTGCATGGCTCTGCTGAAATTCTTCAATCTGTAAATTAATGGTTTTCATCAAATTCAAGAAATTTTTGGTCATTGTATCTTCAAACAGTTTTTTCTACTTCGATCTATCTCTCCTCCCTTCTGGGACTCCAATAACAGATATAATAGACTGGCTGATTTTATCCCACAATTCACTAATACTCTTAGTCACTTTTCTTTAACTTTTTTTCTCTGTGTTCTTCAGCTTGCATAATTTCTACTAATCTGTCTTTCAGTTTACTGACTCTTTCAGCTTCCATCACTAACCTGCTAAGTCAATTTAGTATATACTTATTTCAGTTATCATACTTTTTCAGTTCTAAAATTTCAATTTCAACCTGGGTTCTTCTTTATACAAAGGTTCTCTTTTCTCTGCTGAGATTCCCCATCGGGTCATTATTATAGCTATAATTTTGTTTAAGTCCTGAACACATTTATAGTAGTTGTTTGCCTGCTAATTCCAAATTTGGGTCATCTTGGGTTCAATTTCTATTTACCGCTTTTATTCTTGAGTATAAATCACCCCTTTCCCTATTTTTTATAGGTCTATCAGTCTTTTGACTGTGCATTCATCAATGGGCACAATCAATTTATATGTTATCATACTATATAAGTTACATAACATATAACCATATTATATAACATTTATATAACATGTTATAGAAAAGAAATTTTTGACTCTTGTATTTCTCTGAAGTTTATTTTGTTCCAGCTGGCAATTAATCTGGAGTCAAACTTCATACTCCATCACTGCTTCAGCAGGTAGCAGCTGAAGCAGTGCTCAGGTCTTTCAGTTCCAGGTATTACTTTCCATTATGTAACCTGGAGTCTCTTCAACAAATGTATAGTCTAGAAATCAGGCAAAGATCTCCTCTCTCTCTCTCTCTCTCTCTTATCCATAGGATTTCCCCCTTTTCAACTTTCCAGCTTCTCTATCAATCCCAAACTCTGCATTCTACAACCCAACCTCAAGCAAGTAAAACTGAGGATTACTGAAGCTTTCTGCTGTCCCCAAGAAGAGTGTGTTGGTGAGTGCTCTCAGGAAAAAGCCATGAACTTGTAAATTTTAGCTGGTGCAGTTAAATTAAATCTTACCTGGTCTTTCAAGGGTTGATTATCCTCTAGCTTTTATCTAACTTTGGATGTTCTCCAATGTCTTCAAATGGGTTTTTTTCTTTTTAATATTTTTTTGCAGTTTTATATTGTTATCTGTGACAGGATTAGTCCAACAGACCTACTATATCATTACCAAAAGCTGGATGATATATCTAGTACCATTTTAACAGTTTATAATATAAAAGAGAAGACAGGTATTTGCTCCCCATTTGCCCTAGCACCTCATGAAATTTTCATGCATCTGCAGTCCTATTTATGCCACTGCATTAGGAGCACCAGCTGTGCTATCTCTACATCAGACCTGGTAGAGCTCACAGAACATACTTTGGGAAAAACATGTTAGTTTTTCGCTTGAATATTATGCTGGCATTTTTGGTTTTTGGGGTCATTTGTCTACTCCATTAGATCGTAAGCCTTTCTCTTTCACCTTTTTCCTCTTTAGCAAGCATCTAATACCTAATAAGGCCTTCATAAAAGCCCTCTGAGGAAAGAATTAATCTGCTATAATAGAGATATGACTGAAGTACCAGCAGCCCCGATGATGTAACTCCCACGGAGAAGCTAGGGATTTTCTGAGATGACACTGGGTCTGAAAGGAAGAATGGAAGTCTGACAGACAATGTGGTAGGGCTACCCCCTCGGGAATGGTGAATCAACAGAGTCTAAAATCTGGATGTGTAAAACTAAAACTAGACTTTCCATATGATCAAACAATCCCACTTCTGGGCATATATCTTGAGAAAATTACAACTCAAAAAGACACGTGCACCCCAATGTTCATAGCAGCACTATTTACAACAGCCAAGGTTATGGACCTAAATGTCCATCAACAGATGACTAGATAAAGAAGAGGTAGTGTATGTGTGTACACACATACACACACACACACACACACACACACACACAGGAATATTACTCAGCCACAAAAAAGAATGAAATAATGCCATTTGCAGCAACATGGATCGACCTAGAGATTATCATATGAAGTGAAGTAAGTCATACAGAGAAAGACAAATATCATATGGTATCACTTATATGTGGGATCTTAAAAAAATGATTCAAATTCTATTTACAAGCCAAAAACAGACTCATGGACATGGAAAACAAGCTATGGTTAACAAAGGGGAAAGGGTGAGGGAAGGATAAATTAAGAGTTTGGGATTAATGGATATACATTAACATATAAAATACATAAGCAACAAAGACCCACTAAATAGCACAGGAAACTGTATTCAATTTCTTGTAATAGCATATAATGGAAAATAATCTGAAAAAAAAAGTTTGTATATGTATAACTGCATTGCTTTACTGTACACCTGAAACTAATGTAAATCAACACGTCAATAAAAAATAAAATTAAAAAAATGTTGGCACTTTTAGGTATATTTTGTCAACGAAAGTATTAAATAAACTTACCACATTCACTAAGAAAAAATAAAATCTAAATAGTGACAACTTTAGCTTTAATTTTAGGAAGTTAGATCTGGCAACTGTGTATAGGATTGACCAAGGATAGAGGGAGGCACATGAAAAGTAGGAGAGTATTCCAATAGTTGAAGGAAGGCATAATGATTAAGGCAGTGATCAAACAAAGAAAAAGTAGTGATTAAACAAAGACAAAGTAATGGTGATATCTGAGAATCGTTTCTCAATTACTTTCAGTTAGGACCTGGTGACCAGTCATTTCAGATTGTGAAGGAGAAGAGTCAAAATTGAATCAAGGATTTCAGCTGGGAAGATTAAGAGAATGGGGATTCACTCATTCATTCAACAAACATTGACTACTGGATTCCAGACACGCTGTCCTAGGTCCTGGGGCTGGAGCAGTGAATAAAACAAACAAACAAACAAATACTCCATCCCTGAAGGGAAGTTGTTTGACAAAAATAAATGATAGGGAAAAATGTGTAGTATGTCAGATAGTATTATGGATATTGAAAAAATATAAAGGAGGGGAGGGGACTAGGCAATGCTGCTAGTAGATTGCATTTTTAACTAGACGGTCAGGGAGGATCTTACTTAAAAGAGATTAAAAAAATAAAAAAGGTGAGAGACTGAGCTTTGTAGACGACATCTGGGAGGAGAGCATTACAGGCAGGAAAAACAGCAAGTGTAAAGGCTGAGATGTGTTCAGTAACTGCAATAAAGGAAAGAGTCTTTTTAGGAGACATCTGCATGAGTATGTGTGTCCAGCAGTGAGAAATGTTGGCTTCTCTTAGAGACAAGCTAGGTGTGAGGTACCTAAAGGAAAGCTCAAATGTAAATAGACTAACATATGAGGCGCTACCTAGATCAGGAGCAAGATCTGTGCAGGAGAAAGAAAAATTTGGAAGTCATTATCAAATACAGTAAGCACTCCAAATCCAGTGCTCATTCCTCCACACCAGGAGGAAGCAATTTAGATAAACAGCACTTGTGTGTAAAAAGTGACAATTTCTGCCATGTTGACAACTGCATTTAAAAAAGAAAGGTTTGGATTTTAGAGTTAGTCCTGATGTTCGCACACTCCACGGACTACATTAAATGAACACACATGGTCACAGAACCATCCAGCAAGCTCCTACAGGCCGAACCCTTACATGCTAAAATTATGGGTTCTGATGTGGGTCGTGCGCATCATTAGAATGGCGTTTAGCCTATGTCACTAGTGTGGCTGATGTGAGGGGCTACTTTTGCTTCACCTGTGGCAGAGAAGCCAGGCCTAATACCCAGGGACATCTGGCTTAGCAGTCACTGGAACTCCAGAAGGTACACTCTAGATCTGCACAGCCTAATACTCCCCTAGACCTGGGAGTGAGGATTTTTTTTTTCACTGCCATTTTGTGTCTAAGGAAATAGGCATTTCCTAAGAACAGAAACAAGAAAAGCTGTCTCAGTTTATCAGCTCACTCTTGACACTTATAACTATCAGAATACGCTTCATAAACATTCACGGCAAACAAACCCAAGTGACTGATGAAACACTATGCAGGGTGTGCATTCTTACCCTTCTATCCTGCCATTCATTGAATGGGGACTTTTCTACAGTGAAATTCTTGCTGGATTTCTGTACACATGCATGCTTCAATTGTATTTGGGGCAGCCCAATATTCACTTGAGAATCTCATTCAATTTTAATATATATTTATTTGAATCTCTTTGCTGCAGGAGGAGGGTGAGGATGGGGTAGTGGAGTGGGTGGACTACTTTAGAGTCTCCCATGAAGGGGTAAGAGAATCACGTTTAGGGCTGAGGCAAAAGCAAAGAGTCTACCTGAGCAGAGGATTTGCCAAACCAGCCTTGGATAATGAGCAAAGCTAAAATCTAAGGAGGGAAATCAAGACCCATACACTGACCAGAAGGGAGTTAGAAAGACTAGAGGCAAGATAAGGGCAAGTGCAAGCTGGGGCAGAGTCAAGAGTCTGGATCCTGGGACAGGAGAGTGAGCATCAACAAGTCAGGACCAATGAGGAGCTGTTGGGACTGGACCCCAATGATTACGGAGATATCAGCTGTCACTTGTGATTTGCTATTAGGGGGCATGGTACTTATATGGGCTGTTAAGGATTTGTTAGTAACTATGATCTATTAATTTGTAAGAAACATTGGTATAGTTATGATATTTTGTATAGAATATTCTTAATTTTTGTTGTTTTCAACTTAGAACCCTTTACTCTAGGTTTTCCATTTATCTAGAATGTTCTTAGTACCTGGTATCCCATAAATGACCAGCATTCTTACCTGCCATTCACATTTTACCTAAAATTTCACTTCAACCAAAGAAGCTAGACTATACAATCTACAGAAGCCATCTGGGACCCTCTCTGTAACATCCTTATAGGACTGACCACCACTAGCTGCCATTTCCTTCTTCCCTCCAATCCTCCTTCACTTCCTTCGTTTTGTCCACTTCCCCACACCAAACTGCAACTTCCATGAGAGTGCGGAGCTTGGCTGACCCATTTACTACAGTAGTTTCAGCACATAGAAGAGTATGTGATTCTTAATATTCCTCAATAAATATTTTAATTCAAGCATAAAGGAATGGATTTTTGCCAGACTAACTAGTGTTTCTTAAATTTACTTAAGTTTTTTTTTTTTCATACTATAAAAAGGAGCCACACGGGATTCTGCTGCCCTATCCTAGGAGAATGGACCAATATTAATATCCAGACAAAGTGTCAGTGGTTTGTATCTATATTTTATACCATAGGAAGATAGCTGTATTTTATAGAAGATTATATTAGAAGATCACTCCTAATTCTTATTTATTCTAACCACCCCCACCCCCACCCCCAGCAGTAGACGCCTCTAAGATTCTTCTAAGAAAGGGCAAAGTAGACAACAAATAGATGGTCTTAGAAAAGCATCTCCTTCATCCTGAACCTGGTATTTAAGTGGTTCATATGAAGAATACTGGAGAGAGAAATGTTAGGATTCTCATACAGAGAAGAGATTTAATTTAATTTCTAAGTAAAATAGATTAAAATCTTTTTTTTTTTTAAAGTATTATGTGTCCCTGACCATTCAAAGAATCTAAACCTAAAGTCAAAATTAGGAATAAAGTCTTTTGTAGTCTCTGCTTTTCCTACCTCACAAATTCTCCACCCCAATCCTAAGATCTCCACCAGAATCACCTTGGGGCACTTTTATATATTAGAGATGCCAGCCTAGGCTCAGAGACTGGGTAGGGCCAAGACATTTCCACAGAGCCTTAAATTCTTAACACAGCCAACTTTTAGAAATAATAATTAGAGTATTGTTTACAATAGGGCAAGACTGAAAATATTTAAATATCCTTAAAATGTTGTCACAGCAGATTTAATGACATGAAAACATATTGACAACGTATTACAGTGTGAAAAGCTTAGGCTGCCATTACAAAACGATAAGAAAATGGTCCTGCTTAAAATAGATGTATTATTTTTAAAGTTTCCATAGTATGTTGTTTATTTTTTCACTCACAAAGGAAGTTAGAAGAATTTGACTTCTCTGTGACCCCTAATTGGTTTGCCTTGATGGAGTGTGTGTGAATCATAATACAGAAGAGAGAGAGCGTGAAGTTTTCAGCACCAGAACCACTGTCCAGGATTCCTCTTAGGATGAACCTGGATGCTGAATTTGGAGGTGACTCACATTGGTCAGCCTCTTAAAGGTGCGGGGCTCTGGGAATGATGACTCACTGACTAGAGGAGTGGACAATGGGCATTATGTCACCATCATCTTAAACTCTGGGGTACAAAAGTCTTTGAGTTCTAAAACTCAAAATGCTACTAAAAATGGAACAGATAAGTCAGCACCTTGAGCAGCCTGATCAGAGGAAGAACAAAGTGTAGTTATATTTGCCAAAGAAAACTGACAACATTCTTTCTTTCCATATTTAAGAGAGTTCAGGGAGAGAGAAGCCCTCGGGTTTTTGTCCTCCTTTCTTGGGCCTGGTCTTGATTCTACAGGACGAGTTCCGCTCTTGCCCATTAAGACCTGTCATCACTTTTGCTTTTAGACTGAACTCAGAGGAGAACAAAACATCACACCTGGAAATTTAGCGATGATTCGCTCTGACTCACTGCGTGTTAAAGGTAAAGAAGTTCAGGCACAGGGAGAATCTGTGACCAAAGAGAGTCTGACACAGTTCTAGCTGAGCCCACGGCCCCCACCATGTACTGCACCCCGACCTCAGACAGGTCTCAGACTGACTGTCTCCTAACCAAGCCACGTCAAGTAGGGCCAGGTCAAAACACTAAGCCATGGAACCTGTGAACACAGGAGAAACACTGTCATCTGAGTTCTAGAGACCTGCAGTGAGAAGCTCCTGGGTGCCAGGCTTTGTTACCCAAGGAGGAGTACACACAGACCCTTGGCCTGGCTCAGCCTCGTTCACTAATGTCCTGAAACTAACCTAATCCGAACTAAGCGAAAACGCACAGAGCTGATGAGGCTGAATTTCAACCATCTCATTAGCATTTGGTCAGGACTCAGAATTTTAGTGTCATAGTTCTAATTGATGGAAAGCAAGTACATACAAAGACTGAGGCGGGAAGACAGAAGTTTCAATCTTTCATCAAAAAACAAAGACACTTAATAAATAAGTCCTCAATACTGGGCACTGGGGTGGTGTTTGCTGGGAGAGTTTAAACCTAAGAAGGAACAGAAATGCATATGAAATAACCAACACAAGACTTCTCACATCTGCATTTTCCTTGGAGGATTTCTGTTCAGTAATAAACCAGGTATTTCTTTTCTATTCTATTCTATTCTATTCTATTCTATTCTATTCTATTCTATTCTATTCTATTCTATTCAACTTGGTCAAAATTTACAAAGGCCGAAGCTGCAGTTGCAAATTCATTTTTCCAAGAAGTAATGTCAGTGGTAGAACAACTGTCCTATAAGGAAAGGAATCAGGAAGTGACACATTAAGTTTAACCTCCTAGATTACAGTTTAAAGAAAGAAAAAGTGATGAAATGTTAATGCTAATATGCAAAGAAGAGCAAACAAAAAATTATTTCCAGTTTTGAATGGATTATTAAAAAAACTAAGAGGAAGGGAAAATAACATTATATGGTAGGAGGCAGTTTCTTTTGAAGTAATCATATAGGAAGGTGTAAAACTGTACTCGGTTTGGAGAAGTCTGCTAATTCTCAGATACTCAACTGGTTACAGGCAAACACCTTAGCATAAACCAACTGAACAAAAAGATGTCATCATTTTTCCTTATCAAATTAAAGTGGGTTGTAGAGGTAAACTTTTTTTTAAAGTGTCTGTGGCAAGTGTGTCTCCCTTGCTGTGATAGAACTTGCTGGTAAACATTATGCTACATTATGTGTATAAAGGGATATCACTTTTTTTTTTTTCATTTGGCTGGAAGATGGTAATCAACAGACAAGTGCTCTCCTGATACTTAAAGGAGGGAGCAAAATAGGAGATCAAACGTTCTCACCCTCTACAAATGACTGTCTGCAAACGCATGGGTCTGTCAAGGCTCCAGAAAACAGGGAACATTTCACAGCTGGTGAAGCACTGCTTCTTTGACTCTGATGTCTGCATCTTATCATGGTGTGCAAATTATTTAGCAACTGCCACATTACTTATAGGTATGAATTGCACAAATTAATCTCATAAATAATTCATATGGGGGGCTGTGAACTAACAGCGCACCACAGTAAAATAAAAATCTAGTTTTGCAAAGCAGATATCGATTGCTATTGTGAGTTAGTTTCAACTTCCACCCCCCAAACAATACTCTTAGAACATTGCTTGTAGCCTTTTAAGGTTTAGAACAAAGATTCTGCAGAGTGAGAAGAATATAAGAATCCAGAATTTCCACTGGAATGCTCTAAAATATACAGAGATTTGAGGCAAAAAAAAAGGGGAATTTCTGGGAAGGTTGTTCAGATAACTGCCTGACTTTCCCAATTCACTTTGGGTGTACAGACAGACACATCTATAATAAGTAGAACTTTTTTAATATGGGCAAGTAAAAATGTCTTTTTCCTCAGTGAGTGCTCTGAAATATACAGACTCATAAGTAGAAATACTTTGATAGGGAAGATAGAGGTCTGGTCCCAACAGAGTGCCAGGCTGTCAAATGATTTCACCAATCAAAAAATAAGAATCTGACTCAGATACCTCATAATTCATTTTTAAGACTTGAGACAGAAGGAAGAATCTCACTTCCCCCACAGTAAGACATAAGAATGTCATTGTGGACCTAAGAGAAAGACAGTGGCAAGTTTGTTTGCTAGTAGACTCCTAGGGAGCTGAACACAAAAATCCAATAAATAATTAGCTCTCCTGTGACAGGCTTCTGAATTACTGTGATACATTAATTGGACAAAATTAGCATGAATTAAGGCAAATAAGTATAACATGTAATTTATTACTTACTAAGCACGGTGCTACAGTGGAAGCTTCGGATTTCCCTTAAGATTGCTTTAACAGCTATAATGCATTCTTTAATTTACTCTGTGGAAAATCAATTTTTTCAGAGTTCATTAAGCACCAATATGTTACAATGCAACTCTCTGGAGCATAGAGCCTCAATACATTATGCAAATCCATGCCAGTGTGGTACCAATATGTAAATAGCAGTAATATCATCAGCCTTCTATTGATAAGTCTGACCAGAATGAGAAAACTTAGAACTTCTTGAGTCTGTTGACTTTGTGCGAGTCAGGGCTGTTGCACTCTGTCCTTTGCTGACTATAGTGCCAATTTTCTTTGCAAGAAGTATCGGCACTTTTGTCAATGGTTGGCAAGAACAGTGTCATTTAATTCCATGTCTTTTTGCCTATGCCAAACAACAAATCAACAAGTGTTTAGTAAGTATCTAATACGAGCTCAGTCTGGCCATTTTTAAATTTAATGGATTATACATGCCTCACGTACCTCATTGGAGCCAGAGAAATAATTTAGGCTATCAAAGCCACAATTTCCTGAAAATATATCTCAGTTCCCCATTTCACTTAGCATTGATCCATATAGGTTATATTATTAATATTAAAAAAATTTACACATGATTTGGCAGAAAATAATTTTGTAAAAAGCAGTGTGTTCAAGACAAATGTAATCTAATGCAATTTGGTTGGCTATAAAATTTGATAGGATATTATTATAAAAAAATTCATATCCGCAATATCTGTTTTTTCAAGGGTCGGTGATTTTGGTGCCCCCCCCAATCCCCCCCAATGGATAGCAGTTCTATAATCATTTATGATTTTTTTTTCAAAATATTTTCCACTTTAATTTCTAATTAATTTCCAATGTTTTTCTCTGGGTTATTCATAGCATTAAAAAAATCAGCTAACTCTCAATGCTCAGTAATAGGATGTTACAGACTGAATTATGTCCTTTTAAAATTCATACATTGAGGTACTAACCCCTAAAGTGAGGACATTGGAGATGGGGCCTTGGGGAGGTGATTAGGTTTAGATGAGGTCGTAAGAGGGGGGCTTTCACGATGCAATTAGTGCCCTTACAGGAAGAGACGCCAGAGCGCATGCCTGTATGCGCTCTCTCTCCGTCATGTGAGAACACAGGGAGAAGGTAGCCATCTGTGAGCCAGGAAGAGAGCGCTCACCAAAATCCAACCATGCTGGCACCCTGATCTTGGACTCCAGCCTCTAGAGCTGAGATCAATCAACTGCTGTTGTTGAAGCCACCAAGGCTACAGTATCCTGTTACAGCAGCCTGAGCTGGCCATGACGTAGGGCAACAATTGGGACAATCTAAATGGATCCAGCTTGGTGGACTGCATAAATAAATTAGGGTTATTTAAAAAATATTATATAGGGTATTATTCCTTTGGTTGTTCGTTCTTTTATTTAAATTGAAGTGTAGTTGACTTATATTTCATTAGTTTCAGTTGTACAGCACAGTGATTCAGTTTTTTGTTTTTTTTCTTTGCAGACTAAATTCCATTATAGGTTATTACAAGATATTAGATATGATTCCCCGGGCTATAGAGTAAATCCCTGTTGTTTACCTATTTTATGTATAGTAGTTTGTGTATGTTAATCCCATACCCCTAATTTGTACCCCCCAACCCTGCTTTGGTAACCATAAGTTTGTTTTCTATGTCTGTGATTGTTTCTCTTTTCTATATGAATTCATTCATATTGTTTTTAGATTCCACATATAAGTGACACTGGATAGCACTTGTCTTTGACATTTTTCACTACGAATAACATTCTCCAGGTCCATCTATAATGCTGCAAATGGCAATATTTCATTCTTTTTGTGGCTGAGTAATATTCCATTTTGTATATTCTTCCTTCCTTCCTTCCTTCCTTCCTTCCTTCCTTCCTTCCTTCCTTCCTTCCTTCCTTCCTTCCTTCCTTCCTTTCTTTCTTTCTTTCTTTCTTTCTATATATCTAGCTAGCTAGCTAGCTAGCTAGCTACATCTCACATCTTAAACCAATCACCTGTTGATGGGCACCTGGGTTGTTTCCATGTCTTAGCAATTTTAAATAGTGCTGCTATGAACACTGGGGTGCATGCACCTTTCTGAATTAGAGTTTTTGTTTTTTTCTGGACATATACCCTGGAGTGGGGTTGCTAGATCTTATGGTAGCTCTATTTTTAGTTTTTTAAGGAACATTCATACTGTTTTCCTTAGTGGCTGTACCAATTTACATTCTCATCAACAGTGTAGGAGGGTTCCCTTTTCTCCACACCCTCTCCAGCATTTATTATTTGTAAGCTTTTTGATGATGGCCATTCTGACTGGTGTGAGGTGGTAACTCACTGTGGTTTTGATTTGCATTTCTCTGATGATTAGCAATGTTGAGCAGCTTTTCATATGCATGTTGGCCATCTGTATGTCTTCTTTGGGAAAATGTCTACGTTTTTGGTTGAAAAATACCACACATATGCGTAGAAAATCTTCATGGAGGACATAAAGTCACAGTTTTCTGTAATGAACTTACATTATATTATAAGAACTAAATGTTATTTAAACAGAAAGAGATGCTATCAGAACATATAGAATCTTTTCCTACAGAATGTACTTCTGCTTCCGGCCCTGCTCACCTGTTTCCAGCCACGTGGTCCCTGCTCTTTTACAGCACATACCACTCAAGCTCACACACTGAGGCCTTTGCACTTGCTGCTCTCTCTGCCTAGAGTTCTCCGTTCCAGACGTGACTTCCATGTCACCTCAGTTAAGTGACACCTCAAGGGGCCTACCCTTCTCCTACATACAAAATTGCAAACACCTCCCACTGACTGCAACCTCATCTCCTTAATCTGCCCCAATTTTTTTGCCTTAACAAACCATACTTTTCTCCTTACTGTTATGTTACCCTGCTACATAATTTTTATTACCTTTGCTTATTGCCTATTTATAAGAATGTAAATCCATGGGGACAAGGATATTTGTTTTATTCACTGATGTGTCCCAAATGTCTGGAATAGTACATGGCATATATTAGATATTAAATTAATATTTTTTTCTGAATGAATAGATACACTTTTAGTGAAACATGCTGACTCTGGTTGTTTAGTTATGTGTGTGTGTGTACACATTTAGAAAAAAAAAGATATTTAATTACTACCAAATCTGTAAAATGGGACAAATAATACTTGCCTTACTGGGGTTGTTATGAAAATCAACTTACATAAGGTATGCAAATTGGAACCTAATAAGCATTCAATAAATATCATTTCAGCTTATTAATCATCTGGTTGCCTACTGTTGAAAGTATTCTCTATAGTATTATGCAAATTACCTATATATCATTTATGCTATATTTAATTTTTTTCTAATTAATACCCCTTGCTGGACATTTGAATTGTCCCACATTTTTACTAATATAAATATTTGCTTCATTCATCCTTGTTATTTCTTCAGATGCTATTTCCTTCATAGCAGTTAAGAGTTTGTAATTACATTTTTATTAAAATGTGAATATGCTTATTGTCAGTTTTCAGAGTGCACCATAATTTTAGTGAAGGTAAGTACCCATGTAATTTGGTCACCTTCCATACTTAGAACCTAGTAGTGTGCTTGGCACATAGTAGGTAATATATTTAAAATGACAGAAATACTAAAACTGTAGAAATGAATTAGGAAATATAGGCAGTAAACTCCTTAACATCAGTCTTGGCAGTAGTTTTTTTTGGATTTGACACCAAAAGCAAAGGCATCAAAAGCAAAAATAAATGAGACTGCATAAACAAAAAATCTCACAGCAAAGAAAACCATGAACAAAATGAAGAGGCAACTTACGGAACAGGAGAAAATATATGTAAATCATATATCTGATAAGGAGTTAATATCTAAAGTATGTAAAGAGCTCTTACAACTTGATAGAAAAGAATCAAACAATCCAATTTAAGAATGGGTAGAGGATCTGAATATAAATTTTTCCAAACAAGACATACAGATGATCAATAGGTACAAGAAATGTGTTCAATGTCCCTAATCATTAGGGAAATGCAAATAAAGATTACAATGAGATGCCACTTCACTCCTGTTAGAATGGCCATTATCAAAAAGACAAGAAATAAGAAGTGATGGTAAGGTTGTAGAGAAAAGAGAATATAAATTGTGCACTATTGGAGGGAATGTAAATTGGTAGCACTATGGAAAACAGCATTGAGGTTTCTAAAAAAATTAAAAGTAGAACTACCATATGATCCAGCAACTCCACTTCTGGGTTTTTATTAAAAGAAAACAACAACAAAAAAAAACCCCTACTAACTCAAAAAATACATGCACCCCATGCTTTTTTGCAGCATTGTTGACAATAACTAAGATCTGGAAACAACCAAAGCATTCATTGATGGATGAATGGAAAAAGAAAATATGATAT
Source organism: Camelus dromedarius (assembly GCF_036321535.1). NCBI lineage: Eukaryota > Metazoa > Chordata > Mammalia > Artiodactyla > Camelidae > Camelus > Camelus dromedarius. Next base: position 30,895,114 of record NC_087442.1, on the reverse strand, counting down.
CTATCTATATTTCTACATTTATATCTATATAATGGAATATTATTCAGCCATAAAAAATAAAATACTGTTGTTTGCAACAACATGGACAAATCTTGAGAGGTATTATGCTAAGTGAAATAAATCACATAAAGACAGATAAATAATGTATGATTTCACTTACATGTGCATCTATGTTTATCAGTGATACAGGCCTGTAATCTTTCTTTCTTTCTTTCTTTCTTTCTTTCTTTCTTTCTTTCTTTCTTTCTTTTTCTTTCTTTCTCTTTCTTTTCTTCTTCTTTCTTTCTTTCTTTCTTTTCTTCCTTTCTTTTTGTTTGTTTGTTTATTCTGCTATAAGGGTGATGTTGGGTTCATAAAATGAGTTCAGAAGAGTTCTTTTCTCTGCAATCTTTTGGAATAGTTTAAAAAGAGTAGGTGTTAACTCTCCCCTAAATGTTTGATAGAATTAACCTGTGGAACTATCTGGTCCTGGGCTTTTGTTTGTTGGAATTCTAAAATTTTTATTATTGATTAAATTTCATCACTAGTGACTGGCCAAGATGGCAAGTAGAGAGACTCACAGCTCACCCTCTCCCACTAATCCACTAAACTCTGGCAGAGTGCCTCTGGCTTAAGAAAACAGGAGGATTCTCACAAAATTCGGTAGGAGAAAAAAAGAAAGAAGAAAAAACTGGTGCAGGACCGGTCCTGCAGGGAGGGAGCAGTATAGGAAGAAAGGCACCCTCATGCTGGGATGCTCCCTTTCCAGCTGGGAGGTCAGCGGGGACAGAAGTGGAGCTTCCAAGTATCAGAGGAGAAAGTGGCAGCTGCTTGGTAGACAGAACTAAGGGAAACTGACACGGAGGGTCCCTGCGATCCCCAGTCCTATATGCGAGCCAGCAGGGACAAGCCGGGACTGGCTGCTGGAGATCAGGGGACTGGAGGGTGGTATGAACTCTGACTGGGAGTGTGTGCAGAACAGAACAGCCTGGGACCCCCGTAAAAAAGCACCACTGCTGGAGTTTGTGGTGGGGATGGGCTCAGTGCATCCACGCCATAACTGCTTTCTCCACTTGGCTCCATTGTTTGTGTGTTCTCCCAAGAAGAGAGGTGGGGCTCAGTTATAGTCATTGCTGCCGCGTGGAGGCGGGGCTGAAAGCTGAATTCATACCCAGAAGCCCTGCAACTTCATGGGCGGGGCTGAGATTTATTTACATACCCAGGCATAGAGGGTGGATTTGCTCTCTCTGGACCCTTCCTTCGTGGACCCATGCCTCTGGGATGAACAGGCAGTGAGCAGTGTTCTGGCATATGGCAGAGGTGAGTACGTGTATTTATAGCAGGCCAGTGTACCATACTGCACACAGGGGTGGGGCTGGGACCTGCGCTGACCCTGTGGCACACCATGGATTCATGCGTGTGACTGCACGCTCGCTCCGACGGGTCCTAGTGCCCGACAATGGCAGATCTGCACTGGTGGTTCCTGGGGCCCAGAAACTAGGGGACACCAGAGCGGGTAGCCAATACTCCCACAGCTAAGGTGGGGACAAAGGCAGCGTCAACAAAGAATATTTTGTAAGCCCACATAACAAGTGACAGACAACACCTCAGAGGGCACCTCCCAGTGGACATCTCCTGGGGAGGTACACTCAGCAACTCTTTTTCCCAGCTGAAGCACTCCAACTCTGCCCACCACACACCACAGCTCAGAAACAGGACCCTATTCCAGCAAAAAGGGAGCAGACCAGCCCCTGTCAAGGTTGTGAAAACCACAGAACAAAAAAGGAGGCCCCCCTCAACAACAATCAGGGCAGGCTCTGATCACCACAGCACCGGTCACACCTGCAATCAACGGTGAAAAGCTCAAAGCCTTCCCGCTAAAATCTGGAGCAAGACAAGGATGCCCACTCTCACCTCTTCTGTTCAACATAGTATTGGAAGTCCTAACCACAGAAATCAGGCATGAAAAAGAAATAAGAGGGTTCCAAATTGGAAGAGAAGAGGTAAAATAACTATATGCAGATTATATAATACTATATATAGAATATCCTTACAGGATCCACACAAAAACTACTAGAGCTGATAAAAGAATTCAGTAAGGTAGAAGGATATAAGATTTACATACAGAAATCAGTGGCATTTCTTTATACTAACAATGAAATATCAGAAAAGGAAAGTAAAGAAACAATCTCAAAATTGTGTCCAAAAAATAAAATACTTAGGAATAAATCTGACCAAGAACATGAAAGACTTATACATGTAGAACTACAAAACACCAAATAAGGAAATTAAAGATGACCAAAAAATGGAAAGATATCCCATGTTCTTGGACTGGAAGAATCAATATTGTTATGGCCATATTACCCAAAGCAATCTAAAGATTTAATGCCATTCTTAACAAATTACCTAGGTTATTTTTCACAGAACTAGAACAAATAATTCTAAAGTTTATAGGGAACCACAAAAGACCCAGAAATGCCAAAGCCATAATGAAGAAAAAGAACAGAGCTGGAGGAATAACCCTCCCAGACTTCAGACAATACTATAGAGCTACAGCAATCAAAACAGCATGGTGCTGGTACAAAGATAGACATATGGATCAGTGGAACAGAATAGAGAGCCCAGAAATAGAGCCACAAACTTTTGGTCAAAGGGAAAATGGTGGAAAGTATGTAGAGAATAAGATTGATGAGAACTAGGAGGAAAAAGTTAACTTATAGCTCAAAAAATTTTGAAAAAGGAAAAATAACTACTAGACTTAGTAAAAGTAAAGAAGAAAAAAAACCTGCTAAATAAAAAAAACCCTCTATTGAAATGAGAACTTAAAAACTACTGAAATAAAAGTAAAAAACAAACAAACAAAAACTGCTGCTAAATTCCATATAGTGTAATTGCCTTGAAGAAATCATTAGCAATTTATCTCGATGACTAGTAGATATCATGTTTTCATCACAGAATTTTTAGTACCTAAAGCGGAATAAAAGATGGATAGGTCAGGAAGCTGGCTGAAGAATTAATCTTTAAAGAGTGTCAAAACGTTACTAGGGCACTAAAATATCTATGGAAACATATCAAGGTGGTTAAAATGGTATCGCCACATTTCCTCTCAAGGAGAATATTCTATGAGGCAGAAATAAATACTGGCTATGCACTGAAGGGTGAAATAAAATATGGTGGATTCTCTTAGGCAGTGAGTGTAGCTTTCTTGGGTCTTTGGCTTTGCTGAATGGGACATCCATCTCTGGAACCAAGCTGACTCACCAGGGCTAAGAGGAGGTACCGAGCTCCATCTTAGTCTAACCATCTAGCTTGATGATCCTTCCCCTTTTCCCTCATGAAATTCTCAGCCTCTCCTCTACATACACAGTGAATAAATATTTTAAAGTATCACTTTTCAAAGATACCTGAGTGATAATGGCTTGTTCTAGCATCCCACTGTTCCTTTGTCCCCACTAACGGGGACATTCTTAAACCAGTGGCTTCTGGTATAGTCACCATCACATTGGAATGAGAGAGGCATTTTTAAAATCATCTGGAAAGAAACCAGGTGTTAAAGAGGCTGAGGGAAATTACATTTGCTTGTGAAAGATTTGATTCTATGACTTCATGACTTTATATGGACATAGATTATGTGGGAATATCCTGACACCTCTAGCATGTTTTAACCACAGCTAGTTAAATTTTGGCAATAAGAGCCCATATTTATTTTACGATGTAGGCTTTGTGAATGCGTTTAATAAACAAATATGATGGCAAGGGTAACACAGCATGACTCAAAAAGTATTTACAGGACAGACTGTTAGGATATATTGTATCAGATGTCTGATTTACAAGGAGTAGCTAGAAATGAATTTACATGATAAAATACAGCATTTACTGCCTGCAGAGTATATAAAATACTAGGCCAATCTGTACTGGAGAAGTTTATGTGACTTTTATTAAAGGTACTTGGTTGTTTCTATGTGCCTGACAGTTATTTTTTAAGGTCCTCATAATATTCATTCTAAAAATTAATACTTTCAGATCAGATTAAAACCTAAATATCAGGTAAATAACATATACTGTGAAAGATTACATTGTGAATGAGAACATTTTTATAAGAATGTAATGGCTATGAAATCTTTTTACGATTTGTCATCTAAGTTGTGCTATTAGAATGAAAGCTTTTTAAAGATGCCTAATTTCTCACTTTCAGACAAAATTTTTTCTTTTTCTGTAACTCTGTGTTCTGAAAGTGCTTTGACTAATAGAATCTTTTGGTATGAGATTAATAACCACATCTGTTATTTGTTTATTTAGGTGTTTAATAATAATAATAATAATGTTACATTTGTAGTACTTTTAATGTATTTTTACATCTATTATGACATACTGTGGTTACAAGAATCATACAAATAAATCACTTCTTAGTTAAGATCATTTTATACAGGACTTTTAAAATACAAATATTGAGTCAAACGTCTGGATTCAAATTCAGTCTGCTTTCTACCTACACAGAAAACATATTAGAATACCTAACATTTACTGAGCACTTAATGACTGCTAGCCATTGTGCTTCACATAGTTTATTCAATTTAATTTCACTGTGACCCTTGCATGGATATCTTTACCATGTTTTTCTTTTTAAATTAGGAAATTGAGGTTTAAAGAGATTAAGTAACTTGTCCAAGGATATGCAGTTTGTAAATGACAAAGCTAGTAACGGAACCCTGGCCTGCCCGAAATCAAGCCCTGATTTTAATCACAACACTAGACTGTCACTCTTTAAACCACAGTGACTTGGGACATGGTTCCCAGAGAATCACACTTTGTTGTCAATGATCCTGCTTACCTGAGATCTAAATTGTGGACTTTGTGGGAGCCACACGGGGAGCTTAATATTTAGTTTCTGTCTTGTAACCATCACTTCCCTTTGGAAGAAGATTTGCCACAGGGTTTTGTCACTATCTCCATTTTAACACGACCCAATCAAGTAGAAAATAAAAGTCCTACATAGAAAATTTCCAATTTCTTAGCCTTAGTGTTACTGATTTTTCACCCCCAGTGATTATACTTGGTTCTAAATGAGAGACGTCAGATTCAGAAACACTCACCTAAAGTGTGGTAAAGAGGAGTCCTAGGGTAAACAGAGTAGGGCAGGCCAGGAAGCACAGTGTGAGAAAGACACTCAAAGGTGGTGGGAGGAAGGCCCTGAAGACAGAGCTGACTGTCCAGTCTGAATGGGGAATAAGGGAAGTATCGAGACTGGAGGGCTTGGATGAACAGTTTAGATATAAGGATGCAGTGGTACACTTGGTAAGGACTGAAGGCGAACAGAGAGTAATTAACATGACCCTACAACGTGCTGGGAACTTCATACGTGTGTCTTCTGTGATTCACTGAATAACCCTGTTAGGTAGGAATAAGCACCCCTAAGATGGGATGGGCTCGGAGGGGCAAGGTAATTATGGCTGGTAAGTGGTATTATATTTAGGCCAGTGACTGGCAAGCCCTACCATCCATCCCTGTCCCACTGCCCTGAACTTAAGACAGTACTTATGGAGTGCCTGTGATTGACAGGTAAGTCTATGGCTGCTTAAAGGGAACACACAGTGCTGAACATTAATATCAATGGTTCAAAATGTTCATGCCTTTAAAACTTCAGGTAACTCTTCTGAGTAATTCTTCTATCAATAATCATTTTCATGAGAGGCTTAACTTTCATTTTTTCACTGCCTCGCATTATAAATTCAACTTGTTTGTACATCTAGACAACTAAAGGCTCCACAGTTACACTAGAGTCTTTCTTTCCTTCATCGCTCACATTCAGCTGGAAGTCGAGTTCCATGAGCTCACTTCTACAACGGCTCTTGAAATGGTTTGCTCCTTTTTACTCTCATATCTAATACTCTGGGAAATGTCATTGTCATCTCTTGTCTAGACTGTCAGATGCCTGCTAACAGGTTTCTGAGCACCAATCTTCCTCTACCCAATCTCTCCTCCCAACTGCCACTCTACTTAGTAATAATTACCCATGACCCCCTCTTACTTACAGAATAATTCCAAACACCATAGCATGATAAATGAGGCTTTTCACAATCCAGCCCTATGTTACCAGCCTTGTGCTTTACTGCTTTGCTCCTAAACAGCAATGCTTCAGTCCACCTGGATTTATGTACTGCTGAGCTTTGAAATTCTGCAAGCTATTTGTAAGCTAATAAGTTTACCTATAATAGTTTCACAAGTTTTGACAAAAGGCAAGAGATTCTTGGGTCAGATACAAAAAACTTTGCTCCTCACCGCAAGAGCAGTAGCCAGAATAGTGTGTGTGTACAGTGTGTGTGTTTTGCATTGGTTCCCCAAACCCCAGTTACCACACAGTGATTCACAGGACCAGGTAACAACTGCACATGCAGTGGGTTGTATCTGCAGGGGAGCAAAACTTGCCACTCCAAAATGTCTCTTTGGCAAGTGGGTTACTCTGAACCAAAAACAAGGCCCAAAAGACTCACGAAGAAGCTTTGACTTTCCCCCTAACTGCGTGAAGAATTTAGGTAGTGGGCCTATTACAGGAATAGAGCTATCACCAGAGGTGTTTGCAGTGAATGTGAGCCAGATGTGGTGGGGTTAACTCTTAGAGACCAGCATCCACTCTGTGTCCTATTATCTCCACAGGGCTCAGCCAACATCTGTTTAGCAGACATTTGCTTTTCCATCTCCATGTGAATTGCCTTCCTCCTCTTTGAAGTCCTGACATCCTCTTTTGTCTTTAGCTGAGTATGGTGTTGAAGGTGAGGGTTTCGGCTGTTTTGGTGAGTTACTCAGTGTTCCTGGGTATCTCCCATACGTACACACATACATGTGATTAAACTTTTCTCTTATTTTCTCCTGTTAATATCTCTCAGGTCAATTTAATTCTTAGACTAACCAGAAAGACCTAGAAGAGGGGAGGAAAATTTCTTCCTCCATCATACTTAACAGGAGAAAAACTCTGAGCTTAGAATAATTAGTATTTTATAATGGACAGTAAGCCAGACAGCTTTTGCTATGGAAGGAGACATTAAAATTAATTTTGCTAAACAATAAGTATGCCTGCCTTTGGATCTGGAGAAAGATACCATCTCTCTCTCTCATATTTCCTATAAGGTTAAGGGGAATGGTGATCAAATCATGGTAGGAGCAGTCCGGGGAGGAATGGTAGACCTAGCGGTCAGTTAAATATAAGGTTCTTGCAACAGTTTGGGAGATTTGCAGCAGCATGGTTTTGTTCATGAAGACAACTTCAGAGTGGCTAACAAACCACAGACCTTAATGTCCCTGCCCCTTCACTAAGATTCCCATTCATTCTTGGATTCATTAAAGGATTCGTTCTTCATCCTTAACCCCAACTAAAGGCCAGGGTTGTCATGCTCTCTCCACTGCCGCAGATCAGTATGTCCCATACCTGTAGCTACAGTGCCATGTTTTTTCCAGTTACCTATCCAGCCCGCTGTGCCTGTCTTAGGTTGTCCTCCTCTGAGGATCTTACCCGTCACTGGATATCCAGACATCCACACTGGATACATTAAGTAGGCCATCTCTTATCCAGCCGGCTACGTGACATTTCTCACAGCTTGTTTATCATTTCAGCCCATGGCTTATTCTCTTGAGCCCTCAGGTGGGGGCCTACAGCTACCGCCTACTTGCATTCAAATCGTGCAACTGGAAACATCAAATAGCAGAGGGACAAGTGCATTTTTATAAAACTTACACGGGCATCTTATGCCACCCACTTTGGCCCACGTGGATCATTATAGGGGACTTGACCAGCAATATTCTTAAAGTATTCATTATGCTTCTAATCTCATAATCTAATTATGCTCACATAAGTCCAGTCAGAGAATCCAGGTGACTGAACCATAATCAATTTTGAAGCCCTTTTAACCAGGCTGATGCCCAGAGGTTATAGCAACCAGTGTGTCTGGGTTTACTGCACAGGAACAGAAAGAGGTATCATGTCCATGCAAGGTCAGGGCAGAATGCTTTCAAAATAAATCCATATACACCCCCAGCTTTTTTGACCTGCTCATTACTCATGAAGCAGATGAGAGGAAAAGATCCCTTTCTTGGACAACCAGCTTCAGAGACCAAAGTGCCTTGCTAACACTGTGGACAAGGAGGAGATAAGGGAGCCAGGAATTCTTTTGACTTGACATTTGAGGAAGTCTTTCCAATGCTCAGTAACATCAGATTCCATGGTCACATGGAACATAAGTCCACTGCTGGATAGCTTTTCCGATAAAAGGTAAGGTGTTGTCAGAATATAAACTGTTTGAAAAGACAAAAATATGACACAGATAATTTCAAGGCCCACAGTGGGAGAGCCAGAGTCCAGCGATCTGCCAAGCACATCAGCACACCTGCAAAGTGGCAGCAGTGGTGAGGCACCACCAACAGCCCCGAGAGGGAAATCACAGCTCTGATGGAGTCCATCTGCTCGGAGTGAGAGGGAGCCATGCCCCTTGTGATGTGTCCTCTCTCACCGTGAGACAATCAGGTTAACTTTCGGCAGGAGCCACAGCCTGGTATGCTGTGGGAACCCCTGCATCTGAACACAGCATCTTCTAACTTTGTGCTTTCTCTGTGACTGTGGATGTTTCCATTCCCATTAAGATGATGGATCCACTGCAGTCACGATAACCTCGGTGGTTCAGGCTCTCTCAGCAGCTTGATTCTAGTTGGTCTCATCAGAGAACGAGCTCTTATAGTAAGTAGGCTTCTACATGAGTGACCCTGATGGTTTGATCAGAAGCCATGATTTGTTTCCACAGTTCACAACCTCAGGGAGGAGCATCTTTTATCTGCTAGTCTGCAGTTTTCCCAGGAGCAGACCAAATATTGGCAATGGCCCAAGAATCAGTAAAAATATAGCCACCTTCACCAAGGGGAGCAGTGATGAGAACAGCTCTGTGTTGTGCCCACTGAGCAGAACAGCCAAATCTATTTTGGTTTTGCAGTCGCCGGTGCTGAGCTGAACAGTGACAGCAGCTCAGTGGACAAACCAAGAGTCAGGCTGGTCAAACTATCAGTGAAGCAGGCTTAGATATTTAGGGGAAATCTCTGTTAACTGAGAGCCCTGCTGAGTCAGTACCTTTGATTTAGGCGGCAGAGTGGGGAAGAACTTTCCCCCAAATGGAGGGAGAGATGGCACTGTCTCATATAAAGCTGATATGCTGTGACCAGATTGCTCTGCTCTTGGTCTTGGCTAAACCATTTCTATTTGACAAAGAAGGCTTGTTAGGTCCCTCCCATGCTCTTAGCCACTGAGCCTAAGCTGACCCACCCCAGAAAGCTAATGTCAGATCAGAGAGTTACAAGGCCTCCTCGGGTCAATAGCAACCCATTGGAAAGCAATATCTGCTTTTCAACAGGATGTACCTTCTAGTCGTGTCAGGGAGGTTTTCGTGATTTGACGGAGGCTCTTGTTGGCTAAACCATCAGTCACAGAGACTTAAATCTCAAAGAGGTCATGAGATCTGTGGGGCTCCAAAGATACCAGCATTTGTCTACCTGCAGCTCTTCCTAATCAGAAGAATCCCCGCGGGCACTTTTGGGATGGAGAAGCACACGCATATAACACATCGATTCCTACTGTATAGTCAGACTTAGAAACAACAAAAACACTGAATACTGGCTCAAATGTTCTCACTTGCAATGTCATACTTCCCTTCACATCTGTGAAAACGGCCCAAATCTCACTAGCTTGCAAGACATGCCGAAAAAGGAGCTCCATGGAAAATTTTTGCCTACCATCTACTCTTTTCCACAATTACCATCCACCTTTATGCTCTGTGCTATTGTTCACACAATTCCCTCTGCCTGACATGTTCTTCTCATCTCTCACCATCTGGCAAGCTTTGTCTCTTGGAGCCCAGCCAGGTGCAGCCTTCTCTGTGAAGGCTTTGCTAACCACATCCGCTGGGCTGTGCATACTGGTTTCCCTTTTGTGTTCCCATGGCCTGTTTCTGTTATGGTCAGAATCCCAGTGTGCTATAATTATTTGTTTACATGTCTCCCTATCCAGCTAGCCTGTGAGTGCTCAGGACAGGAGCCACCTCTAGCTCATTTTTTGATCCTCAGGGTCTGGTACAGGGTTTTTTTCACTGAGCAGTCTTCTGAGTGGTGGGATGAGTACTGAAAAGTCGGGCAGCTCCTGCTGGAGTAGTCCCTGATTTACTACTGTCCACTACTTTCTGACATCAAACAAAAATAGGTCTTGATTCTGTCCTGTTATCAAAATGAAATCTATTTCCTTATCAAAGCTGAGTACAATAAAATTATAATACTAGGAAAACAACATTAAGGTTTGAGTATAATAAAATACTAGGAAAACAACATAAAGGTTTATAGATCAGATTGTTGATATGATACTGAACAGAACAGGATGGAAGTCAGTTCACCTCAGACCAAACCTGTTGCACACCTCATTTGGCTAGAATTATGTCTGATAGGCAAATTAATAATAACAATGCTATACAGGCATTCATTGAGTATTTACAATGTTATATGCAGAATGTATTTGTGATTATCTAAGATGATTCAGGGCCAGACTGAGTTTATTTCCTGATTTATTAACTATTAGCTATGATCAAGTCACCTAACTTTTCTCTCTCTCTCTGTTTTTCTCTCTCTATCCAGTGAAGAGTAATGACACCCATCTCAGAAGATTGTCATAAAGAAATTAAATGGATTAATACATGTAAGTTACTTAGAATAGTGCCTGGTAACAATATATGCCCTAAAATCCACACAGCAAGTGACTGAGTCAGGATGGGGACCCAGAAAAAATTCATTATATAACATCTGTATCAGTGGGTACTGATAACCTTTGTACAGCATTTTATGTTTCTAATGTATATTATCTTATTGATTCCAAAACACCCCTGTGAGATAGGGGGCACACATAGCATTGTTTTATCTTATTTAATGGTGAAAAAACAAGGTCCCAGAAATTGTGACTTACACATTTTCACACACCTTGTCATTAACTGAGTCAAGATTTTCAGCTACATTTTTTCATGTCATCGTCTATACCCATTGCCTGTGACCACACTATCTCCATCTATTCTGTCTCAACCAGGAGAAGACTCAATGAACCTGCTCACCGCAGGGATGTCACCTTCGGACAATTCCTGAGGCTTTAAACAGAAAGGAATAACCCACAACTACCTTCTAACTCTAATGTGTAAAATATTTTAACCAGATTTTACAGCTCAATTTCAAAAATAAAACAAATTACAACTAGTTGCGGTAAGGTTTATATGTGGTGAATTTGAGTGGCACCAATTCCTTTTGGAAATAGGAAGTTTGTATCTAGAAATGGTTAAAGTGATTGTTTTATCAGTATTTCCTTCCCTGAGGGTTTATGTTTCACTCTTTTGGGTCAGTGTGCGTCTCAGCCTACCTCTAGCCTCCTCCTGCCTGTGTTTTGCCGTCTGCTAAAGTCCTGCAGGCTGTCTAGGCTGACGTCTGACTTCTGTGTTGCTTCTCTGGAGAAGAGGAGGGCCTGGGCTACTTTGCTTATTTCAGAGGCTCACGGGCTTCCTTCAGCTTAACTCAATGTTGGCTCGCTGTTCCTATTATTACCTGGGTTTCCTGTTCTCCTGGAAAAGCCTGTGTGCTCACACTCACGGTTCACCATTTTCTAATGGCCTTTTTTTTTTTTTTCCACCTTAATTTTCTTTTCTGCTCTTGTCAAACAGTATCTCACGGTAGACATATCTTCATGAGCTTAACTACTTTGGCTTTCTCGTGGCCAAACACCCACTGAATCTTTGCACAAGCTCACTGGCTGACAGAACTTTTTTTTTTTTTTTTTTTACTTATTTTACAGAATGGGAGGGGACTCTTCACTCACCCTTCCCTCTGGAAGTTCTCTGATTGTGAACTGGAAAAAACCATTGTTGAGCAGAACCACCGGAAAGTCAGCATCCCTTGGGAAACAGCAAAATTATGTCTGCTGGAAGCTTCCCTTTCCTTTGTCAGTACACTTTGGCCACAACAAAATGGCTCAACATCTGTGGTAATACACCTAATTTCTACATTTAACCCTTTGCCACATATTATTGTGGTTTAAAAACACAAGCGATAAATGCTGGAGAGGGTGTGGAGAAAAGGGAACCCTCCTACACTGCTGGTAGGAATGCAGTTTGGTGTACCCATTATGGAAAACAGTATGCAGATTCCTCAAGAAACTAAAAATAGTGTTACCATATGATCCAGCCATCCCACTCCTGGGCATACATCTGGAGAAAACTAGTTAGAAAAGATACATGCACCCCAATGTTCACAGCAGCACTATTTACAATAGCCAAGGCATGGAAACAACCTAAATGTCCATTGACAGATGACTGGATAAAGAAGAGGTGGTATATTTATACAATGGAATACTATTTAGCCATAAAAAATAATAAAATAATGCCATTTGAAGCAACATGTATGGACCTGGAGATTGTCATTCTAAGAGAAGTAAGCCAGAAAGAGAAAGAAAAATACCATATGATATCATTCATATGTGGAATCTAAAGAATACAGAAGACACTAATGAACTTATCTGAAAAACATAAACAGTCTCACAGACATAGAAAGCAAACTTACAGTTGCCAGGGGGAATGTAGGAGAAGGGATAAATTGGGAATTCAAGATTTGCAAATATTAACTAGTATATATAAAATAGATAAACAACAAGTTTCTTCTATATAGCAAAGGAAACTATATTCAATATCTTGTAGTAACCTATAATGAAAAATATTAAAACAAATATTTGTATGTATATGTATGACTGAAACATTACGTTGTAGACAGAAATAATTGACGCATTGAAAACTGACTACACTTCAATAAACAACATATATACAAATTCAAATAAATGTATTTAAAATTTTTGTGTCATATATAAAACAGCTCTGTTATTGTCATAAGCATGCAGTATGATTTTATTCAACAGTAGGTATATATTTGTGAAACTAGTGATGGTCACTCAAGTCTTAAAGGGAGGGAAAGAAGGTAACATGGATGACCTGTCTAAGGTTCTTATCAACCACTCTCCACTTCACTTAGGGATGGGGAAGGGGAAAATGTCTAACTAGAGAAAGGAGCCTGGGATGTTTGCATCTTCTCAGAGATGACAGTAATTAGGATCAACAAAGTGGGTTTATTTTATTTGGCCTACATGCATTCCTTTTTTTTTTTTTTCCATTTAGGCTTATCTTCAAAGCCTTATTTTAATAGTTGTGAAAGTTCAAACTCTCACACCTTACACAAATATAACATTGAAATGACCGATTGGTCCACAATGGTTTTATGGAAAACTAACCTAACCAAAAATTGGCACTGAACACAGAAATTTCCATCATCTTGAGCAATGCCCACAGAGAGCAGAGGGTCTGGGAGGGCTAGGGCAGGAAAGGGTGGAATATATAATATAATAATATAACAAAGCCCTGAATACACTATAGAGTCAGCTTTTTTTTTTCTTATTCTTTTTCTTTTTTCCCCCATAAATCACATCCTTGTCATTTTAAAGGTCAAGCTTATTTCCCATTAGAAGACAGGGACTGTTGAGACAATGATGTCACAATTGACAATATCCTTTTGTACAGTAACTGTTTGAATGATATTTCCAAATGATACAAAATTTATAAAAAATAAACTCAAGTTAAAAAGCCACCTTTTTGTGGGTAGGATGGGGTGCCATCTAGTGTCACCTGTCATCTCATCTTGCCCAGTAGTAGCCCATAAGCCTAGATACAAAGGTTTTCCACTCATCATGACACTGACAGAGCCACTGACAAAGAGATTGGGCAATATTCTCCAGGAAATTCATTGGTTGTATAACTGATCAGTGGTTGTATTACTGATTGCCTATGTCTCCCCTTTATGCCCGCCACAGGGCATAATGGTTTGCACCCCAAGACTGATTCTTGGTGCTGAAAACACTGAGTTCTAGAGCAACTAGAACTCTCTTGCCCCTGAGATCTCACAGAGCTTTAAACATTTTGAATGGTTGCTTAAATTTAAAAATAGTGACTTTCCAACTGCAAATTCTAAATTTGCATCCTTTCTGAAAGTCTGGACCACAGGATCTCTGAGTTCCAGCTGCCATAAAGGATAGAGCTGAGTAACTGTCCCTTTAGATGGGACATTCACTTATTCATGCAAAGGAGGCCAGCCTATCCTGCATATTTGTATACATGTCTTGACCACTGGAGTTTGACACAGCTGAAGGACAACATCCCAAGCTATTAACCATGCTTTTAAAAAAATTCAACTGAAAAATAACACACATGAAATGTGCATGTATTTGTGTACACCTCACTGAATTTTTACAAACTAAATAATCGCATGTAATCAGCATCAAGATTGAAAAACAGAATGTTACAAGCACCCAGAAATTCTTGTATGTCCCTTCCAGTGATTCTTCCCAACACCACCATCCTGATGTCTAACCAGCTCTGGTTTTGACCCTATTTCTGTAATGTTTACTAAGTTTGAATATGTTGTTTCATTTGATCTTTGCCACAACACGGGGGGTGGGGGGGTGGGAAGGAGGTGGGCTGAGTCATCAAGGAGATAAAGAATTCTACTTTGTTTATTCTGCGCCATCTTCAATTGCCTTCCTCATGACTCCATATTTGGGGCAGGATACTTGGTGAATAACCTGCGCAAAATCTGCCTGTACATCCTCCTATCTTAATGGAGTAACTAAATTTGAGATGTTCTATCACAGGTAATAAAACTTGACCCACTGAAATTATTTAGAGCAGTTGGGGACTCTGCTGCCACCAAACTTCTCTTTCCCCTCAAGCTTTTATTCACGTTGCTTGTTTTGAGGGCTCCTGGCTGCTGCTCAGATTAGAAGTGAAGAATACACTTGTTAGAACGTATGCTGCAGCTGTAGGTTTGGCTCTCAAAGTTCATCTATTACTAGGGTATTGCCATGTCTCTGAAAATGCATAAAGCATTATTGTTATGCTTTGCATGAGCCTTGTAATACTTCCATTTGGGGAATTTATTTTGATGGAAATAGCTCATTAGACCAGAAAATGCCTATTTTGTTTTCATTTCATTAAAAAAAAAAATCTGTGCATGGCTGCATAGCAGGTAGAGTTAAAAATCCAGTATAGCCAGACTTTAGCTGTTTTTTCTTCTCTTTCAAAAACAATAGCAGAAAGGGGAATTTATATATAATATGCCATAATTTAGTTGAATATAATGAATGCATACAATTTTGCATCCTCAAGTATTAATTATAGAGAGGAATTTATAGTAATTTATAATACATTAGAAGATTATTTTTTTAAGAGACCCTGGCCAAAGCTAACAGTAACTCGAGCTCTCATTTATAATAATGGAATAACTGCACTGAAACTTGACTTTTTATTCTAATCGTATAATTGAAAAATAACATTTAACATACCCCAAACATGATGAACTCATTAAAAAGCTTTTTATTTGTTATTTTACAATATTTAAAATAATTACCTTGTTTTAAACAAAATTTTAGCCATTCTTTTCCTTAGTTCTTTATAGACTAACAAATAGCAGTGGAGTTGCTTCTCCAATTATGTGACTATATACGTCCAAATAAACTAGAAATATACTGAATTATAGTGCCCTAATGTTTCTGTTTTAAAACTCTCTGTAATTGTGAGTTTACATGGTGTTCTGTCTCTAGAAGTCACAGGCAATTTTTTCTTTTATGTAAAAGAAGACCAAGGTCTTCCATGTGTGGTACAAGGAAGCTGCTTCCATGGTTAAGTAGGAGCAGGTAGATTTTACGGACTTCTTTTGGGGATTTTATCATATTTATTCCTCTTGTAGTTATAACTCTAACCCTGATCCTAATTTTGTTTTGAGCAGTGGGTACAGTACTTTTCTGGCTATTCTGTTCTGATCATAGTCCTTACCTTTCTAACCTGTGGTGCAGCTGAAGTCAGACATTCAGACAGGACTTTATTAAAGGATAATGAAATGGAAATAAATTTAGAGAAGTAGACAGACTCTTCAGCTAATGGGGCAGAACTTAATTTCAGCTTGTATTCTACCACCAGGATACCACAGCCCTTGTCTGGGTCCCCACCTGCCTGCCTGTCCTTATATAACAGAGGCCCTACCTGACCGCTGTGCCTTGGAAACACCTTCAAAAGTACCTGGAAGTCTCAAAGTCAATAGGAAGATTTAGAGGCAGAAATAGAGTCGTCTCTTTTTCTTTCTTTCACATCTCTTGTCTAAAGACAGGAAACCACTCTTTTGTGAGTGATCGATCGACAGGCCTCAGGAGTGACCTCATCTTCCCAAAGAAGCCGGCCCTTCGCTTGCAGCCTCCACAGGAGAACCATCGAATAATACCACCCTCCCCTCCGCAGTCACACCAGAGGTGCACATATGCAGAAAAGGGTGTTTATTTTATATTTTTAACTCATGTAGGAAAGCCTTTTGTCTTTATCCCACAGTGAAGTATCTGTGTTCCTTGCTATCCTCTGGCAGAGAAGGGACAGATTTAGCCTTAGTGAGGAAAAAAACAAAAACAAAAACAAAAACCCCTTATTGTCCTCCACGAAGGGCTGATCAGTTTAAAAATCTTGATAAAATATGTATATAGCTATATCTAAGCTACCTAGCCAACCCTGGGCCTTCCACACCACGGAAGCTGATTGTTTGCACCAAATTTGTTTCTTCTCTGAAGCCCTACCCTCTGGTGAGGGTGCCTGCTTCACTCTCTGCTCCATGCCAGATGGGGTCTTGCTGTGACCAGGTTTCTACCAGCTTTGTAGGGGGGTGGGTAGGCTCCAGTTCCTTAGATAAAGGCAGTATGTATTTACCAGGGCTCTTTTGATTGCAATTTACAGACACCCAGTTCAACCAGATAAAGAGAAAACCCACTGGTTTATGCAACTGGGAAGAATATGGGATAGGTCATTCTTTCAAATAAGAGTATTCATTAAGGACTGGAATCCAAGACCCAAATGCTACCTGGTCTAACATTGTTTCTAATAGTCCCTCATTTCTGCAGCTCTCTGCTTGGTTGCATATATTTAGTCTCTGTCAGTCTTGCTGCTGAAAAAGAGTTTCTTTGCCTCAGTACCCATTTACTTAACCCAAGACAGGACAGCTGGTTTTGATTACGTCATGGGCTCATGTCTCGTAACAATCTCTACTGGAGTTCAGCCCCAAAGACAGGAAGGAAGGGCTCAGATCAGAAGAAGAGGGGCAAAATGAGAAATGTTTCTGGCTGACAAAAAAACTTCTAACACTTCACTCTATAGAGTACATGCATCCTGCCCCGTCTGCCTCTGTCAATGATGGCTGAAGCCTGCTTCTTCCTGAGTTTACTGAAGTGCAAATACAGTTACCATCAACATATTCTCACATGAAGGATGTGTATTCCTCCTAATAACACGGCAACACTGCTTTGGCACCATTACTTTGGAAATGGTATCTCTGGTTTCATTACAGAAAGTGCATTTGTCTTACTGTTGGACTTAGTCATTTTTAAAAACCTCCACATTAGCTAAAATTACTTCTGTCTCTGCCAAGTTGTACAGATGTTTCTTCAATCATAAGCTTATCTCCTGATGGTGGCGGTATATGTATATTTTGGTTTCAACCAGTAACGGCACTTTATTGAGAAAACAGAAGAAACTTGGTACCAAGATGTGTGTTTTCCAGGAGTTCACAGAATATCTGCACAGAGAATGACACAGATTGCTTTTCAGAAAGCAAAACAAAACTTCACTAGAATGGAAACTGAATATTTCTTAAGCTGGTGACTAATCCCCTCTCCTCATCTTTCTCTAATACTTTAACCTCAGAAATTAATTGCTTAAAACAGCTAGCTTGGCAACACAATGGCAAAGCATGGATGAAACTAGACAATAGATTGGCTATTTAGATTGGGGAGAAATGGAGAGAATAACTTGTTTTTGATCATCTTAATAATTGCTATCGATGGTAATATGTTTCATTTGATGGTAGAAGTTGGTACTGAGTTAAGAAGGTGGCTGAAGTAGAGGGAGTAACCATGCTATGACCCAGTTCACCTATTTGGCACAAATTTATGCCACGTTGCCAGTTAATCTGGTGGAAAAGGGTCTCCAGGTAGTATACTTTCTTACTGAGGTCAAGCCTTGGGGCACAGGGGAGAGAACTTTCTTCTGAAAACTTGTTACTGATAACCAAAGGAAACATACCTACTTCTTGCTTCAAAGTGATGGAAAGCTACCACTATCGACGTATATTATTTTTTATTAAATCTCAACCTTCATGAGGCCACTGGTTATTCCTCTTGTGAGAAGAAATGTCCACTAGTTTTAAACATTACTTTAGAAAGGAAATAAACAATTTATATAAAATAATTCACAGAAAGCCAATGCTGAAAGCCAATTTGCCGAATGACCAATTTGCCTAAAGTTAATGTGGCCAAAATCAATTTACTGAATGATCTATTCTCCAAATTACTGAGGAGTATTAAAACCAATGTTTGCTTCCACCACTGCTCCCACTTCTGCTGCTACACTTTGACCTTTGCCCTGGTCAGGTCTTTGCCTCTGGTGGCAAAACAGCTACAAATTGTGCAACGGCCTATTTCAAGGTATTTGTCTGACAGCCCCTCTGGTCTATGCCCTCCATTTTAGAGAATAGGAAACTGAGGTCTACAGAAATTAATTTACTTGTTATTTAAGTGAATTAAGTTTTCATCCGTATTATGGACCCAGGTTTCTTTGGGTTCAAAGCATCCACTGCTGTTAACTATTGTGTTATGCTGTTACTTTTTCTCCTGTAGAGTGTTTTATCCTGTGACCACACCTGAGAAGAATTAGTTAGAACCAAGTAAGTTCTTAGTGGACAGAATCTTTCAAGAGAAAAAAAAAGTACCAATTTATTGTTTAACACTCTCTGAGGGAATGGCATATCTGGATTGATTAAACATTCTGTTTAAAATAATTACACGTATGCCACACTGGCAGAGATATATAAGTATACTAACATAAAATTATGCAATGTTACATCTATATGGGAAAGAATGGAATGCTATTATTTACTGGAAATTGATCCAAAAGATACTGCTGAGCTTGGACTCATTGTTCTAATCAAAAGGAGTTTGGATTAAGAGTTGACTTAGAAACAAGGTCCAATGAATATTTAGAATACCAAGGGGCCAAAGTTCTATATTCATCTGACAATTTGAATCACCTGACAAACAAAATTTTTCACTAATAAAACCTTCCGGAAAAACTCCTGGTAGCTGGAATAGGTAGGGTAATCTTTAGCACAGCAGCTCTTTAACAAAGTGCCATCTTCCAACAGGCAAAGGAGGTAGCCATCCCTGCGCAGAGTAAGACTCTAAGATACGTATAGTTCAACGAACCGAGGTTAACAGCAAAACTGAGGTGAAGGTGGTGCAGAT
Organism: Camelus dromedarius; assembly: GCF_036321535.1. NCBI lineage: Eukaryota > Metazoa > Chordata > Mammalia > Artiodactyla > Camelidae > Camelus > Camelus dromedarius. The sequence goes on along the minus strand of NC_087442.1, from coordinate 30,875,709 downwards.
GTGATGAGCTAAGGTATTGGTGAGCCCAGGCAAACTCATGACATTTCCCCCCCAGGAACTATAGAAAGAAAGAAGCAAGTCTCTTTGTTCACTTTCTCAGATTTAACGCCTTCTCTTTTGCAAGGGCAAATATTTTTGGGGTAGGTGTTTATTGGCTCTTCATGAAAAAAAGGGGATTTGAAAAACTTTCTTCTGGAATGTAGGTGGGAAACAGGACTGCTACACTATATATTGCACTATACATATTGCATTCTGTATACCTTTGAATGAATTAGAAAACAGATCTCCATCAGGGAAAGGGAATGTGCACACTTTGCCCAGCAGAAGCTGGGCTGGATCCAGCTCCCCTGTTACCTTGGCTGACTGTCTTTGTGCAGTGCACAAAGTGCTCAACCATACATTTCCCTCCCCTATACAAAAATTGTGACCAAGAACTACATTAATCACAATCTAGTTTTCCAAAGCCCACTTCTCAAGTCAATTCCATCTACTCATCAAATATTTTATATCAATAAGTTCTGACTACTATCTAAATCTAATTGCTGTTTGCCTATTATTTTGTTTCTTCTTAAAGTAAAAAATGTATTTTAAAGTATATTTTGTATATGAAATGACCCCCATGCTCAAAATAACACTACGTAAATATAAAATAACAGTACAGAGAAGGACAAAGAAGAAAGTCTCTTCCTACCCTCATCCCACCTTCTAGAAAAAACCACTTCAGGACTGGACACTTGGGTTAAATAACTTGCCTGAGCTCTAAGCACAGCAAGGGTTTAACTCAGGTAACTTTGACTCAGAAAGTTGCTGTAAAACTCGACACTCCATTGCCTCTTAAGTACTTTCAATCTCCATTTTTTTTTTCTTGGATTTTCTCAGTTATTGCCTCAGGAAAAAACTCATCTCTGTTACTTTCATTCTCTCTTCCTTTTGCTGGTTGAGAATCCCATATGATCCCAGTCAAGTCAAGCAAGTACAGGAATAGAGCTAATGAAATATCTTCATTAAATAAAACGAAAGTTTTACCTTTTGTAGTGAAATGAGACAATATTAGGAAGCAACGGTATCAACCTTAAAATATCTTGAATCCTCTTTAGAATCTATAATGACATCTTCTACTTTCTCTTATAATTAAAATTTTAATTTAATTTACTTACCCACCAATGTTCAAGGGAAATTTCTTATTAAATTTTATTGTACCTCTTATTTTCCAAATGTATAACAACTTTTACCTCACTTTGTATGAATGAACTTAACTAACGCTTCAGACTTCCTTCTTAACCTCAAGTAATCTTTTTAGACTATGTAAAGTACATCATGTATGGGATAGAATCATAAAAGCAGCTTTATTTCTATATAGTTTGTGGATTTATAGGAGTTTCATTGCATTGTAGTCAACATCACATGTACTTCAAGACTGTATTGTACTTACTTAAACGTTCTCTCTGTGTGCTCGTATGACTTCATGTATCTAATTTTCCTATTGCATTTTGAAATTCTCAAGAGCAGAACCTCTTTCTCTGGTTTACACATATAGATTATGTTGGTTTATTTTTAACAAGTTTAGTACGTTTAAATAAATTTTGTTACATCATTAGCCATCAGATGTGAAAATCTCTTCTACAGCAAAGATATTTTTAATAGTCTTGTGACTCTTATATTACAGGTTTATTTAGGATGAGTAGTCAGTTTTACTAATTTTATTCAAAAAAATCAGAGTGATAAATCTGGGGAGGAAGTGGCGGTAAAGGTTCAGTCCAACTCTTAGCATCCTGCCCCTGATTCAGATCACATCTAGCTTTTGCCTTCCCACAGCGTAACTGAGAAGAGTGGGACCCAGGAAATCCTGATCTGCGGAGTGAAGTCTCCTTCCTTGAGGCAGAATGTGCTTTGTGAACTGATACAGTTTACTTTCCCGCATATAGCTGTGAAATAGGGATGTAATTCATTATAATCACTATGTTGCTTTCAGATTACATGTGGACTTAACCTCAATATAATTGATGATATTTCAGTTCTGAAGTTTTTAAGGCACTTGTTTGTGCCCATAGATTTCACTTTTTCTCTTTATACACTGTATTTTGTATACTTGTTTTTAACTTGCATACATAGCATATTAACTTAGATCTTGTACTGCTTCTATTTTTTCTTGTTTTAACACTACTTTTTAAAATCTATCCAAGCCTGCTCTTTGCATTTCTAGTTCATTGTTTCTAAACAAGGCAGCACTTCCTCCACTATGCAGTCACCCTATTTTACTTCTCCATTCCGTTAGTGATGAACATGTTATTTGATTCCAACTCTGCCACCACCACTAATGTGACATGTTCTTCTAAATGTCCCCTTAAGCAACTGGGTGAGAGCTCCTCCAGCGATAATACCCCAGAGAGGGATGGCTGGGTCACTGGTTACACCACTCAGATTTTCACCAAGTGCTGCTCTTCAGAATAGACTAGTTTCACTTCCACATTTTGGCAAACTCTCGGTATCACTCAACTCTCTAATTTTTACAAATCTAATAAATCTGAAGTGGCATTTTCATTTGCATTTTTTTCTAGTAATTAGTCAGGTTGAGCCTTTACAAGTACTCGTTAGTGATTAATGTTCCCATCTGTGAATTCCTCGTCCTGTCTTGCTTAATTTTTTTTTCTATCAAGTTTCCTGTCTCTTTTTTGCAATTTTGTAGGAGTTTCCTTTAGAGTGAAGATATTCATCTCTAACTGATTTTTGTTTTTAAAAGGTCTTCAACCTTCCTGGTCTATAAACCGTAAGTAACTGATGAAAAGAAATCCCAAATTTTAGTTTACTTTTCACCTTGCTGAGCATTTTGGATTTTGATTTTAACAATCCTTTCTGATTCCAAAATCACAAAGATTTCACCTATGATTTCTTTTATTATCTTTACATTTGCTCCACTATTTTTTCAGGTGAAAAATGGAACCTGAGCAGTTGCTACCACTTTTCCTCCTAGTAAGCGGCCTGAACACCAAGCTCCGCACTTGGACAAAAAGCACACCTTGGAGTGAACCAGCTTTTCATATTCAACGTGAATTTAGATTTTAAAAAACTGCAATGTGAGGGAGACATTAAAAAAGATCTGCTTTCTCTTTATATAGGAAGGAAAACATTATGAAAAGAGTTCATAATTCTTGAACTAATTTTTGTGCCAGGTGCCAGGAGAGAGAAGATGGTGTTTAGTGCAATCAAACAGGTAGCCTTAGAGAGAAGTTCTTAAGGTGCATGTTTGTGTTTGCTTGGATAGGAATCCCATTACGCAGCCGCAGTGTAAGGGGACTCCCTGCTGCGTGAACAGCATTATTGATTTCAAACATTTTCCGTTCCTTCCAGCCCCTCTTCATTTTGTGTCTTTCAGTAGCACAACCACAATTTCAGAGTTGTTGCCGTATTAAAGTTGTGGCTTCATAGACACTAGGAGCATGTAGTTTGGCTCTACATTTTGAGTTTTTGTTCATTTGTTGTCTCCTTGGGTTCTTAAATTAACCTAATTTATAAATGGAGCCCTATTTGTCTCCACTTATTTTTTTATTGCCTGAAATTTGTGTCAAAAAACTCAGAGGATATGGCCCCAGAGGAAACAACCTATTTCCCAATTTTAGATGTTAATCCACTACTAAATTTCTTGGATTCTTCTTTCTTTCTTCTTTTTTTAAATCCTACATCTCACCTTGGGAGTGAGGTCGGGAAAGAGCATTTCCTGGGAGTATTCGCCTATGCCCTGAAGCGAACATATACATGCATGGGGCACTTTCACAGCTCATCTGACCTTTGTCTTCTGGGGACTTTGATTCTTTCACGCACCTGCCGTTGCTGATATAGCCGGAGTCCAGGGAGCAGAGCTCAGGGAGAGGAAGAGGGGTACTGATACAGCGACCTCCCCAGCCAGCTGTGCCGTCACCCCTTATCTTCCAGCTGTGAGAAGGAAGCTCTGCGGCAGCCGCTTAGCACTGAGTGCTATGTCCGGACTAGCTCCGGCAGGTGGCCTCTTTACTTGTCTGCTCTTTGATTTTTTTTTCCTTTTGTAAGCACAGATGTGTGCTCAGATGTGAGACAGCTGCTCAAAGGACATCTCGGGATGCAAAGCAACTTTTATTCGGTCATTAGGATCAATTCTTCATATTTCATTTGTCTAGTAAATATTTATGGCATCACTCAAAAAATAAAAACCCCTCTGTTACTAATCTGGGTATTTCCTCAAAAAGGTTACTGTTAACAAGACTTAAAAAAATAATATCTTATAACTATTCTTATGTTTAAATATACATTTTTAATAATCTCCCTCCTGCCAGGCTGGTCCTATAACTAATTTGTATTATTTAAGGGGTGTAGAAAGGCCATTCTGTTCATAAATATTTCACCAGCTTGTTATGAAACCTGAAATTCCTTCCAGAGGCGCTCCTTTAGCTACGGCATTCTTAACGAAACTCACATGCATGGATTTTCTTACAGCTTGGTCATCTTATCACAACTCTGTAATGGGAGAGCATCCATCATGCTGAGAACTAAGGATGCAAGAGGCTTAGGTCAAGTAAGGTTCCTCCCTTTGGAGGCTTAGGTCAAGTAAGGTTCCTCCCTTTCCAGGAACAGTCTGGAAAGGCAGGGCACTTATATTGAAGATAAAATAACAAGAAAAGGGAGCATCTCTGTGGATTATTGCATATATTTGTGCAAATCACTGCAGGTGTGTAAATCATCACATTTATAGGAGTTCCGAAAAATCTCCCAGTGCTGGTCTCCAAAGGGCTTTTGAATGACTAGTCACCGAGCCTGACCCTGATGGAAGGTAGGGCTTGGATAAAGAAGGAGAAGATAAAGAATATTCTAGAAAAGGAACAAAGAAAAAGGTACAAAAGTTAACAATGTGCTCTGGAAACAGAGGGCAGACCAGGGGGACTAGAAGGGATGAGTTTGTTGGAGGTTCCTGACAGTCAGAGGATGTTGTTGAAGACAAAAGCTTGTGTAACAAGGTCACGTAAGTGGATATTTCTCATCATCGATTTCAGATCTAACCTAGGAAAGCCTGGAGTTTTTAAACATACGTCAATCAAAGAGAGGCGTTCTGTTTAGTATTTGAGCCACAGAAAGAATGAACAAAGCTGTGTATGCATGACAACCAGGGCTGCTCCCAAGCAAAACTGAGAACACATTCAAATCTGTCCGTGATTCCCTGCTACCCTCTTTTTCTAGGAACCCATTTCTCTATTTGCTGTACCTTCCACTGGAGACGGTCTATCTAAATGCCTTTGGGATTAGCCCACTGTTTGCCTACCCTGAGGTGTTTTATCAGAAGACTTTGGGGAAAATTAAACCCACTCTTCCTATTGTCACTGGATTCTCTCAGATTGCAACCCTTCGTTCTGTCTCTGGTACCTTCATCCCAGATTGCTCTGTGCATAACCTTCCCTGACCCTTCTTCTACTGCGTGTGTCTCCCTGAACATCCCCTGTGCCACCTGCATCCTCAAACCCCTCACATCACGGCTCCTTTCCTCCCTGATCTTACTAGAGACCTAGAAATCTCTACAGCTGCGGTTTCCAGAGGCTGCTCATCCCTCATCCCCCACAGGGTGGGGTAGGCACCCTCCTCCCTCCCCATTGCCCTTTCTGGGTCATTTTTTTTCCAGTCAAATAACCCTCAGTCCTTTGAAGCTCTTTATTTCCTTTGACCAACTTACAGACCACCAGTCAGTCAGGCATTCAGACCTGCTTTACTACTTTCCCTTGTAATACAACTGCTTCCACCATCCACAGTGATTCTGTTGTTCACACTGCTATTTTAACCCAGCATTTTAGCTCATTCTCTCTGTCTTTCTTCCAGTGGCCTTTACCCCCAGTTTATTTCAGGTACCCAAGCCTATGACCACACTCAGGACATTTGAATCACTCATAAGGTTCCTTCTCTGGAGGAAAATCCTGAAACCTTCCCCTTATAAATCCAACTTTCTGTCTTTGTAATTCTTCATCCAATTACTAGCACGCTCTCCCCAACATTCACTGCCTGAGATGCGTCTTTTCTCTGTTGTTTTCTGTACATCAGCCTACACATCCCTTTCCTTTCTTCCCTATCCTGACTGGATGCCACAGTCCATTATTTTTAACCACACTGTTGTCTATACTCTCAGAATCCTGAACCCATTGTCCTCCCATCTCATTCACCTGGTGAAATTCCCACCCTGGATCAATCCAGGTGTGTGCTTTCTTCACCACAGCACAACAATCGATGACCTGCTGGGAAGTTCCTAACGACAGCTCCATCACTCTTCTTTTCCTCACTGGCAGAATTCTCCAAAGAGTTGCCTGGACACCCTCTATGCCCCATCCACTGCCTTTATCCTCACTCTTTCACTCTTACCACAGTGTGAATCTGCTCTTTGACAAAGACAAGGTTGTTCGTTCCAAAAGGCATTTGTGAGCCCTCACCTTCCCTGTCTTCTCTGCACATGGACATCTCTACCTTCTCGTCCTTTTCTGACACAGTGCTCTTCTCTACTGCAATCCCCTTCTTGGCAGATTCACCACTGGATGCTGGGATTCTTCGACTCACCAATGAAATCCTGCCCCCTCCCCCATATATCCACACTCAAGCTTCTTTCCTCCCTCCTGTTGTAAAAGAAGAGGGGTTTCCTTCCTGCCTGAGGCTAATCCTGCCACCTACAGGTCAGAGTCCACTCAGCCAGAAACCAGGCGTCTTCCTTAACTCATCCTCTTACCCTTGACATCCTGGGGCACCATGTCCTACTGATGCTGCCCCTTTCCATCTCTTGACTCCGTCCAGGGTCCTCAGGCCCACTGGGAGTACTCTGGGTCAGTTTACCACAATCTCGTCCATATTGCTATTTCAGAGGTCAATTTATTGCTGGGCTAATCGCAGCTTCAGCTTTAGGGTCCTGTCCTTTCACAGCCCTTTGCAAACGCTCTGGTCTTAGAACATTGTACTCTTCACATTGCAGAGAAGTTGCAAACTGCTTCAGCTTCAGTGCCTACTACACTCGGATCTGCCCCCAGGCCCCACATGCGCTGTCATCTCCCGTCCAGCGCTGGGCTAACCCACTGTCCGCACTGCCAACAGTGTGATTTTTGCAAAAGAAAATTATACCATGCCTCTAACTCTTGCTAAAAAAATGCTACAATAGTTTCCTATTGCTTTTAGGTTTCAGGAAAAAAATTCCTAGAAGCAGCTTTCAGGTCCATTCTGATCTGACTTATACTTTTCCCTCTGGTGCCACCTTTCATGACACACACTCTGCGTCTTGGGCATTTTAACATCTAGTGAGGTAAGCAGGGCAGGCTCTGTCTTTCTTTAATGGTGAGGAAAACAAAGCTCAGAGAGGATAATCTCCCCAAGTCTATGGAACAAATGACTTATGTGGCTAAGATTTGGGCTGAGTTCGTTAGATTCCATCTGCAATTTATTTTCCATCGTCACATGTACACATGTGTTTGTTCTGAGACTCCGCTGAAAACAGTGAAATCTTTGTAATTTGGGGGTCACATGTTAGTTGATAAAGATTTTCACAATTTAATTTATATGTAAACATTCATTGTTTAATGTGTAAAAACGAATCTGCTAATTGTATTTTAGTTACTACAGTAATCTAAATTTTCATATTAACTCTTCGCAGGCCAGCATATTTTAGGGCACGGGTTTCCCAAAGGGACGCACTTATAAAGGGGATGGTTCGAGCAGGGAGGCTTTCCGTTCCATGTAAAGACACCCTAATTTCAGAACACCGTAATCGCTAAGACAGTCTAAAGCTTGCCTGAACTTCTTGTTTCTTCCTGATGATGGCTCTTGACCTCTCTTAGAGCATTCACTTAAAAAATTTGCACCTATAAATTCTTTCCTCTACCCCTTTGAGATGTAAATCTTCTGCCCCAAATCTAATAATGTCATGACCTTGAATGAAGTCTTTCTCTCCATTTCTAACAAGTGTCCCATATAATTTTCCTTTTCTAGTGTTCACGCTTAAGAGCATTTATAAAAATATGGAGAAATATATCTGTGATACTGATCTTGGTCCTTTTCATTTCACTTCACCTGCCAAAAAGATTTTTATCCTGGGTATTTGCTACTTGCACACAGGAAAAAAAAATAATGAATAATTCTCAAAGATCATATACAGTATTCCAGAGTCCACTGGTTTGTGGAGATCCCCCTTTAAACAGATTCTGACATAGTGCATCACTTGGTCCATGCACCTCATTACCGCCTGTTTAGCACAGACTGTTGTCTTCATGCCTCTTTGCTTAGTATGAGAGCAGCCAGCATTGTTTTCCTTGCTGATAATTCCTTGAGTTATTTTATGACATGGTTTCATTTGTCTCCATAAAAGCAGGAGAATATTGAGAAGGCTGGAATATAAGTAGAGGCCGTTCAGCCCACCAGGCTCTTTTCCTTTTAATGCACCCTGGAGAACATTTAATTGCTTCTTGAATGACCCCCAAGGTCTTCCTAGAATGAGCTTGTTGTCTTCTTTGTGGAGGAGACCATCCCCATTTCATTCGAACTCATTGTGACTTAATTATAGGATACATATAATAAATTGGAGGCAATCAGTAATCCTTAATCAAACAGGGTAAATTTGTTTCACATGCAAGACACAATGGGCCCTTGTGAAATAGATGGCACACTTTCATTTACTGAACGATACCCAGATTAATTAACTTACCTGATAGCTGTGGTTCCAATTTCCCAACTGCAGCTCGAGTCTATCTTACGCCTGCCCTTCTTTCTTCTCTTTCTTGTTATCATTCCATGAAACTGCTCTTAATAGACTTTCAGGTTCAGAGATGATCAGTTCTCTCCACAGATATTATCTTCCTGTTATATAAAATAAAGCACATGTTCATCTATTTGTATATGTGTTCATCTATACGCACACACAGTCACATGCATGGAAATACACATTTGCTGGGCAAGATGCTAGAATTTATTTTGAGGTGGCATTTCTTTAGTTACAGCTCTGTTACGAATCTGAGTTCAATGGGTCTACGTCCAGAATTTTACAGCAATTTCCGCAAGCTTCCAGCAGTGCCTAATCACTCTCTTGAGCAGAGATTTTAGCTGTTTGGTTTGTGCTGGCTGCTTTCCCTGAAAATTACTGTAAGAGATTTAATTGATTTATATTTCATTTATCTTGCAAAAAGTTGAGGTTTTTTATTAAATGTAAGTGTCTGTTTAGTGCCTCTCATTGTGTATCCTGATTACTTTTGGTGACTCAGTGTAACATTTAATAACTATTAGTTTTCTTCTGGAGAGTTCTTAAGCAGGAAACAAGAGTTCTTACAGCTACATAGATAATTAACTTGAAGCTTGTCTGTCTCCTGAGAAACATCAAATATGTAAATGAGAAACTTAAGCCTTAACAAGACATGGGAAGGAAATCACTAAAAGTTTTATCACATGAAAGCTAAAATCCGCAGTTAAAAAATGTATCAATATGCTTTGAAGAACGCTCCTTGCTTAGGATTTGTGGAATTTATGGGCTTTAAATTCTTTCTCAAAGCTGCAGGAGCTCGTCAGATCTATTAACAAAAAACCAAAGTGGTTAATAAGGAAACAAGGACAGGAACCAATCTAAATGTTTCACAATGCCTGCTGTATTATTGGAGCTCAGCATTTAATAGACTTGTACCCAATTTTTCTCTTCTATTTTACAAAATCTTTATTTGCAACATCTAACACTGCTTCAATCTTTTAATGATAATGCTTTTCGGAGCAAACCAATGTAAGATATCTTTGGTCTGTTCTTATTACTAAAGACTTAACAGAGAAGGAAGAGCCATTTGTGTTTGATGTTTTAAACTGATTAACCAATTCTCTTCATTTTTCTATACATGCTGAATTATATAGTGTTACAAGGAAAATATGGAGGAAAAGACCTTGAAAATTTGTTTTTATTATGAAGAGAAAACATTATAGCATTACAAAAACTTTTAGTTACCTGGATAATGTATTTTTTGTTATAATTTATGGATTATGTTTTTTGAGGCACGAGGCACAGTGGAACTAGCCAATGGAATGGGTGAAATTGAGAAATTGGTAAATTTCTTATTTGTAAATTCACAAGAGAATGATATTCTTAAAAACGGAATATGGTTTTTGTTTATTGAAAAGGCAAATCATTTGAAGCTTTGTAAGACCATTTACTTGACCCTCAGTGGGTCACATGCTTTCAATGCACTGTGCTTCTGATTCTTTCCTCAAGTCTTTGGTTGGGTGTGCGGATTGTCTATGTGACAGTCTAGAGCTGCAGCAGCTGAGAATGACCTCTAAGCCAGGAAAGACCTTCCAGAAACTTGCTCTTGGTCCGATGCTCCTGCGCCTGCTGCAGTGGTACCTGTCCGCTGGGGCAGGCGTCACTGACGTTCACGGAGGACCGCTGCTGTGGTGGCTTCTCCCTCTGCAAGTCTGGGCTGCAACAACAGGCCTCACCTGAGCTGGAATCAGGATTAGGGTGGAACGTGCATGATTTCCTTAAGGAAATTGTCTGACTCTTAAGTAAACACTTAAATAGCACCTGGTCAGGAATAAAGGGTCTTTGTGTACTCGATCCATTCTCTTCAGGCAGAATTGAGTGAGTGCCTTCCCTGTCAACTGTGCTGAATCTGATCAAAGGTGACATGTCCCAGGGAGAAAAGACAGCATCAAGAAAAGGCCACCACCGTGTCTTCTTTAAGATGTGCGTGCAGGATTACCTTCTTTTCTGCCCATCACGCTAGTTTGCTGCAGTGTAGGCATGTGCTTCCCTGCATCACTGTATGTTTCAGTTTTCCAAGGACAGGATGTTACCTGGATTCTAGTCAGAACATCAATACAATGTTTAACGGGAGTTAGATTTTTTTCTTTAAGCTTGTTTCAAGTGTCTCATAAGCATGATGCTCTTAGCTCCAAGTGGCCCCAGGTCTTGGATTGGTGATCACCACCATGTATGCTCTAAAGCCCTGTAGGGGTGTGAGATGATTCTTAGCTCCCAGGAACTTAAAGCCTCATCGGGAGATAAAGTTCAAATGACGCATTCCCACTAGCTTGTGTGGCATGGTCTGGATTCCCTCTTGACTTCCAACCTCTCCTCAACACCTTTTAGATCTCAAGTTTTAACCAAAACAACATCCTATACTGGTATTGTACTTGCCCGTTCATAAAGCTTTGTCATATTCACAATCTCTCTTGATCTTTCGTAGCATTATCTAACTGGCCTTTACTCTTTTTCCTCATTAGCGGAAGTCAATTTCTAAACCCATTAAATGCATCTCCTAGAAGATGTACCAAGTTCATTCTAAAAACAACAAAAACATAATGCTTTTGTACGAAGAAAGAGAGAGAAAGAGAACTGGTTCTGTCCTGGAATAGCAGTTGTGTGATTGTTGTATTTTGACTCCATGAGTTTTTCTAAGAAAGCTTTGATAATCCATTTATAAGCTGATTTGTAAAGAACTGGACCATTTATTCTTTAATTTTTACTTATTTGGATTTTCCTTTTCAGGACTATTCTAGAAAATGCATGATGGAGTGGCTTACACTCTCTGAAGAAGAAAAAACATCTAATGAATAAAGACTTGCCTGGCTTCTTGTTTAATTCATTCCTTAGAATGTTCCTTTTAATTCATGATTTTAAATTTTGTTACAAATATTTCTAATTAAGACTAAACAAGGGATCCTTTTAGGGATAGAAAAAGAAGTTTATGGTTCAACATTTGGCCTTTTAAAAGGTAATTTAATTTTGTTTCCTTTTAAAGTACAGAAAAGATTTCAAAGCTTTAAATTATTAGAATATTTGGCATTTGGGAATATAGTAAGAGGATTATTTTTGGTTAAATTACTAGGACCATCCTTAATAATTCATAACAGCTACATCATTCATGATTTAAGATTGCCTTAATTAGAGAGGATTTTATCTCATCTTATTTTTCACTATTAGCGCATACTACTGGGTCACAGTTTGGACACTACTGACATCATAACCAGCTGTCAAGTGTCAGATACGTAATTAACTCTTATTTATGTTTAGATTTATGATGTTTATTAAAGAACAATGTAAAAATATAGAATATAAAAGAAAAAGATTTTTTTTCTGAAATCCACAGAAATGCATCAATTCTAGAATGTTTGGGGTCTTGGTAATTTTAGTTTAATTTGGCTATCTAAAGAAGAATGTGTTTTGCAACTATTTTCTTTGGTTAAAAGGACACAGTAGAGAGAACCATGGATTTGGGAAGAAATAAAGTTTAGAATATTTCCAGGAAAGTTTTAATTTGTTGCTCTTTAGTGAATTGTTTATAATCGTTAGACATAAGGATAATTAGGCAATAAGTACTAACTCCACCCTTAAGAAAAATTATTGCTGTTATTGGCTATCCTGTCTCTTATATTTCTTACTCAGGATAATTTTGATAAGTGGACAACTGAAATATATTTTTTAACTCCTTTTAACATGCCCAAGTCCAACTGTGAAAAAGGTGAGTGTGACTATTCACGTGGTTGTAAATGATTTTCTGATGGAGAAAAGTAAAATGCTACAGATTTCAAATTTAAAACAGATTGCAAAAATTTAAAATGCAACCAATCATATTTTGGAAAATATTTACTTATTGTTGTAGCAACCAAATTAACTATCAGGGCACACTCTTGTTTCGGGATTCTAAAAATGGAATAGGGCAAACAAAAACTTAGTAATCAAGTACTGAACACATATTCTTTGTGCTGCAGAGAGCCAAGACAGCACAGCAATGGATGCATTCCTGTTTCTTGGGGTTGGGTTCTCATGAATGTTTTCTAGATACACTCAACATTGTGCATTAGTCAAACGTATTTTTTTTTTTAACGTACTATGATTTTAATAGGGGATTTGTTCAATAATTTTGGTTTTAGAGTTTGTTTTGGGTGCAAACATACTATCTTTGATTTAATTTTTTTCTGACACCATGCCCACTGCACATAGTAAAAAAAAAAAAAAAAAAAAGTGTAATTGTAGATCCATCCTTTATAGCACAGGACAAATAAATGTCAAAATCAAATGGTGGTGTCCCCCCAAGGGAAAACACACTTCAGTGATGAAATATTCTTCCTCACTTCCCATTGCTATTCCTCTGAACACCCAGGTGAAGCTGCCTGAGGACCTAATCAAATGCTGCTAATTTGCATATAATAAAAACCCTGCTACCAGCTTTTAGAATGTTAGGAGAAAAAGCACCTAACGTCTCTCAAATGGTAACTGATAGAGACACGTATACATCTGCTCTGAATCTACAGTTTATAGGCACTCAGAATACTTTGGAATGAATCTGGTATGAGCATCTGCTTCTGTTGTTGATGTGTTAATTGTCAGTTTAATTCTCTGCCTAATAAAGACCCTTGGAAGTGGCACACTGCTGTTTCCCCTGTACCTCGAAAATGCTGTGATGTTGATAAGATGCCAGATTCCTTCTTGGGAACGAGGATAACAATCAGCTTTGCCAAGCAATCATGAAGGTAGCTTTAAAAAGCTAGTTATATGAGCACGCAGTTTTCCTGGGAATTATCTGTACTTCCATTATACTATTTTTGTTTTTCAAAGATAACAATTCACACAGTAAATGTATGATTTTCTCACCAGAATCACCTCCACCGCTAATTATTTTAAAGTATATGTTTTAAGGAACATAAATTATTTTTGGAATAAATTCTTTAAATTTTAGACCCTGGTTATTTTGATAATTTCTGCAAATTTCTCAGGTTGTTTAAAAATAAAACTCATTCTGCAATTTTCTTTTTGAATCTACAGAGTGAAACTGGATCTTTTTTTTCATTACAGTTAACATCAAATTCACAAATACAAAGTATTAAATTTCCGTTCCCTAATCCTGACATTACACACAGAAATTTGAAAAATGTCTTCTAGAAACTGTAGAAGCTACCTAGGCATTTGAAGTGCCTATTTTTTTTTAAGCAATATGAAAAAGCTAAACCCCTTTTCTCTGAAATTGAAATACTCAACTGGTAAAGAAATATACTTGAATTCTGAGATAATCTCAAGTTATTCAGTACTTGAGAGAGATACTAATTATCATTGCATTTGGCAGCGGGCACAGTAAATATTGATTTTATGCGGCCACAATAAATATGATTATTTTTAAGGATACAATAAATTACAGAGAATGATTTGCTGTTCGAAGGCCATATGGTCAGAAGGAAGAAGGCTTAACTGAAACGTGAGGAGTTGAGGTTAGCCAGAAATTTCCTGTCTAGGTTAGAATTAAAGAAGTTACTCAGGGTCATTTTAGAAATCCTTATACGGGAGTTTTTGAAAGTCCAGTTGGTTCTCCTTTGCCATTGACACCCTATCTGGAGGGAGAAGAACAAACCAATATTTAACACTGTGTCAGGAGACTTTCAAGCAACCAATTTCACGTTACAGGAACTTCGTGTTCTGCAGCTCAAGTTACGTCTTCTGTAAAGTAACAATTACGTGGACCAAGATGTTTTGTGAAAGCAAAAATAACAATTACAAAAAGAAGAAAGATTTGTCTCTGTCACGCACAAACAAGTTTATAAGGACTGTTGGACTGTTTTCATTCAACGCAATCATTAGATCACTCTTCTTCCATCTAAAGCAATGGAATGCCTGTCCCTGGGGGATGAAGCCACTGTCTGTGACTGTCATGTTGAGAGAAAGCAGAAAGAGAAAGGAGTGGAATATGCAGAGCGATTTTAGTTCTTCAACTACAGGATTCACTAGCAGAGACTTATCTTCAGGGGCCTGAGTTCACCAGGACAGACCCGAGTCCCTACTGGGCAGAGATTATGTCCAATTCATCTCTTTTGCGCCCAGAGCCTGCTCAGGGCCAGTTGTCCCTTCATCAACACTTGTGGATGAACGAATGAAGTAAACATCAATTGCTCAGGGTTCCCAAGGTTGTGTGTCCTTTCTCAAGGACTGAAGTTGTACTTTTATATATTAAGCTACAGAAAGAACTTGGTGTGCACATGGATCGAAGGGTTTCTTACTGTGATCCTTTCATCACCTTGTCCTCTGGATGGAAGCTTCTCTCCAATGGTCAGAAGCCCGATGTTTTCACGTGGCTGCCATCACCTTTAATACTTGAACACATTGTCAGGTATTGCAGTGCTGATAGCCAGGGGAAGGGACATTCAGAATGGACTGACCACTTTTTTCTCCTTTCTCCAAAAGAAATGATGAACTGTAGCTGCTGGCACTACTGGCTTCTTATCTGGATGTGGTTCTGCAGTGTCCCGAGGACCTCTCTCCTCCCTTAGGCTACAAGCAGGCGGTCTCTGGTTCCGTGCTTCTCTGATATATGGGAAAAGTTCGGAATTCACGAAAAGTGCTATTGCATAGAGACCCAATTATTTTAAGCCCGTTATAATAAACCTGAATTCAAATTTATCCTTTTCTCTGGGCTTCATTATCACTTTCAACCCCTTCTGTCTTCCTCTCTCTCTTTCTCCTTCCATTTCTACTGCTATCCAGGTTGAAGGAATTTTTTCATATGACTAATCTTTTTTGAAAAAAAATTTAATTTATCTTGGCTGGTTAGGAGAATTCCATAAAAAACCTAGTGAGATGTAGACAACTTATTCTGCTGAAATGTTGCCTTCATATACTATAAGCATCTTTTGAGCATATTCTTTTGAACTTGGGTTCGACGTACCTGAGATGCCTAACTTTGAAAGCCGCTACCCGGGTTTGACTCTCTTCATGATGCTTGCATAGTTTCTACCCTACTTTAGGCTTTTATTTTTATTCTCTGGGTTTATTATTTATTTTCTTCCTCTAACTTTTTGATGGAATTGTCTCAAAGTTCAGAAAGAAAATTTTCTTGAATATTATCAAGGGTTTCAGTTTTGTCCTGTTCTTGAAATGTTCTGCCCTTTTTAGAATAACTTAAAATTCTTGACAACTTTAAAATTCATGGTTTTGCTGTCATTCCTGAGCATATTTTCTCCTTTACACTTTTCTCCATATGGAGGAAAAGTAGGGCAGTAATAAATGATGAGAAAGCTTAACTGCAAACACACAAGGTTTTAGTTTTGGTGTCTGAGTCTTATGATCTTTTCTAAATTAACATTTTTGACTGATGTATCTTTTGGTTATTTCATCAGTTGATGAATCAATTATTAGCTCTTTAAAATGCCTAAACCCTTTCCCCTAATCTATTCCTTTAAATGGCATATTCTTTTCACTAGAGATAAAACATCTGTATCTCATAGTATTTATGCCAAATTAGGTAGGATTCAGTTAACAATGCTTAGTATATATATATTTTCCAACCGAAGGTGAATTTACTACATTGCTATTTATTTGGCATTATCTAAACTCTTGAGACAACTGTACATATAATAAGGATTTTAAAATGTGTTTTTAAATATATGATTACCAACTGTTTTCAGGACATGTACTTTCCTTAAAGGGAAAAAAAATCAAGGTTTATATTAGGTAGTAGCTGTATCTTCCACCTGAATCATTTAAAAAAACCACATGGTGACAAAAAGTGCTGTAATTCAGTAATACTTCCATTTTTTTTTATCATAACAGCATTTACATATATTTGAAAAATATTAATGTATAATAAAACATTTATATACGTGTATGCATATATATATGTACATATATACATCCACATCCACATACGTAGAATGGGTCCTCGAAAAACATGGGTTTGATGTGTGGATTCACTTATAAGTGGGTTTTTCTCAATAAATACTACAGTACTACACCATCCTCAGCTGGTTGAATCCACAGATGCAGAACAGTGGACACAGAGGATCAGCTGCAAAGTTCTAGGTGGATTTTTGTCTGAGCAGTGGGTGGGTGGCCCTAACCCCCATGTTGTTCAAGGGTCAAGTATACATACATATATACATACACATACAATTATGTTATTATGTTATCTATGGATGCTTGGAAGACTCTGATTAGGTGGATCCCTTGCAATCGTTTCACAGCTTTCTCCACTCCAAGAGGATTGTGGCCCACAGGATGGACACCACAGGTTCGGGAAAGAGCACAGCAGTTAATTCATCCCATCCTGCCTTGGTCAAAAGAATAGGCCACTGGGCACTTTTTTTGGTGCCTATTTGATGGGACAAATCTTACAGTGAAAATAAAGGAAGAAAAAAGAAAAAAATTAAAAGCAATGGCTTGGAGAAAATATGGCTGTAGGGGAAGACGATAGCCAGGATTCCTAGACATTATGGAAGATGATTTTCACAAACTTCAGATGCTCGCTTTTCTCCACAGGGAAAAACTCTCATTATTTCTTGTTCCCTAGACCAGCCCAATTCTGGTATTCAGAATACAAAAGAATTGTAGCACTTCATGTTCTGTTTCAGTAATTATTTAAGAGTTAGACGTGAATTTTCTTTATTTAGTGATGATCATGGCAAGAGACACTTCCGGACTTTTGACGATTGCTTTCTCTTGGGTAACCACTTGGTGGCTGAGACTGATGCCACTTAACTCCTGCTTAGAGGAAGGAACTGTAACTTGAAAGTGTCCATCGATTTTTGCCATGTGCACTGACAGTGCAGAAGAGGGCCTTTTAATTCGTTCACTACAAATTTGTTGAGTACATGGTAGTGCCAACGATTTGTTAGATCATGGAGATTTAATGTTCAAAAAAGGCATGACCCTTTCCCCAAGAAATCTAGTGAAGTCTCGTGGGGACACAGATATGGAAACAGGCGATTACAATCCCATGCAAACTCTCAACAGAGAGGTATACAAAATTTAGTGGGAAAATTAAAGATGGGATCTTATGACTTATTCCACCTACTGACCAACTGAAAAATTAAAGATGAAGAAATAGTTATCTGCCATACGAGGTCTCTTTCCAGGGTATGTAGGTGACAGAAGTGCCTGTTGACTCAATTAGTCTTCCTTAACTGAAAGTTGAGTTCACTCTCCTGCCAAGGACTGAGCATCAAAAGCATTCCAGAGACACATCAGTGACTCTTTTGGGCTAATGTTGTCTTTACTACCACTTTACTGGGAGAAAATAATTACAAGCCATATCTTTGATAAAAACACTTGGATCCAGAATATACTAAAAAAAAAAACCACCTCATCAAACAAAGTAATAAGAAAACAAACAACTCCATTAAAAAATGGCAAAAGACTGGAACAGAGTTTTCATCAAAGATATATGAACAGCAAACAAGCAGATGAAAAAAATGCTCAACATAGTCATTAAAGAAATGCAAATTAAAACCACACTGGGATACCACTATACAATCAATTAGAATACCTAAAATTTAAAACCTGACCATATCAATTATTGGTGAGGATGTAGAGGAACTGAATTTCTCACATACTTTCGGGGAGAATGCAAAACGTTTCAATCACTTTGGAAGATGGCTCAGCAATTTCTTGAAAAGTTAAACATGCACCTACTATATGATCCGGCTATTCCACATTTAGGCAATTTTCAAAAGGAATATGAAAACATGTGTCTCTGTAAAGACTTATACATGAGTGTGTGTGGCAGCTTGATCACAGTCCCAGACTGGAAATGACCCAAATTTCTAACAACAGGTGAGTGGTTAAACAAACTGTAGTGTGGCACACACAGAAAACGAATACTACACAGCAATAAAAAGAATATATTGGTGATATATGCTACAACATGAATATATCTCAAAATCATCATGCAAAGGAAAAGTCAGACCAAAATTTATGTAGTATGATTTATATAAAATTTATGTAAAATTCTAGAAAATGCAAACTAACATATAGTGACAGAAAGCAGATGTTTGCGCAAAGCATTTTACTTATGGCATCTAAGAGGCGTGTTTGGGAAACATTTTGCTACTTAGACCTCTGAGCAAACGGTGGGTCCTGCAGGGAGGGGAGGGGGCAGAGAAACCATAAAGGGGCACAGGGAAACTTTAGGGGACGACAAATATGTTCATCATCTTGATTGTGATAATGGTTTCGCCAAACTACACATGTGCCAAAACGTACCAAATTGTGCCCTTTAGTGTATTTTATGTCAACTATAACTCACTGAATCTATTTTTATAAAGAAGTTGCAGCATTGCTTATATTGACTGCTAAAGTTTGAAAGTCAGAAGTAAACAGAAAGGATTTTCTAGGGAAAAAATAGATGCAATTTTCTTTTCTGCCTTCTGTTTTCTGTCTACTGTGTCAATGACATCACCTCATTGGTGACAATGGTCAGTCAGATTTATTGAAATGCATGAGGGTAAATCAGAGATTAATATATTTCTTAAGGGGAGCCTCTGTGGTCTTTGGCTGCCTGGGAAATCCATTTTTATGGAAGCTTTCATTGCACTCAATACATCAGAGATTAGAAGCCTTAGCTACCTTTTATTTAAAACATGTTTGCTTAAATTACAACAAGTTATTTTACAGCTAGACATATGAATGCCACGTGCTAAGTAAATTGTACATTATGTAGAAAGTGTTTAAAAATACCCTGAAGTTGTAGAAATATGAGATGCATATAGAGAATGATAATTTAAGCAGTTTCAGTCACATCACTGATGTTAAACCGAGCTTTCTGTAGTTCTTGCAGCAGAAGAGACATATGTCTTGAATGTATTTTAAATATATGCCAAAGCTAACCCTTTTAAGGGCATCATTGAATTGATAATTTCAAACAGTTTGTCAAACTTAGATATGTTCCAGAGAGGGAAAGGAAATCTTGAATGCATCATTTAGTATATTTTATAATGTCATTTTTGAGGATTCATGTTTACTTTGACTGCCTGTCCCACTGTACCCAAAATATGAATAAATAAAGATGAACACTTGGTTTCTATGTCCTTTTCCTGCACAGCATTGAATGAGTGTTCAAGCTAATATAGTTGGATATAAGTCATATCCTCCAGTCATCACTTTGTTAATTTGATAATTGTTAAATACTGATCTTAATGAAGTTAACGTGCCTGTTATCTGTAACCATAAAACGTTCCTGATATAAAACAGTTCCACTGTAAATCAAAGAAAAATGATACGGTCACACATATTAACATGTAAGGTGGTGAACAAATTTCGGTGAATTACGTGACACTGTCAGCTCTGTAGAGCAAATTCTAATTTTGTGTAAAAGGTCTTGGTTTCCAAGCTCTCTACTTGAACAAGAAGATTTAATTTATCTGTTATTTTATGAAGCATTTTTATGCGTAGAAAAAGTGCTACTTGTTTGCACATGCTGGTTATGTGGCATTCTTACATGATTTCATGCTTTGCTGATGGAAAATTAGACCCTTGTGTATTACAAAAGAATAGAAGATAGCTATAGAATCAGGATGCAATAGCCTCAGGACATTCTGTTGACAGCTGGAAATATATACAGACAAAGCAATGTCACTGGATGCTAATGTGAACTATGCCGCTGATGAATACTGTAAATCCCTCTAAGGGGAGGAGCCCAGACCCTTTTATTGAACAGGGGCTTTTACCTTGAACTTTGACTATGGAGGTAATTTCTACACTTTGGTACAATGAAACCATTATGAATATTTTATAATTACATTATGTCCGTGGATTCATACATGTGATCCCAGAGGCTGATCTACCCAGATAAAGCCACATATAGATACAATTTATTTGTGTTATTTATGTATTAGACTAATAACCCGGTGCCTTTCACATATACTGAAGATGAATCATTCATTTCTTGGATTAGTTTGTATCACGCAAGTCCTTACATAGTAATTTCCTTGCCCGTTAGAAGTTCTCAATTTTGCCCAGTGTGAAATTGAGTGAGAGGTGTACTGTCATTTAACAATAATATGTACAGGTAATCATATCTCTAATACCACCTTACAGGAAACTCTAGCAAGAGATGTCAAAACAGCCCGAGAAGCTACAGTGTCTCTGTTGGTCTTTTTAACCTTCTAAGTCAGCTTTAATAACCATCACAAATACTCTAAGGAGCAAATCTCAGTGCAAAGGTGTGAATCTGAGGCCAGTGAGGCAGGTTCTGAGAGGATTACTGCGCTTCATTCCCATGTGAAACTATTTACCTTCCATTTCAGATAGCAGCTTGTTGCCTATCGACAGAGAGGGGGCATAAATTGATCTTGACTGCTTCAGCCCTCTTTCCAGAGGCTGCTACACTTTATAACTTGTGGCTGAAATACTGGAAGTAAGGGAAAAAATGTACGGTAGTCAAGTCCAGAGGTCTTCTTTGGTGATGTTAACATTCTTGGTGGGTTTGGCACCTGGAGCCATTTTCCATTACAATGCAGCTCTAATGTGAACAGAAACATTTTCTTTAACCAAACGACCATGTAGGCAGGCTGTGTGTAGTGTTCCTTGAAATGAGTTTGGAAAAACACAACAAAAACCCTTCCTTGTTTCTTCTAATTGTCACACTCTGAAATGAACTGTAAGTGAAATCTGGTAAGTAGAGACGTCAGGGCTGTTTGGTTTTCCTACAGCAACAGCTTCTCGGTAGTCAGTACCAAAGCAGTATTCTGCCAGTATTCTGACTGCAAAGAATACAGGACAGTCCTTGAACATCACGGTGGCAATTATTCCCAGCACAAAGACTCTGGCCTAGAAATCAGGAAGCCAGTAAGTAAATCGTTTTGGAATTTTTGTTTGGGACATGAGTAAAACGGAGGAGCCAGGAGCAGCCCTTCACAAGAAAATGTCTTTGTTGCTATCCTAGGCTGACCCCACTTTGTAAGACCGCCATAGACAACCGCAGGGGCGCAAATTGAGCACAATGAACAATGAACCGCAAAACCTCCTGGGGAAGAAGATCAAGAGCACCAGTGAGCATTATTTCCCATTTGAAATCAAATAATGTACTAAAATAGAGTAAGGACTAAATGTACGGAACATTCTCAATGTGACACAGTGGAGTGCTTAGAAGTCAATAAAATTCACGTGGTTTGTTTCTATTTCAAATAAACCTTTTCTAGATCAATTCAACAAATCACCTGTCCAGCTCTAAAGTGCGAAAACAATTTTACTAAAAGTCATGAAATGACTTTGTATACAACCACACTGGAAGGAACCAGGCTCATTAACAAGCAGGTAAAATGATTTTACCTGTAAAAATATCTTGACACAGAAGGAACATATTTGTAAACAAAAATGAAAAAAAGATGACACTGAAGAGTTAGCGATTTCTCTCTCGAATTCACCAGTACTATTGTTTTTAATAGTCTGAGTCTACCTTCTATGATGACTGACTGACCGCCCTGTGGGTCTTCTCACCTCAGGGCAATATTATCACAGGTTTTAAGCCCAACTGGTATCTTGCTTTACAAGGGTTGAGCTCCCCAACCCTTACCCCAATTTGTTGTATTATTTCCTCTTAATTTTCTTAAGAGTGTATTATTACATCATCCTTGTTAAGAACATTCCCATCACCTCCAGGCAAAAGTAAAATCACCTCATCTAGAGGTCAAAGCTCTCCACAATCAAGCATAAAGTTCCCATTACAAACATCTCTTTTCCTCCTGATCCTGCTTTGATCACTGTGGCACAAAGCATTTTTCAGCTTTCCAGCTTTTCATTTAACCATAGTCTCTTCAGACTGCCCTCTGTCTTCTCCGCCTAGACAGACAGTACTCATTCATTCACTCAATGAAGAATGATGCACGCACTGTGTGTCAGGCCCTGTGCGAGGCAGAGAAGATACAGCAGTGAGCAAGACCAACCCAGTCCTTGCTCTCAGAGAACCATGTTTTGGTGAGTAATTTGTAGGGACAGTGGGCATACTGCTACTATTAAAAAAGAGATAGAGGCGAGTGTGGGAAAAGTAGTAGAACAGATTCAGGTATGGTGACCTGTAGGGTCACTTAGATTGGGTCGTCAGGGAGCCCCTCACTGAAGAAGTGGCATTTGAATTGAGAAATGACTGCAAGAAGCAGCAGCCACCCAAAACCTGGGAGCAGAGTTTTTCGGGAAATGACAAATACAAATGCCGTAAAGCAGAGAACAATCTGGTGTGTTAATGGAAGGAAGAGGAGGCAGTGAAACCAAAGAGTAAGCTTAATGAACTTCAGAGAACTATTCATTTTCTGTGTCAAGTGTCTGGAACTTACTCTGAACACTTGCAATATTCTGGCATGTTACTAATTAACCCTATCTTGTTTTCTGTCTTTTTATTTGGGTGTGGCATTTCGCTGATTAGACTTTGAGTTTACCTTATGATAAAAATAAAGTCACATTGTGAATGATTATTCAGCCTCACAGGATATTCCAGAGTGTAATACACATTGTACGTTTTTAAACATAGTAAAGATGATCTCTGTTTTATGCCAGATATGCCACTTTTTCAAATCTCCCCAAACCAATATACATATTTAACATTATTTCTATTAAAATCCAAGCAAGACTTTTTGTAGATATAGAAAAAATTATTCTAATATTTATATGGGAAAACAAAAAACCAGAATAGCTAAAACAAGAAGAGGTTGGGTGGAATCAGCTTATCCAGTTTTAAGACTTACGTATCTACAGTCATCAACACTATGTGGTACTGACAGAGGGCCAGACACAGATCAATGGATAGAATAAACATCTCAGAAATAGACCTACACAAGTTTGGCCAACTGATTTTTGACAAAAGTACAGAAACAATTCAATGTAGGAAGAACTATCTTTTAACAAACAGTGATGGGCATCCTAGGTTAGAAAAAAAAAAAAAAGAACTTTGACCTAAACTTCACACCTTTTGCAAATACTAACTAAAAGTATATACCACAGACTTAAATGTAAAACATAAAATTATAAAATTTTAGGAGAAAACTCTTTAAAGCTGGGCAAAGAGTTCCTAGACTTGATGCCAAAGCATAATTCATAAAAGGAAAATTTGATAAATTAGACTTCACTAACATTTAAAGCCTTTGTTGTGTAAAAGACCCTTTTAAGAGGATGAATAAACAAACTACAGATCCAGAGAAAAATATTTGCCAACCACTTATCCTAATTAAGGGCTAATATCTAGAATATATAAAGAACACTCTAAACTCAATGGTGAAAACCACCACTCAATTGGAATGGGTAGAGTGTTGATAGACATTTCAATTAAGCGGGAAACAAGCACATGAGAAGATACTCAATGTCACTAGTCGTTAAGGAAATTCAAATTAAAACCACAGTGAGATATCATTACACACTTATCAGAATGGCTAAAACACAAAGTAGTAACAACACAAAATACTAACAAAGACCATAGAGAAGCTTCATCATTTATACATTCCTGGTGGAAAGGTAAAATGACACTGCCATTTTGAAAACAGTTTGGCAGCTTCTTAAAAAACTAAGAATGCTATTCCCATGTGATCCAGGACTGTAAAATACTCTCCTAAGCATTAATCCCAGTAACATGAAAAGTTATGTTCTCACAAAAATCCATGTTTATAAAAAGTTTATTTGTAATAGCCCCCGAACTGGAATCAACCCAGATAGCCTTCAAGGATGAATGGTTTAAAAAAATTATAGTACATTCATAGCATGGGATACTACTCAGCAAAAAAAAAAAAAAAAAAAAAAGGAACAAACTATTTATACGTGCAATGACTTGGGAAAATCTTAAAAGAATTATGAGTGATAAAAGCCAACTTTTATACTTATATAAAGGTTATATATACGATATCATTCCATTTAAATGACAAATTTCTAGAAATAGAGAGTAAATAACCATAAGTTAAGGAGGGTATGTGGATGGGATGGAACTGTTCGTATTTATATAAGGGCAACATGCGGTGTCCTTTTGGTGATGGAATTGTCCTGTATCTTGACTGTGTCAAGGTCTATATCCTGATTGTGATATTGTTATATTTTGTTCTGTCTTCATTTTTCTTTCTACTGATTTGTTGTTTTGTATCCAGGTGTGAATGTGTCTTCTTCCTCAATTTTTTTTTCTCATTCTATGGTACATCCTCTGCCTGAACAAGTGCGTTCATGACCTCAAGTATTACTGGCCAGAGGCTGAGTGAGAAACAGCAAGCATACTCAACAGGCTTTAACCAGACAGAGTTAAATGAAGGAATAATTACAGAGCTCTGTGAAGGGTTAAAGGAACCAATGAAGGATAGTAAAACACCAAAGGACAGGTTGCCATCAGAAGATATTGCCATTCCTAGGCCTGAAGGTACAAAGAGAGGGAATAATGATACTGAGGTCAAGAGAGAGTTGGAGTCATGGATTGTGTTGAAGGATGAATTGCAATCAGGGAACATATACATGCACATAAAACACTTATAGCAAATTGTCACCCCCACGTGAAAGAAGAGGTTCAATTCAACCACCCACAGGGAGGCCTAACTGTCCTTCTTATGCCCAAGAATGGGATAAATCTGTTCTATCAGGGACTTAATTGGTCCTGGCCTTTGTTGTTGGGGGACT
This sequence comes from Camelus dromedarius, assembly GCF_036321535.1. Classification (NCBI taxonomy): domain Eukaryota; kingdom Metazoa; phylum Chordata; class Mammalia; order Artiodactyla; family Camelidae; genus Camelus; species Camelus dromedarius. The sequence goes on along the minus strand of NC_087442.1, from coordinate 30,850,355 downwards.
CCAGGAATGCTAGATCAGCCTTTGTGAGGAAAGACTATGTTGTTGGTATGATACCTAGCTTCCATCCCTGCCACTGTGGACAACATATAGCCCATTGATCAAGCTTCAGGGTGGATGGGAAAAGAGTTGACTCACATGCAAAGGATGGGTCATGTTCTACACCTGATTATGAAGAGTCTCCTCTACTGTGGATGAGCACTGCTGAATATTCTGTCAGTCAAAATTCCCCACTCTGCTCACTGTGCAAGGTTTATTCACACAAATCTCTCCTAGATATATGTTGTCAATCTTCTAATCTTGTCACATCATGGTAGACATTCATCTCTAACTTAAAATTTCACATACTATTTTTGTGGGCACCCTTAACCTTAATATTTTCTTCAGTTTTCAGTCTATCATTTTTCTCCTTTGTCAAGTGCCATATTTTTATGGGTACTCTTTATGACCATTAAAATGCTAAAGGATGAAAACTGCTTTAGTACAAAGAAGTGAGTTCAAGCATTTTTCCCAAGAAAGATTTGGTTCAAATAATTTCATGTGTAACTCTTATCTATTTGATGTTTCTAGGCTTTAAATATTTCATTCAATATAGAGAATGGCCAAGGGCATTTCAGGGGTCCCACAGTAATGAGTGGTTCATGTTTTTCATAAAGATATCTAAATAATATAAAATATCAAATATATAAATGCTATTTTCCAGGAAGAAAGGTAGAAGATAAAGACAGCAAATGTTACTTACGTATTAATTGATATATTCATAATGTTTGTTTTAATCAGTTGATACTGAAGAAGTCATTGCAGGCTTGCAATTTGACCTCAATATTAAGCTCATTAACATTAATCTGTCTTTGACTTAGAAGGCATAGAGTGATGGCCTCTATGATTTCATACTACACGTATGATAGTGCTATTGTAGACTATTGCCGTTTTATTCTCTTCCAGGATTATCTTGCACAGAACTCAGAAAACAAATTTCAGATGGCAAAGTGTTTAGTGAGAAGTCCAGTTTTTATTCACAAGCATGGAGATAAATCACTGCTCAACTAGACTAGTCAAATACTGTTGAATTTTGTATTGGGTCTAAAAATCTTGTAATATTACATCATTAATCATCGTTAACCCTAACCCTAACCCTAGGGTTAGTATCTTAATAATAGTGATTACTTAGCAATCCTTTACTACTGACTTATCATGCCATGGTAAATTAATTTCTTTTAAACTTACACTGGGTCTTTTACAATTAGGAACTGAAAACTTCTGAGCAAGAAAGCACAAAATCTGTCATATTCAATGACTTGTTCGATGTTAGACATAAACAAGTTTATAAGAGTATCTAAATTCACACAGTAAAACACAGTAAAACACAATTTCTTACATTTAACCTTTCAGATGCCAAAATGAGAAACACTAATAAGCAAAACCATCACCAGCAAATCTCCTTATTCCTGGTTTTGCATCTTTGGATTCAACCCACTGCAAATCATGTATACTATAGTATTTACTATTTAAAAAATCCATGTATGTGTGGACCCATGCTGTTCAAACCCGTGAGGTTCAAGGGTCAACTGTATAATCGTAATGAAACAGTTTGAAATATTACGAGAACTACCAAAATGTGACACAGAGACATAAAATGAGCAAATGTTGAAAAAATGGCAGCCTTGTTCAACAGACTCACTTGGCGTGTTTGTCATAAACCTGCAATTTGTAAAAAATGAAGTATCTGTGAAGTGCAATTAAAGTGAAGCACAATAAAGGAGGTCTACCTATGTTTCTCCCTTCAGCTCTATCAACGTCTTATATACTTAGGTATTATGAAGTCGGATGTTATGTTTACAATTGTTATACCTTCTTGTTGAATTCACCCTTTTATCATTATATATATAACATCCTTCTTTGTCTGTTGTATATAATCTAGAAAAAAATTGATAAATTCCTAGAAACATACAGCATACTGAGACTGAATCCTGAAGAAACAGAAAATCTGACCAGATTTACATATAGTAAAAAAAAAAAAAAAAAAAAAGAACCAATAACAAAAATCTCCCAATAAAAAAATCCCAGGACTAGATTGTTTCACTTGTGAATTCTACCAAAGAATTAATGCTAATCGTTCTTAAACTCTTCCAAAAATAAAAGAGGAAGAAACACTTAGCTTATTTTACGAGGCCGGCATAACTCTGGTAGCAAAGTCAGACGAAGACACCACAAGAAGGGAAAACTACAGGACACTATCTTTGATGCATATAGATGCAAAAACCCTCCCCAAATGCTGGCAATCCAAATTCAACAGCACATTAAAAGGATATTTACCTTGACCAAGTGGGATTTATCTGGGATGCAAATATGTCTCAACATATGAAAATCAACTGATGTGATACATCAGAATGAAGAACAAAAGCCCACATGATCATCTCAATAGACACAGAAAGAGCATTTGACAAAATTCAACAACTTTTTATGGTAAAAGCTCTTAACAGACTAGGAATAGAAGCAAATTTCCTCAACATAATGAATGCCATCTGTGAAAGTCCACAACTATTCAGTGGTTAAAAACAGAAAGCTTTTCCTCTAAGATAAAGGACAAGGTGAGGATGCTCACTTTGCTACTTCCTTCAACACACGACTGGAAGTCCTAGCCAGAGCAATTAGGCAAAAAAGGGGGAAAAAAAGGCACTCAAATTGTAAAGAAAGTAGTAAAGTTGTTCCTATTTACAGAACACATGATCTTGTATATAGAAAAGTATATAGATCCTGTATACAGAAGACTTTGCCAAAAACTGTTGAAACTAATAAATAAATTCAGTAAAGTTGCAGGATAAAAAAAATTAAGATACAAAAATCAAGTGTTTCTATACGAATAATGAACTGCCTGAAAAGGAATTTAGAAATACAAATTTACAGTAGCACCAAAAAGAATAAAATACTTATAAATAAGCTTAACTAAGGAGGTGGAAAACTTGTACACTGGAAACTACAAAACACTGATGAAACTAGAATAGATAAAAACAAATGGAAAGACATCCTTTGTTTATGAATTAGAAGACGTAACATTGTTAAAATGCCCATACTATCCAAAGTGATCTTCAGACTCAATGCAATCCCTATCAAAATCTCACTGGCATTTTTAATAGAAATAGTAAAAACAATACTAAAATTAATGTGGAACCACAAAAGACCCTAAATACCAAAATGAGTTTGAAAAAGAACAAAGCTGGAAGCATCACACGTCCTAATTTCAAAGTATATTACAAAGATATAGTAATTATAATAGTTTGATATTGGTGTAAAAACTCACACATAAAGCAATGGAAAAGAAAAAAGAACCCAGAAAATAATCCGTGAATATATGGTCAACTGATCTTCCACAAGAATATACAATGGGGAAAAGACAGTCTCTTCAAGAAATAGTGTTGAGAAAGTTGTATACCCCCATGCCAAAGAATTGAAATTGAACACTTATTTTATAGCACACATAAAAATCAACTCAAAATTCAGAGAGACTTAAACATGAGATTGCAAATGTAAAATTCCTAGAAGAAAATACAAGGGAAAAGCTTCCTGATATTGGTCTTGGTACAGATTTCTTAAATATGACTAGGCAACAAGAGCAAAATAGATAAGTGGGAATGTATCAAACCGAAAAGCTTCTGCACAGCAAAGGAAAAAAATCAACAGTCAAAAAAAAGTCCTATGGAACTGGAGAAAATATTTGAAAACTATATATCAGATAAGGTATTTACACCCAAATATATAAGGAACTCCTATAATTTCCCGCCACATTCAACAACATGGGCATGTTTTCCTACAATCCTGTCATATGTGACCCATGGATGAAACCTGAGGACATTACGTTAAGTCAATCACAAAAAGACAAATATTGTGAGATTCCTCTCATATTAGAAATCTGAAACAGTCCAACTCAGAATCAGGAGGTAGAATGATGGTTGCCAGGGACTGAGGGGAAGGGGAAGTGGGGAGCTGCTAGTCAAAATGCATAAAGTCTCAATTATGCAAGAAATATTAAGTTCTAGAGGTTTCTGCTGTACAACGTAGCCCCATTTATACTTATCTACATTCTTACTATGTCCAGGGCCCTTCATTCTTTTGTGTAAATACAAGATACTCATTTCTGGTATAACTGTCTTTCTGCTTGATGAAATTCCTTTTATATATATATTTGTAGTACAGAAGTGATGGTGATGAAGTTGCTTGCCTTCCTTTGTCTGAAAAAGTCTTCATTTGACCCTTACTTTTAAAATATTTTTGGTGGAATTAAATTCCTAGGCTGGCAGCCTTATTGTCATTTGAAAGATGTTATCCCATTGCAATAGGTTTTGCATTGTTTCTGCCAAGAAGTCTGCTGCAATTCTTCTCTGTGTTCCACTGTATGTATGTACCTTTCACCTGGCTAATTTAAATATTTTCTCTTTACTATGTTTTAAAAGCACTTTGATGGTGATGATTCTTGATGTAATTTTCTTTGTCCTTACTCTGCTTGGGGTTCATTGAGCTTCTTGGATCTATATGTTTATTATTTTAATCAAACTTATAAAATTTTCAGCCATTAATCCTTCAAATATTTATTCTCTATCCCCTCCTCTTTGTGGGACCCCACCCCCATCCCCCAGTACACATATGTTAGACTACTTGGTGTTACCTCAGGGATCACTAACCCTTTATATATTTTTTTTCAGTCTATTTGCTCTTTCTGGTTTATTTTATAGTTTTTTCTTCCTATACGTTCAAGTTCATTGGTCATTACTTCTGCAGGGTCTTTTCTGCTCTTAACAGCATCTAGCAAATTTTTCATTTCAGATATTTCAATTTTCATTCATAGAATTTACATTTGTTTCTTTTTTATGCTTCACATTTCTCTTCTCATTTTGTTCTGATTTGCCTTAATCCTTTGGCATACTGAGTATATTTATCATAGATCTTTCAATATTGTTTTAGTTCTGTTATCTCAGTTTTTTCTGGGTTTGTTTCTAGTTGACTGAGTTTACTCCAAATTTGGGCAATATTTTTCTGCTTCTTTGCATGTAAAGTAATTTTTAATTTGACTCTGGACATTATAAATTTTATGTTGAATATTATTAATTTGATTGTATTTCTTTAAAGAGTAAGGTCTTTATTCTGGCTAGACATAACATGTTTGCAGATTAATTTCTTTCTAAGCTTGTTTGAAGCTTTCTGAAGACACTTCTATAGAAATCTTTCCTCTATAATTAGTTTATATTCTTCTGGAATCTCTACTTAATGTCCCACACTTGCACTCTGGTGGAAGGGGACTCAAATAATTCTTTTATGTGATCTCTGGAAATTGTTTGGCTTCTAGATCCCCAGTAACTGTTCTTTCCCCAGATTTTTGTTTGTTTGTTTATTCGTTTTTGCTTGGCCTTTTAAAATTTCTCCCATGTGTGTCTGGATCGGTATGCAGACAAGGACTCAGAGGGACCCCTTTTCCTATTCCTATAATTCTTTCCCTCCATCCCTCTGTTCTCTATGATACTTAGTTCCATCATTTCTGGCTGCCTTATCCTTCTTAAAATCCCACCTCTGTCATCCCAATTCAGAAGGACCACTGGACTTTGCTTGATTTTCCCTTCCCTGCAATGGAATTTGAAAACTGCCTCTGGGCAGAAAGCTAGAATAATGGCATAGCTCATCTCATTTATACCTTTTCCAGGCATCTTAGTCCTGTGCTGCCTGCTGATTGCCTGAAATAGTTGTTTCATATATTTTTCCAGTGTTCTAGTTTTGTGTGTGTGTGAGTGTGTGTTGTGTGAGTGTGTGTGTGGTGAGAAAATAAGTGAAAATTCTGTTGCTTTCTCAGAGCTGGAAAGAAAAGTCCAGAAGTACATTTTTATAATTATTGTTATAAATTATCAAATTTCTTTCCAAAAGAATAAAACCAATTTATATTATCACTACAATGACTACTTCCTTTACTAGAACAGTGAATTTTCATTAGAGGACTTTTATTTTAATAGCACAGTTTACATGAAAATATGTTCTATGTAATATATATGTGTTTTCTTAATGACTTATGCTTCATGATTAAGTACAGAGTATATGCTGCTAGGGATTAGCATCAAAGTTCATGTGGTTCTGTCTATAAAAATTTTAGGTATGGTTGTTGTAGTCTCTGGGAAAAAGTGTAGAATCATACGGTCCACAGCCAACTGTGGAATCCTGAGGCACTTCACCACTGTAAATCAACACAGGAATTTATTCCAGGTTCTACTATGGGACTGCAGTTACTATAGATATCTGTCTTAAACCAGATCACTTTTTTCCCCCAAGGAGATCATCTTTTCCAATGATGGAATGGTAAAAATGAAAACAGTTACCACTTCATCTGTCAAATCAGATAAATCCACAATGCATAGAGTGGTAACAGATGTCAAAGCCAGTTTCAATAATTTTCAATGATTTAGGCTCTCACCTATTTCCTTCTCTCCTTAGCAACACGACTCGTGTTTATCCAACTGCTTACTATCTGAAGTTCCAGTCTCTGAGGAAGGAGCCAACTGCCTGATGTTAACTGTCCCATGATGGTTAAAACTATTTTTAAAATAATGATCCTCAAAATGACAGGTGTGCAATGCACTGTGTAGACCATCTACTTTAACACTATTATTTCAAAGAGGAGGAAACTGAAGCTAAAAGAGTTTAAGAGATTTGCCCATGATCATTTTCTGTACATGCCCTTATTTTTTTTTTTTCTTAAATGTGTTTATCCTTGGAATTAGGATACCAGTGAGGCTAACTGAATCAATCACATAACTTAGCTTCTCTATAATTTATCTTACCTTCTATAAAACAAGAATAATAATATCTACTTATTATCTTTCACACAGGAATTTTGTGATGTACTCCAAATGTATGCAAAGAATATAATGCCATAATGTAATTATTGCTTGGATTACAGATGAGGATTATTACTTGAGGTTATGTCTGTTTTTAGGTGGCAGAATACTGGATAAAGCAAAAAGAACTAGTGTTAAGTAATGGAAGACATATATGACAAGAATCTGTACATTAGCAAGATCACAATAGGGCCCTTGGGCTATAATTTGAATGACAGCAAAGGGATTTGGTGTCTAATCTAGCACCCCAAATTGAGTTGTCACCTGAATTTGGGTGGGGCACTAAATGGGGAAAATCAGAAATTATGAATACCTTACAATCTTGGCCTGTCAACTCCTTCAGGTTGCATTTTGCTTAATGAGGTCCATAAACCTTTTATGAGTCTATCATTTTGGAAAAAAATAACTTCTGAAACCAACTGTTTCTTCCAACATTTGTTCCCAGATATTAGACTTTTTGTGATAATGGCACACATTTTTCTTACAGTTGACTCATTTGAACACACAACCATCGAATGGTTTCTGTCTTAAAGGGATGAATTCTGATTGGCCTTGGCAGCTGGACATTTTAAAGGAATAGATTATCACATATCACCTATCTGACTTGGCTGAATCTACTCTTAAAGCTGTAAACTGCCAACTTTGTCTTCTTCAAGCAAAAAGAAAGAAAGAAAAAACATAGTACTTCTGCCCAACAAAGACTTTTGATGAAAGCAGTAAGGTAACGGCATGAAGTGTGCGTATCGTGCTGTAATCACACCCCAGGGGGAATGAGAGGTGGGCCACTGCACCTCTTGCTTTGTAATGACCCAGGGGTGTGATTATCTTATGATAACCACGCTCCCTGTCATGCCTTATTGCTTACATATTCCACATGTCATAATGAATCCTGAAGCACTTTCTAGGTCTCCTGGCAAAAGCAATGACTTTGAAGTACAGGAAGTAGCCAGCTTTTCTAGGTACACATGGATTAATACTGTATACATTAGGAGGAATTATGAATGACTACTTTAAAGTGCCAACCATGCCACAGATATTGGGGAACTTTGTGCTTTATGCCTTAAAAAAAAATCTTACTTTGGCTACCTTTTAAAAAAGTTTTTATCCCCCTGCAATTTTGATGACTATTAAATTATTCTGTTTTTACAAGGAACATTATTCTCCAAAACCACCAGGGAAATAACATCTATGACATAATTATCTTGTAGTTACTTCATATGATGTTTTACTATGAAAATTGGAGGATGATAAGCTTTGCAACACAAAAATTAGTTTCATTTGATTTTAAGTGTCCATTGTTCAAGAATTAGAACCATTTTTGCTACAGATTTCTAGATCTTCAGGTATAGCATTTAAGGGAGGGACACTGAGGGAAGATTTTAATTTATTCCACATGTTTAAGGGTCTTTTTTTTTTCCTTCTTCAGATGTTACAGTTGCTACATTAGCTCTAGCCATTGTGTAGATTTTATCTTATTTGGAGATAATCTAGCTTTGAGAGGCTTCATTGCAACTGTTAATATATTCAAATTAAAATGAGTAGGGTTAATAGTAGACCTATAGGGAAGATGAGAGATCAAGAGTAAGAGATTTCTGAATTTAGCAGGAGGCTTTAATATAATAAGACAACAAGGTAATAAACTAAGCAATTATTTTTGATGCAACTTGCATGATTATTATACCACAGAGTGAATCTGCACCTCCGGGGAGAGGTTTCCAAGTAATTTTGTAACCTTTGAAACGTACAGAGCAGTCAACATTTAAGTCCTACTGTCTCTTGCAGAGAAAAATCTGCAACACTCTTTTTATCCTGTCATTGTAACCTAGGTGATGAAGATGGTGGCCTTTCACTGTGACCGCTGATGAGTTGATTCAATGTCTGTGTCGGCTTCAGGATCAACCATGTTAACCTTAGGTCACTTCAAGGAAAACTGTGTGTCGAAAGTGACGATTATTTAGCCGCCTACTGCATAAGCAGAGATTCTTCTGATTACCATAAAGGTCAAATATGCACATCTTGACTGGTGGTAATGAGTAGTTTTAAAGATGTTTTAGCCTTTTCTTAATCTTGCAGTGTCACTAGGCTTCTATTGTTATGCACCAAAGAATGTGCCTCTAATTGTACCATTTGCCCTACTGTAGCTTGTACATAGAGCCAGCAGTGTGATGTTACTTGTGATAACCGCCTACCACATGTCCTAATAATTATTAGCCTTCAATAAATTGTGTAATAAGGTAACTCAAGTCTGGAGAAACTTAAAGGTTCTTAAAAAGTTGAAAGCAATATTTAAGAAACTCATGTATCAAATTCTAATAATAGTGGAGAACAAAACAGAACATAAAAATACTTTTCAAGGTGTAAAAACGTCTTAAGAATTAGGAAGCATCCTAAAAGATTTCAAACACTGGAAACGTATGCAAGTGTGTGTATTTCATATATACACTCACACATGACATGTGTGTGTGTGTTTGTGTATATTTTTAAATTATTTAAAATTTCACTTTAAAAAAATAGGCTTTCGTCATTTGATTCATCCAAAAATTAATATTTGTGGCAAATTATCTTCGGAAAAAAATGACATCAACTGAAGTTGCATATAAAAATTAATTTTCTAGGGGAGAAATAATAGTGGCACTTAACATTTATAAGAAATGTACCATGTCATTCCCCATTTAACAGAGCCAAGGAATTAGTTCTTTGGTTATTTTTAAAGTTTTAAAGTTGACAAGTTCAAGTAGTCCAAAATACCATTATATACACACAAAAATGGAATAGATATGTAAAATACTGCTTAAAATATAAATCTCAACCAAAATCTAATGCTTCTCAATAAATTGAGTAGGAATAAAACAATTCCATTTTTTTCTTTGTATTTCAATGACTTCTTGGATTTTAATAAGGGCACTAACTAACCTTCTTGATATTCTTTTTTTTAATAGCTGTCAAGCTTTTCAAAATCTAGGATAGGTAAGTAAATACAATAGAAAAACTAAAAGTAGCTGGAGAAAAACAAGTAGGCATGTGTGACAAATTAGATTGAAAACATAAAAGTGTAGGTTAATGCTTCAAATTTCCATCATTTTTAGATGTATTTAAGTTTTTAAGGATGTTGAAAATATGTGAATATAAGAGTATAAGAAAATTAGATTCCATGTAAGCATGAAGGTAAAAAGTGGATTTAGTTTGAAGGCCTTTGGACTTTCAGTCTGATTTCCCTAAATTATGATAACATGCTATGCTGAAGCTAGTAGTGGGAGAGTGACTCCAAGTAAAACTGCAAAATTTAAATTTTTGTACCATTTGGAAAAGAATTTAGTATTTTCATTCAATAAATTAATGATCATAAATAAAGCTTATCAAACACTTAAAAGTACAACAGACATTTTAATCTAATTCTCACATAATTCCTGCTGTCTACTGTACTAATTGATGTGATTTGATCTTAATTTATATGTATTTATCTCAGTCTACATTATACTGAAAACCTAGCTTAAAAGCGAGTGTATTTGTTCTGCATATCACTGAAACACCTATGACTAAATTTAAATTGACGCCTCAGACAGACCTATAAATCTTATTTACATTTATAAGAGTTCCAGTCACATTTGAAATCTATTTTCTTAGTTACGGGAATGGAAAATGGTAAAAGATAGGGCCTTAATTTAAAAATATATTGTTCGTTAAAATTTTCTTTTTTTTTGGTAATATTTTTTCAATTTTGGGCAAAGAAAACCCCCAGATTTGAAGGTATCATGCATTTCTAGTTATCATTTGGGCATTTTTTCTCTTTTACTGTTTTCTTTGGAATTGATGCAGTGTAAGTTGGCTTATTAAACTTAGGAATGTGCCTTTTCTTAAACTGCCTATTGTACATTTCAAATTAGTAGTTAAGACGGTCTACTGTTTAGTGTGGTACTCTATTTAGGGTATTGGGAAATGATGATTATTTATTATCAATTTGTCTTTTATAGTTTTAATTTTTCTGTAGCTAATATCTATTTTTTTCTTTTATATATTCTAGATATTCTATCTTAATTATAAAAATTCATCCAAATATGTATTTTTGAGGTTTTATTATTTTCACACTTAAGGCTTTATTTTATCTAGAATTGAGTTGAGCACAGGTTTATTTTCCTCTAAGTGGTTATCTATTTATATAAGCAACATTTTAAAGTCAATCATTATTCTCCACTCAATGAGATTATCATATTTGCTGCATATTAAATTCTTTATGTATGTGAGTCTGTCTTAGCTCTCTATACACTTCAATTAATATTTGTCAATTTCTAGCTCAGTCATGGAAGCAACCTAAATGTCCATCAGTGAAGGACTGGATAAAGAAGCTGTGGTATATTTATACAATGGAATACTACTCAGCCATAAAAAAGAATAAAATAATGCCATCTGCAGCAACGTGGATGGAATTAGAGATTGTCATTCTAAGTGAAGTAAGCCAGAAAGAGAAAGAAAAATACCATATGATAGCACTCATATGTGGAATTTAAAAAAAGAACAAAGAGGACACCAATGAACTTAGCTACGAAACAGAATAGACTTACAGACATAGTAAACAATCTTATGGTTACTGGGGAAAATGAGGTGGGAAGGGATAAATTTGGGGGTTTGAGATTTGCAGATGTTATCCATTGTAACTAAAAATACACTTAAAAAACCGAATTTCTTCTGTACAGCACAGGGAACTATATTTAATATCTTATAACCTTTAATGAAAAAATATGAAAACAAATATATGTATATATATGCATGACAGGGACATTGTGCTGTACACCAGAAATGGACACATTGTAACTGACTATCCTTCAATTAAAAAAAAAACACCTGTCAATTTCTATTCTGATGACAGTATCTTTACAGGTTATTTTAATAACTAAAAATGCATCTCTACTTCTATTTTTTAATATTTTTGGTTATTCTCATGAATTTATTATTTTCTAGGAATTTTTATTTCATTAAAAAACAGCACTGTTGAGTGTTTCCATAAGTTGCATTTAGGTCATTAATTTGAGGGATGCTGTATATTTTGTGTTATAGTAAATCTTTCAGTCCATGTCTGTTAGTTACCTATTGCTGTGTAACAAATCATTCTAAATTGTACTGGCTTAAAATAACAATTTTTTTGTTATTGGTTCTCAATTTCTGTGGTTTAAGAATTTGAGAGTGACTTGACCAGAAGGTTCTGGCTTGAGGTGTCTCATCAAATTGCAGAAGATGATGGCTGGAACTAGAGTCACTCAGAAGTTTCTTTACTCACATGTGTGATTCCTGGGCTGGGAAGGAGTGTCAATGCCGTATCTTAAGATGAGGTATTTGTTTTTGAAGATATCATTGGATATCCCCAGGTCCTGCTGTTGCAACATGGCGTATCTTTTCATTTATTCTGTCCTTGTTTTATAGGCTTAAGTAGGATTTCACAGTTTCATGTTAAATTTATCCTCAGATATTTTATAATTGTTTCTACTGAAAATGGAATATTTTCCTTCTTTATTTCCATCTTTCTGTTAGAATAAAAAAAGTTTCTAATATTTAAAAAATTTGTCTCAACCCAGTCACTTACCACATTTCCTCAAAATTCAAGTAGTTCTTAATGGAATCTTTTGGGTATTCTTATATATTCAGTAATATTATTAGTAGAAATAGATAATTTTCTAAAATGATACCGATTTTTTTTCTTCTATATTCTAGACAGGATACTCTCTGAAGAAACATTGCATAATAATGTATGGCAAGTATTCTGTTCTTGTTCTTTATTTTACAGTAAGTGGTTTTGTTTTATCAGGTAGATTGATGCTTACAACTGCTTCTGTTAAATAACCTTCATAATATTTCATTAATTTCTATTTATATTGTATTTGAATTGTCTCAAAACATTGACATCATCTGTATTTTACAACTTAGATGGCATTGTGAAGCATCTGGTTTTTTTGAATCATCAAAGTTTTAAATCACTTTCAATTTCTTTTATGGTCCTTTTTCTTATCTCCTACTCTGCCTGTATTCACATTTATTTTTTTTCATTATTTTGCTAAGGAATCATCAATTTCTTCCAGATTTTCCACTTCACCTCTAGATTTATACTTCTCATGTGTTTATACATCAGGTTATTTATTTTTCTGGATCTCAGGTTGAGAGTATGCAGTTAACCATAGTTTTTTTTTTTTTTAGTTTTTTTCTTAAAGTCTAGCTCAGGGCTCTTACATTTTCTCTGATATTAGCAATGCCTTAATTCATGATGATTTTGCTGTCTGCACATGATCCTCTCAAGGCCCTATCTTCATGTCTCTTCCTCTAAGGCACTAATTCCATTCCTCAGGGCTCTACCCTCATGATTTAAATTGCCTCTCAAAGGCCCCACCTTCTCATACTATCACACTGGGGATCTGGGCTTCAATATATGAATTTGGGGGTACACATTCAGTTCAGAGCATCTAGAGAGAAAGAGTGAGAGTGAAAATAAGCATAAGCTAATCAGAGAGAGTTCTGGTGATCCAGAAAGAGGGCCGTGGCTCTCCAGGACATCTCCAACAGTGCACTCAGACCAAGCAGATTAACAGCTCCCTCCCTTCTCTCAGGAGAACCAGTAAGAGAATAAGCAGATGCAGAAAACATGGGGCGGGGGTTCAGAAAAGCCACCCTCCTTTTTAAGCATTTTTCACTTTCTATAACTCTTTGCAATTATCGATATAATTATTAGTTTTCCTAGCAAACTATAAATATTTTTAGAATAAATGCTTCATTCTTTTTAAGATGATGATTATTTTTTACTATACTGGTATGTGTCTTACTGACTGACTGCACTCATCACTAATTAGTACATCTAATTAGTTTCTGCTTGTTTTTCCAATCTTTGAAATTAGTTTTGAATTTCTTGTTATCCAAGAGCTAGCTATCCAATGAAACAAAAGATATATGGAGTGTCTTCCATTGTGTCTGGTCCATGGTAAGGGCTAAGTGGTAGCTACCATTATTAGTAATAGAATTTCGGTGTTACACACTGATGTGGTGACTATACATGAAAAATGATCTGTGGTTCACCACTAGCAAGTTCTCTCCAAATCTACAAAATGATTTTGGAGTACTCTTTGAATATGATAATTCAAAAAATTGAGTTTAAACATTCAAACACCTAGTCCATGCGCTCTGCCTTCTGAAAAGCAGAAGTATATTGGGAGACATGATGATATATTTCAGAAATCAAAATACACTATGATTATTTCATTCCCCTAATTTATTTTGAAGTGTTTTTGAAACACATATTTTATATCGTATACTAACATTTTATGAAGAACTGAAGTCAAGGTCACTAGTTTGTGTAATGTATGCAGTATTTAAAAAATAATTCTATACTTCCTTGTTAGCAAGCTAGTTTTTCCTTCTACATCCAGTGCATGATTAAAGCTTATCTATGATCCCAGAGTCAGGAAGAAGAAGGATCTTACTGAGTTAAAATTCTCATGGAGAAAAAAGAACAGAAAATCCTGTCTCATACAGTAGAGGTGAGGGACAGCTCTACTTAAGATTGAGGGCAGGAGAAAAGGGAGGCAAGTGGTAAGCTGCTTGTGTTCTAACCTCCCTTTTCTGGCATGAAATCTTGGAGAGGTGAGGAAGTTTGCATAGGTCAGTTGAGAGCAAAGGGTCTTTTTCTTTTCTTCCTGTTGGGAGTTGGTGGGTCTACCTTCCAGGTGGATGGGCCAGATGGGTGGGTGTCTCAGATGGGATGAGGTGGAACAGCATAGCATCACTGGGCAGTGAGAGAACAGGAATGTGAGGAAACACTGCCTCACTGCTGTTGGCTTCCTTTGGTATGGAAAGGATCTACAGAAGTTCCAGTGTGCCCTGCGAGAAAGCTGACTTTAGCTGGCCAGGGAGACTGCCAGAAGAGGCAGCAGCAGATAGCTGTAAAAGAGACCTTCTAGACAAGCACCATGGGACAGTCTGCCTGGGCAAAGGATGAGTCCCATTTGGGGGATTTACGGCCAGTGATGGCTGACATAGGTTGAGTTCAGCGATAAGAACCACCAGATCCTGGTGAAGATGAGTGAGAACAGATGACCATGAAACTTCCACTTCCTGGCTGCCTAAAGGGCTGAGTTTTACTTCAAACCTCTGTGTCACATCTCCCTTATATCACAGAACAGCAAGCTCCAGAGCCGGATGTGCTGGTCAGGAGGGGCATGTTTTCTCTATTATGAGAGAACCAGATATGGTCAAAGCTACAGGCTGAGCCCTTATCATGTTAAATCATAGCTGATATCATTTAGTAAATCCTCTTAAGATAATAGCCTGGCTTGCTGGTAAGTTGCTTTGCTGAAAAAAAAAAAATCTCATTTTGAATGTCAAAAGTGAAATACTATTTTCATACAAACCCTAATATCCCACTAAGGAATTGGATACTTTAGACCAAAAAGGGCAAGCATTTACTTGGAAAGAGAAAAGAGATTCATTAACAAGTTTCAAAATATCATCTGTTACATTTATTTTTAAAACTACGTAGAATATCACTAAACTACTATAGCTGTGCATACTATTTATTATACATAGAAGCCAAGATGGTTAAAGCTAAAAAAGATAATTATAAATTATTTAGTCCAACCTCAGACAAAGAAGCTCAGCTCCAGGGAAGTTTAGGTTACACGCCTTGGGCCACACATCAAGTATAAAAAAAGCCAGATAAGAACCCATTCTTGATTCTCATTCCAGTGTCTCCTCTCCTACCCCTGATCTCCCAAATTCAATGATTCCTTATCCTTGAGCATTATATCCATCCATCTGTAAGTACTGCAAGGCAATGCTTCATTGATTCTTCCTTTTGCAGATTCAATTTCCTGCCTAAATTCTGGCTCTAAGAGGGACTTGCTCAAAGAACCACTGCTGGGCAAATTATATGATGATCCTAGTAATTTAGAAACATCACACCAATATTAGACTTCTTAATTCTATTTTTTTTCAATTGCGGTTATCTAGAGAATTTCTGGTCAAGAAATTTTCATGGTAATGGTTTTGATTTTTAAAGAGACTTAAATGTAACTTTTAAAAGGAAGACCTAGAAAATTCTTCCACTATTATTAATTCTCAGAAAATAATTTAATTGAAACTTACTGAAGCTAATTAAAAGGATAATTTCTCATTTTGCTTTGTGGTCCCATGGACTTAATTCAACCAAAGAAGTTATTTTATTTTTTTATTTTTTTGGAGGTAACCGTGTGCTCAGAGCTGGCATCAGGGGAACAAGATGAGAAATGCCCTCATATTTCTATTCTTCTTATCTCATGACAAAAACATCTTGTACTAGCTTACTTCTTCTGAATAAAAAATTTTATCTTTTCTCATGCATGCTTTCATTACTTTATTTTTGATGCTACTGAATATTTTTACTTTTAATTTTTAAAAATCTTGTCTGGTACATATCATAATACTCCACTGTAATTCACCAAATATTTATTTACTTTTATTTAATACATGATAGCCTTTCTATGTGGCAGGCACTACTGTAAATGCTTCAAAAGATTAATTCAGCTTGTAATAACCTGTAATGGAAAAAAATAGATATACATATAACTGAATCACTGTGCTGTACACCAGAAACTAACACAGCATTGTAAACTAGCTATGCTTCATTAAAAATAAATAAATAAATAAATAAATAAATAAATAAATAAAACAAAGGTTAATTCAGGTATGTACTATGCTATTACAGACCTCCCCATTTTATAAATGAAGAAACTGAGGCACAGAGAGTATAAGCCAATAGTAAAAGTTGAGTATTTGCTCCATAGACTTAACTCTCAGACACTGATTTTAGGAGGCAAGCCTTAGACTGATGCAAAGGCTACCAAAACGAATGAAGCTTTATCTGTGTCCTCAAGAAACTCAGCTAACAATGCACTTTTGGTAGGAAGAGATGTATAAAAACAGTACTCTTTACTATTATGAAGATGTAAAAAGTACTATGGGAAAAAAAATTCAGAGGAAGTGACACAAATTGTGCTGAGAGAATGAGGGGAACTTTATTTAAGTACAATGGTATTTAGGCAAAGATTAAAAAGAAAAAGAAGGAGAGCAAATCCCAGCCAGCGGAGAAATGCAAGACATAGTCCTAGAAACATGCATGTAGTGTATCCGGCAGCTGAACAAAAATGGTGAAGAAAGAGCGTGAAGAGCTAGATAGAGTAGGGCCAGGGCAGAAGTAACATTCTATGTAAGAGTGAAAATTCTAAAATTCTCCTGGGGTGGGAGTGCTTATCTAAGTTTTCTTTTTCACATATGGGAATGATATGATCACTTTGAGTTTCAGAATGAGAATCTAGCAGTAATGTGAAGAATGGAAGGAAAGCCTGATAGTCTGGCTACTAATGAAGGGGATACTGCATTTTGCCCATGCAAAGGACACTAGAACCCATGTGGGAATAGTGGCGATGAGCATAAAATGAAGAAAAATGATAAGAAATATGGGAAGACGAATGGATCTGCAGGACAACTGAATTGGTTCACTTTGGGAAGTCGTGAGTGAAAAGAATATACTCCCCAAATGTGGTTATAAATATTGATGAAAAAGAGATCAGAGCTTGTGACGTAGATTTGGGAATCATCAGGATTTATGAGAATGGCTGTGGGAGTAGAGAAATAGTGGTGGGCTGAATACAAAGTCAATCAACTATGGTAAAATATAATAAAATCTCCAGAAGAAAAGGTAGGAAAGGAGGACAGTTATGAGAAAAGAGCATTCAAAATCAGTGGGAGAAAATTTTTTCAAAGAAGGAAGTGGTTGTCCATCTTAAATGCAGCAGAGAATGTTAGTAGGATAAGGACCATGAAATTTGGCAGTTAGAGGTCAATTAGCGTAAAATCTCCTTTTGGCTTGAACTCTTTAGTCTTGATGTGGTTTGCTGAATAATGGCCCTCAAGGAAGTCCATGTCCTAATCTCTGGCACCTGTGAATGTTACCATGCGTGGCAAAGGGATTTTGCAGATATGATCCAGTTAAGGATCTTGAGATGGGGAGAGCAACCTGGATTATCCACATGGTCCCAATGATGTCATCACAAGTGTCCTTACAAGAGGGAGACAGAGGGAGGTACTGCTACAGAGGAAGGCAGTGTGAGGACTGAGGTAAGATGCTTGCTGCTGGCTTTGAAAATAGGGGAAGGGGCCATGAGCCCAAGAAAGAAATGAACACGGCTCTAGAAGCTGGAAAAGGCTAGGAAATGGATTCTCCTTTGGAGGTTCCTGAGGGAGCACTGGCTGGCTAGCTGGCTGGCTGCCTGTCTGTCTGTCTCTCTCTCTCACACACACACACTTCCTCCCCAGTGCAGCCTAAAGCAGAGCAATGTTAAACTGAACTGTGACTAAACTTTTTACTATCTGGGATACAAAACTATTTGGTAACATCTGAGAATGCTCAATATGCCTGAGGTTTCCTGTAAGAGTAGTAGATGAGATAGTTGACAATGGAAAAGAACACAGGCTGAACAACACAGGCTCCAGAATCCAGTTCATTCAGCACACTGCCTACACTGCAAATGCTGGAGTCGAGGCCCGCCACGAGTGGGTACCCTCCAGGTTGAAGGATTCAAGGAAAGACAAAAGTGGGTGGATGGTGGGAGATGACTGAGCACATGGGAAAGAAATTTCTCAGGATCAGTAGTTTTAGTCGAATGCCATTAAAAACCATAATAAGTGGATATAATTCGTCACAACAAAGAAGTTTGAAATGTATATGAAGTAAAATGCAAGCTTTAGGATCCTGTGCAGCAGAGGTCACAAACTCAAACATCTACCAGAGGCCAAGTTTAACAGAAAAAAAATGAGGGCCTCATGGAACCCTGGGTAAACTGGAGAATGCAAGACATCTAAAGGGAACAACCAGTCATTGCTACCAGGAAGAGGTGACACTCCAACTCTTGCCAGATTTTCCAGTTTTTAAAAGAAGAAAAAATTTTAAAAATAAACCTTAATTTTTATATGAAATCTCATTAACTGTAGACACTGTACTAGCTTTTTATTGCTGCTGCGACAAATGATCACAAACTTAGTGACAACACAAACTTATTCTCTTACTGTGCTAGAGGTCAGAAGTCTAAAATGGATCAGCAGGGTAGTGTTCTTTCTGGAAGCTCCAGGATAGAATCCATTTCCTAGGCTTTTCCAGATTCCAGAGGACACCTACATCCTTTGAATCATGGTCCTGGGTTTGCATCTCCAAAGCCAGCAGCATAGCATCTTCAAATCTCTGTCCCTCTGCTTCTCTCATCCCATCTCCTTCTGACTGGCTCTGACTCCTTCAGTGTCCCTCTTAGAAGGACACTTGTGATTACACTGAGCTCACAAGGATAATCCAGGATAATCTCCCCATCACAAGATCCTTCATTTAATCAGATCTACAAAATCCCTTTTGCTCTAGACGGGAGCATTCACAGGTGCCAGGGACCTATTTGGGGGCCATTATTGAGTCTATCACAGCAACCAATACCAAAATTACAGTACGTTACTTAACATAAAAAGGCTTAATTAAACACCGCAAAGATAAATCCACCTTGCAAACCAGCAGTCTGTAATCTCTGGAAATTTTCCTTGGATTCTTTACAATTTATTTGATTCCTCTTGCTTCTTGTGATATGTCTTACATAACACAAGGTTTCAAATGGAAAGAGGCTGTGCAGGGAAAAGATCAATTTAGATAATGGAGTTTGTTTTAACTTAATTCTCTGAACCAAAGATTGAGTGGGCTACACTCTAGAAAATTTTGTTTCATTTTGTTTTTGTGGCTAAAGACTTTTCAAATACATTTTAATTGAATATTTGTGGAACCATATGAATATGATTTTTAAAGTATTTGATTATAATATGACTTGTGGTTTCTCGGGTGACATAGCTGTCAATCAAAATTAAAGTGATTTTCATTTGGAGAAACATTATGATCTATCAGTTATTACACTGGCAAATCTCCCAAAATATTTACAAAAGCAACATAAAATATGTGGGGCGTTTTACCTCAACTGTCCTTTTACTGTTTTGTCTGGTCTTTTTGGTATTATACAAAATGAGTAAGACTTCTGACAACACAGTCACTATGGAGGACAAGGCAGATGGTCCCCCAAAGAATGCATGCGTTGCTTGTGTGTTAACAGCAAGTTTTGTCTGAAACAGAAGAAAAACCTTTTGTTCTCCTGTTAATTACCTCATTATGTTGTAGGTACATAATTCTTTCAGAAGAAACCAAACTCCTTGAAGAGAAAGCACAAAATATTATGGATTATGTATCCAAAGCCTGCAAAAATACTAAAGATGTTGACTCTACCTAATAAAGGATCTGTGTTCATGTGAAAGCATTTGCACTTCGGAAACCAATGCTTCAGTAATGTTTTAATTTCTGCCCACATAAAAATCCTCTTTGTTTGTAAATAAAAAGGGGAAATATTTCATCGTGGCATGTCTATCTGTTACCTGAACAATCGGTGAGGTCCTGCCGTTAATCACAGCATTTTCTAATGGGATTTAAAGTTAGGGCTGTACTCAGTTTTCTTGTACACAGATATAAAACACTGGCCCACCAAAACCCATTCATTTTCTCAGCATTGTGTTTTGTTTCCAACGTGGACCATTTCAGCACTCACAGATACAGATTTCTTACTGAGTCGTATTTCCAGAAAAGCCTATTGTCTAACTGGGTGGACCACTTCTAATGGTAAATGTTAGGGATGGAAGAAAGGATTCAAAAGCAAAATTTGTTTGATTAGAAAACACTCAGGGAACTAGAATCTCCCATTTATTTTAATTTGATTGCACTACATGTGTAAAAGAGTGGAAAGGGAAAAAATCCCTGGAAACTAGCGTGATACCTGGGACCCTCGGCTTTCTCCTTTTGGTGCTTGTAGCTCTGTCTTCTGAGATGTGGTACAAAGCCATCCTAAGAGCCTCGTGTTCCTCAGAGGAATCTCCAGGGCAAGGCCAGATACTTCAGAGCTAAGTGACTTGATGAAAGATTAAAAAAAATACCCATCAGCATCCTCCTAGGATGACAATTTCAGGAACTGCTCCGAAGTAACAAGGAAATAAAGGGCCATGCACCTGGATGTAGACTATTCCTTGAAAACTGGCAGTTTTGCTGTTCAGAAGAGGTTACCTTTCCATCTTCTCCTAGAATGGCCAATGATTCTGGGACTGCTCTAAAACCATACTTTTGTTATGGAATATTCTGGAAAGACACTTTTTTCCCCTTAAAACAAAGAAAACAGTTTTTTTGTGTGTGGATGCCAGCAATACCTCCCAGAGTGGAAAATACAGTCTTAAACAGAAACTACCCTAGTTTGAATATACCTGAAACTTCTGATTAGGATCATAACTTCTATGAAGAAGAAAAACAAGGGAGCGAGCACACAACCTGCGCGTGTAGATACAGATGTGTGTTGTTATGTATATTTTGGTTAAAACTTGAGGTACTTAATGGAAGGCGATTATTGGGGGGATACAACTGGAAATGCAGAAAAATGCAAGGGAATGTGACTTAACTGAACACAGGAAGCAAAAACAGGAAAGATTTTAACTTTGTGCTGATGATATTCATTTCTAATCCAACCCTAAAAAGGAAGCACCCTCTGCTGGATCATGGAAGATATAACTGTAACCCAAAAAGTGAAGGAAAGTAAAAGAGAGACTAGCTACAATCGGAGAGAGAAATGATCACTGTGTAGCCACATATACTATGGATTTTACTGTCTGATCTGAATCCAAGACAGACATTTTGGAGACTGCAAATACAGTACTTATTTTCTGCATTTTAGTATAAGGATCTAATATTGGTGAATAGGATGTATATGAAGGCACAAGAGGTTTAGGGAAGCTGATTCTTGCAGGTTAAGACAACAAATAAGATACACATTCTAATATATATTGCAATGATGAAAATCAAACTCAAATTATGCTCAATGGTTAAAGATGTAAAAATTTCCAGATTAGCCTTACAAATTATTCTACATGTGGTTGTGAGATACCAAGTACTTTCCTGATTATAGTACTTTAAAAATATTAAGTGAACACCCCATTATATTAGCAGATAACATTCATTCACTCAACAAACAATTCTTAAGAGACTATTGCTCTAAGAATATTTCTATGTAATCACTCAGTAAGATTTTTCATCTGATGTTTTCCCAGTTTACTTATTTGTTATTTAGCCTTGACTTTTGATATACAGTATCTGGAAGTGCAAGGCTCCTTGTTTCCTTATTGAATGAATGAATAACTCAGACACATAAACACAAGCATACATGTCTAAAACATATATTCAAGTTAGTCTGGAAATAAGAAGGCTGTTCTATGCCTTTATAGCTTCAAATTTAGGCAGAACATGATTTATCTGATCTAGTCAATGACCCTCTGTATATATCCCAGAGAATCTACTCTGTACTGGTAAGTACCAATTTATTAAAGGTTTTTGATGCTGAAACATTCTGAAATTTTACTGTAGTTAGAATCATAGGTAATTTTGAAGAAAAAAACCTTTCTAGCTTGATGTTTTGCATAGCATTTTTGAAGAATATTAATCAATGGTTTTGTAGTAAAGGCTGTATAAAGATAAAATAATCATGTATCTTTATAACATAGATTACAATTCTTGATACCCTTATGAAAAAAGAGAAGCAATAATATTGAATTAAGTTCTTCCTAGGCTGATAAAGAGTGGGTAGCAAAATGAAATTAGAGTGCAATATGACCCAGCAATACCACTCCTGGGAATATATCCAGGAGGAACCATAATTCAAAAAGACACCTACATCCCAATGTTCATAGCAGCACTATTTACAATAGCCAAGACATGGAAACAACCTGAATGTCCACTGACAGATGACTGGATAAAGAAGTTGTGGTATATTTATACAATAGAATACTACTCAGCCATAAAAATGACAACATAATGCCATTTGCAGCAAAATGGATGTCCCTGGAGAATGTCATTCTAAGTCAAGTAAGCCAGAAAGAGAAAGAAAAATATCATATGATAGCACTCATATGTGGAATCTAAAAAAAAAAAAAAAAAAAAGAAGAAGAAGACAAATAAACTTAAATATAAAAACAGAAACAGACTCACAGACATAGAATACAAACTTGTGGTTGCCAGGGGGGAGGGAGGTGGGAAGGGACAGACTGGGAGTTTGAGGTTTGTAGATACTGACAGGTACACACAGAATAGATAAACAAGTTTATACTGTACAGCAAAGGGAAATATATACAAGATCTTGCAGTAGCTCACAGTGAAAAAGAACATAAAAATTAATATATGTATATTCATGTATGACTGAAAAATTGTGCTATACACCAGAAATTGCCACAACATTTTAAACTGACTATAACTCAGTAAGAAAAATTAAAAAAAAATAGGAATTAGAATGCAGATGTCCCCCATTATTTCTCTGGGATTTTATTGTAGAAGGCTGGAAGCTACTGGAAGCAATGATCAGATCTTAGTTTTTTATCCCTAGGTCCTAGTTAAGTAGCCAGAACATTGAAAGCACTAAATAAACATTTAAGCATCTAAACTGAAATATAGACTCTAAAGTTAATTTACCTATGTGAAGCATAGGATAATTTTCTCCTTTCTCATAATAACCATTATTGGCATGCTGAGATTTGTCTAAAACCTTGCTCCACTGATTATTCTTATTCATATTCTCTCTCTCTCTCTCTCCCTCTTCCTTTCCCCTGTATCTCATTCTTCTCCGTTTCCTTCACCATTGGTTCTTCTATCAGTGTGTGCCTACTCTTAAATCTCTTTCATGAAGCACCAGCTCTGAGCAGAGCACCATCAAAAGGAGACACTCAAAAAAACAAAAAAAAGTCAGTCAATGAAATGAATTCATGATACTGAATTAGGGGTCATTAAGTTTATGTAATTAAGGAAGAACTAAATCCAGCTTTGAAATAACAGTTGAACCTATCAGGAAGAGAAAATGGACAAGTACACAGATTATCCTCACTTAGTAATCTAGTCATATTATTCCCCGAGTTAAAACTTTTCAATAGTTCCCCACTACTGCAAGGTTAAATTCACACACCTGCATGGCACCTAAGGTGCCCGCGACACGGAGGTGGGCGGGGTAACAGGACAAGTGCAGCCGTGGGGACAGACTGCAACTGCAGCTCTGCCTCTGCCTCCGTCAGCCCTACTGCTCTGCTGAGCTTCGCTTCCTGCATCTGTATAGTTGGACTAATATACTCTTAAGGGCCATTGTGAGAAGGAGAAATAATTCACCCAGAGTGCTTAGAGATTAAGAAATTTAGGAAGTGCTTAATTAATGTGAACTATTATTATCATTTCTTCCATTACCTGGTGTTACTCTAAGCTCTGGCAATCCTAGTTCACAGCTGTGAGCCAATAAGCCTATTTTTTACTTTGTTTGTCCTATAACTCATGACTCTTCATGAATCTGGAAAACTCCTAACCATCCTTCAATAGCCCATAGAAGAATATACTCTGTAATGCTTTCTTTTTTGGCTCTCCTAAGCAGAGCTGTTACTACTTTCTTTGTGCCAATATTATTCTTTGTGTATAATTTCATTACAGCTTTTGCCATGCTGTACTGCAATTCTTTTACCTGATGCCTATCATGCAATAGGTACTAATAATGTTGTGTTGAATAAATAAAGAGGTAGTACTTTGGTTAATCAATATTGATTATGTATTATTACATAACATGCATTATTAATACTAAGTGCTATAAACAATGCAAAGAAAAGATCTTAAAGGAAACAAATTAAAAAAACAGGAAAGAAAAGAAAAAAATGAGCAATTCATAGTATATAATAAATTCTCCCAGGGTGTAAAGACAGTAAGAACTGCATATGACAGCTAAAGACAGTGTTTCATTAACAAGATATTACTGATGTGGAACTGTGTGAAGACATGTTAAGTTTTAGATGTGAGAGGGTTTCAGAATAACAGCATGATTTCTGGACTTGGTAACTGGAACAACCGAAAAATACTCAACAGAGAAAACATTAACAATAAAAGCTAGTAAGTCCTGCTTAGAATGAAAACTAAACCCTTCAATCTCCATAACGACCCTATGGGGGTAGATTCTAATATCACAATTTTAGATATGCAGAATTGAATGTCCTAAAAGGTTATGGGAGTTGCTAAGAAAGTAGACCTTAAAAGTTCCCACCACAAAAAGAAATGGCAGTTATGTGGCATGATGGAGGTGTTAGCTAACACTATGGTGGTAATCATATTTCAATACATGAGTATCAAGTCAATACACTGTAGACTTTAAAGTTAAAAAATGTCATTTATTGATTTTATCTCAGTAAATTTGGGGGGAAAATGATGAGCATTGCTTTCAAAGTCACTCAGCTAGTGAGAGTTCAGAATTTCAGCCAAAGGCAGTTTACCTTCAGAAGCCAAATTCTTACTACTTCACCACACTCCTCATGTGTAAGGCTGTCCTGAGTCTGAGTGTCCGAGTGTGAGATAGGATGATGTTGGTAGAGGAATCATCCTCAGTGTGTGATGAGTTTGGTTGCCGCCTCTGTCTTAAGCTGCTGACCCTTTGTTGTTGACGTCAATAAAGTGCCTCATTCAGGCAACTCACATGGCAGAGAAGGGGATGGTGCTACATCCCCTGAAGTGCCTGGCAGGCTGGTGCTACAAGAACTGTTGATCTTCTCTACACATTCAGAAAAAATGGGACCCACCACTCCAAGGCCAGTCAGATAGTGCACGGCTCCGGCTACAAGGCAGAGGGCTTTCTCTTTCAAGGTTGCTTCTCATGTTCATTAACAAGTGTCACCTTCACGGAAATATGGGCGGGGTTTCGATATGTTGATTCACAGAGATTCACCAGACCTGGGTCCTGAATCACCCCGAGACAGTGATCAGCCTCAACTGCAACTAGGTTTATATTGAAAGGGCTGAGATATATGAGTGATATCCAAACAGTATGTCGTTTGTAAAAACATAAGGAAAGAAAATATGGATCATACATAGATAAACCTGCTATTGGTTTAGAGTTTGAATTTTTAGACAAAAGACATAGTATTTTGCTACTTCATTAACAGAACTCATATGTAAAGATGCGTTGCAGAGCTAGAAGTGACCTTTTATAGACATGGGGAAGCATTTTCAGGATTTAAAAATTATTATTTTTTTAAATCTAGGAACTTAATGTATTACAGTGCAAAGGACACGAAAGGAGTAACCAGAGAAGTCAAGCTTTTGGAATGTAATCTTGATTGTGCCGCTAATTAGCTAGGTAACTTCTGACAAGTTACCAGCCCAGAACTGTGGGATGCTGCAGCTGAGAGGTGCATAGACTCCAGCCTGTTCACCTTTCTTACTCGACTAACCAAGAAACCGGGGCCCAGAAAGATTAAATAACTTGACAAAAAAGTTACATTTGTGGCCCATAAAATTCTTAAAAGACAAATTTTTTTGAATAAATGAGTAATAAATAAATAATCTGTAAGACTCAACATTTCAAAATTCTATGATCCTTTGAGGCTTTAAGTTTTAAAAAAGAGAATTTTCCCATCTATATTCGAAATATAGAAATGTGGGTTTTTATGAAAACCCACATTTTCATATGACTGTGTAGATGTACTTAATAATTTCTAAAAATTGACAGTCTGCCTTAAGTGATTAGGCAGATAGTCTTTAATTCATCTTGCCTGGGGTAATTCCCACTGACTTCAAGCCTTAAATGAGGTATGGAGGAAAATGAGAAATGAGCCCATAGAGTTATAATATTAAAGAATCACAGAGATTGTAACCATAGAGGATTTTGACTAACTCACATTAATTATCCAATTTGTGAAAGAAATAAAAGAATTATGGAGAGCTAAATTTCTGAAAAATGAATACTTTCAGTACCCTTTAATGAAGTCATATCTTTCTATTTATAACATTTCCTTAAAATGTGTCTCATTTCTGAGGTGCTTTTTGTTTCTGTGATTGTTGATCTGTGTTTTATAGTATCAGCTTTCTCATAATGTCTGCTTATTCCTGGAAGGAGAGTTTTACCACCAGTGGAGACTGCCCGATATTAATATGGAAATTGGACTTTTAAGGCAAAACAAAATAAAACAAAAACAAGAATCTAAAAGAAGGCTCTCCTCATACTGGAGTCCTGAGGAACGCCCGCTCCCCCCCCTCCCCAACACACACATCCCATGGCAGGAAGTATAAGGGAGAAAGGAGGGATTGGACAAGGTAGACTGTTTGTCTAATATGTTCCAGGCACTGTGAAAAATATTTTCTAAACCTTGAGGTCCTACAAGTTTTGACAAGTTTGGATTGTAATCAAGTCCATGTGATCCCGGGCTGCTTCAAGAACCCTTCTCTCCCAGGTACCTACTTCTTCTTTGTATTGGCTCTCTCAAATTTAGTTAGAAATCCAGTTTAATTGTTATCATTGTTTCGAAGACTTCCAAAATTTTACTTTTATTTCAGTTAAATGATGCTGAGAACTCCTTCCCATACTAATTTAAAAGCATTATTAATCAGTGCATTTGTCCTGATCATTGTTTCTTTCCTATACTTTTTGCTTTCCTGAACCAAAGTTTATTATTCTTAAAGTGCTAGAGGACTAATCCTTTTAATCAAAAAGTAACTTGTTATGGTAAAACTTTTTATAAAAATTAATTAGCCAAGCGGAAAAAAAAAAGGGGAGAGGGGCTAGGGAGTTTGGAATACTGATCCTAATTCACCTTTCTGTTTTCAAATTCTTGTCCAGGGGATAATGGGTCATGTCATTGAAAAATCTGAGCTCTTTTTTAAAAAATGTTTTTTTATATAGGTTCATAAAAACTGAGAAATGAAATAAATCCTAAGACAGAATTAAAACATATTATAAAATAAGTGAAAATCACTGATCATATTTTATATTTATATATATATATATATATATATATATATATATATATATATATATATATATACACACATTTGTATTGCCAAGATAATTTATGCCCTAGTATATAAAAGATGGAGAGGGAGAATACCAGAAAACTTGTTAGAGGTAGAAAACTTGTAGGAGGTAGAAAATCAGTATCATAGGACTTGGGTTGGAGAGACCAGTTTCTTCCCTTCCAGTGTCACAAGTCCACAATGCATGGGGGGCAAATTCATATGTAGTGTGGGCCAATTTCTATGTTTCAAGCATGAAATATTGTGGTAGGTATGGTAGGTCAAATTAGTTTACCTGTACAAAAATGACTCTGAAGGTTGCCAACTTTAATTTCCAGGTGAGAATATGGGTCTTGAATCAGATCACTGAGGTGATCACAGATCTCGTAAAGGAGACTAAGCTCCAGAGAAAGACCAGCAAGATCTACAGTAATGGTGCAGTGCAGAGGCGGGAGATGCAAGGACCTGCAGTCCCAGGGAGAAGGGGCTGCTGGGAAAACCGGTCGTACGTGGTGGTGCTACATCAGACACACTGCAGTCTAGGAGTTTCACAGACAGCTGGTGCCGGGGCTGGGGACTGGGGAAAGAAACAGTACACTATTCCTAGACCCTTTCGTGGGTAAGATTCCTAAAGTCAGTTAGACTTGGCTTTTGATAGTTCAGGGACTGTCCCAGAAAACAGGGACAACATTTATTACTACTCCTAATGTCAATTAGAGGTAGAGCAGGCATGGGGGGACTAACCACAGCACTGATTTCCATTTCTCCATACAGAAATAATGATGTTAAACAAAGTAAATAACCTGGCTATGGTTTCCTGGCCCTCACTGGTTGGACCAGTCTGAATCCATCCTAACCAACATTTGTATCTTACACTGATAGTTCAAGAAAGGAGAGCAAGGCTGTTATCCCATCCCTGACAATTCCCAGGGCATTATTTTTTTTTTCTTCAAAACTTAAAAAATACATCTCTATTTAAAAACTATAAGAATTAGAAGGCTTTAAGTGACATAGGTTCAAGTCCTAGTTTGAACACAAGCCATTAGTACCCTGGTGCATTTTAATTATGACAGAGAAACAGCAAAATATGACTCAGAGAGCACAGGCTGAATTTAAGCTGATCTTTGGATAATTCACTCTGCGAGCCTCTGTTTCTTCAAAATTAAAATGGGAGATGATTATGCTTACTTTGCTGGGCTATTCTGAAAAGAAACACAAACATAAAGTATCTGGTTCACTGTGGGTGCTAAACTATTCACTAAATCCTTCTTCTCTAGGAAAAGTGTTCCATGGTTTAGTGCTGAACTTCTTGGACAGGAATTATAATTATCAGCTGCTAAGACTGCCTAGTAGTTGTAGCTACATTTTCGTGAAAGAGGGGAGACATCTGTGGCTCTTCGAGTACACTATGTAAGAGGCAAGTTTCCCACAGGGACAGCAGGGGAGCCCTTGGCAGCCACTTTGGACTTCAGCATTCCATGATCATTCAGCCCATTCCTTCAACAGGTGATGATGCCATCTCTGTGTGATCCAGCAAGGCTGGACTACGCCGTCCAAAGTGCCTTGAACCTTGCTCAAGTTTGCTTATATTTGTAAGAAGAAATTTCTATGACAATCTTTTGCAAGTTTCTTCCTCTGCCACATATTTCTACATGAAAACAGAGGGCAGATCCCAATAGTTATGTCTACTTAGAGCTAACTGGTTCAAGCTTTTACATAGACATTTTGCAATTACATTGGCTACATGTATAAATGGGCTTTGAAGACTAATCCCAGGATGGCTGGACCTTTTCCTGTCACTAAGACTGCATAGAGCCCTTCCAGTCTCCTCTCTCTCACTGTTCAAAACATGAAACATAAAATACTAACCTAAAAACTAAAATAGTAACCTATTGTCCACAGAATGCAAGAGGTCCAAAGAATCAGGAAATGCACTAATATTTAATTACTACTTTCCCAACCCCCACGTCACCAGTTTATCCGGTAGATCAGTTAAGGTTTCAGTTCTCTGCTGTCTATGGACTACTCATTTAGGACTCCATGAGGACCCCAGAACGGGTTGAGATTGCATAAGGAAGACGAAATACTTCACTTAACACATACACCCTGAAGACCTACTCTGTAAGACAATTCTGGAGATAAGAAGCGAACTGGGATACCACAACTGCCATCAAAGAATTTTCCGTTTAGTGAAAGAGAAAGCCATGCATGCAAAGAGCTGTAATACGAAGCAGAATTCAGTGAATGGTATAAAGAATAGAAACAGTTTTGTGATGAAGAGAAATTAATTACAATCCAAGAAATGGGGGAGACCATTCACAGGAGGAGGTCACATTTAATCTGAACCAGGGATAAAGTGAAGAATTTTAACAGGAGGGGGTACATGTGGAGCCTGGAAGCAGCATCTGGGGATTTGAGGAGCACCATCAGGCAGGACTGGAGTGGCCCAGCCAGGGTGAAAGCTGGCGCACAGCTGAAGCTCCAGCACTGTAACTGAGTACCAAGTGAGGTCCAGACTGGGGCGGACTCAGGTGAGAGACAGGCGTGCAGAGGTTGGGACGATGTCACTGCACTTTGAACATGTTCAGTTTGAGATGTTACAGAACCTTCAGTTCTCTTTGCCTAAGAGACAGTTGGATTTTTAGCCTGAGGCTTAGTGGGGAAAAAGAGAAACTAAAAATCATAAGTCATTTCAATCACGTCATAAAGGCAGTGGTGACAGTCATCAGTATTAAGGTTGTAGTTGGAACTGAGGAAGTGGATGAACTGACCTAACAAGAAGTACTGGATCAAGACAAGTGGAATGTGAGAGATCCTTGGAGTGTTCTCACCACTGAGGCACAAACAGAAGTGGGGCCCAGCAGAGATATAGACAAGGAAACGATAAAGAAATAAGAAGAGAACCAGAAAAGTGCATTGTCAGAGACTCTGAGGACTGAGAAAGCTTCAAAGAAGAGCTGGGTGTGAAACAGGTGGTGAATTCCATCCGAAGACTGAGGGGGACAAGCATAGCAAAACAAAAAAATATCTAGCTATGTAGTTGCTGAAGGTCATTAGTGCCCTTTTACAAAGATGTCAGTAGAGCCAAAAGATGGAAATAAGACTTTGTAATTGAATAGCGCGTTGAAAAAAAGGAAATGGAGACAGCAGATGTGGAGGTGCTGGAAGGAAAGGCTGCTAACGGATTTTCAGGGATGTTAGTTCCAAGTGACTCCTGATGAGAGACATATAGTGTAAAGCGTGCTGACTTCCAAATAGTGTTGGCCCAGGCCCTAGGGATTTTGTGTCACATCCCTGGTAGATGATACAAGCCAAAAGAACTTCATTATTTCAGGAGGAGAATAATTAAGAAGGCTATAATCATCATCTCTACCTTCCTGGCACAGGTGAGGTTAGTACCATCTGCGTGAGACCACCGGGAAAGAAGCAGAAATTGCCAGTTGAAATAAACAAGTGGTAGAGCAGAAAAAATACTCAGGGACTTACCGTGCTTTCCCTAACCCCTACCCTTGTAACACAAGCCTGCGAGAGAATAAGAGCAAACCTGCGGGTGTGGGGGACAGAAGAGCCCAAATGCGTGCAAACTTGGAGTTTAAATCTTTTAAGATTTGTTTCTAGATCCTAGACCTTCCCTTCCTTCAAGATCAGTGTGGCTTTTCACCAAGATGGCCTTAAAGGTCTCCTCAGTTTAACTAAACTTTAGACAGTCTTTTTTCTTCCTTCTTCCAGAACATTTATTTTAGAAAACTTGGAATTACAAATACTTTCTCTGCCTCTTGGAGATGTAACACTTTCCCCAGCCTCTTGCCAGTTTTACAACCCAGAAATGTCTTTCTCAAGGACCTGAGAGCCATCCCTTTCAAATGCAATCATCAAGAAAGATCGGGCCCCTATCTCCCAGTCTCTGTGGGAGGCTAGGATCCTAACTTCCTAAGTGCCAATTAGCAAATACAGATGGCCTAATCACACTGCCCAACTCCCCCCAGTGTCCTCCAGTACTTTCCACTAAGTCACCTCAGTGCTTAAAAATCCTCCCGCCTTTTGTTCCAATGACGTTGAGCTCAGCCTCTCTCCCTTATTGCAGTAGCCTCAACGCCTATTACAATAACCTTGAATAGTCTTTCCCCGCCTGTTTAATTTTGTCTGGTGCAACTTTTCTTTGATGCTTGTAAGAGGCATATTTGGTTATCACTGGAGCTTTGATCCTGGTTCTTTTCTTTTTGTGTGTGTGCTCACCGTCCTCCTAGGTTAACTAAATCCGGAGAGGCAAGGATGACGCACTTTTCTGCCACGTGGATGGACTAGTCTGATGACTTGGAAACATGGCTTAATAGAATGGAAACTGATAAACATAAACCCCACCAGCAAAACAGAAGCATTTTAGCACTTTCCCTGAAGTGCAGTATTGACAATACACAATAATTTAAAATGTGCTTTTTTGAAATAAAGAAATGTCTAGTAATAGCTCCTGATACTAAGGACCCCGTCATGCATATCTCTGTATTCCAGATACTGCAGATGAGTAGACTATGGTTGTGCATGATGGAATCTGAGCTCCAGGACATCCAC
Organism: Camelus dromedarius; assembly: GCF_036321535.1. Lineage (NCBI taxonomy): Eukaryota > Metazoa > Chordata > Mammalia > Artiodactyla > Camelidae > Camelus > Camelus dromedarius. The sequence goes on along the minus strand of NC_087442.1, from coordinate 30,817,997 downwards.
TTGGTTTAGATTCACCTGCCTTCCATATGTGCTAAGGGATAAGTGTTGTGAAATACTTACTGAGAAAAAAAAAATGCAGCTCATGAGAAGAAGCTGCTTTTCCAAACAAAATAACTTGGTCATTTTATTTTTATCCTTGGAATGCCTCAAGGCACCAGTCAACATCATGGGCTAATGGTTGAAAATGAAGCTGTACTTGATGTCATGTGAGGTCAGAAATTAAAAAAAAAAAAAAAAAAAAAGAAAAGAAGCAAAAATGTACTTTCTTGTGTGGGTAAAACGCTATCATTTAAAAATAGCCAAGAGGACTTTTCTGCAAAATTTATTTTCAATAAATGTAGTTGCTAGGCTAGGTGCTAACTTTTGGATAACTCCAGTTTTTACTATATATTGATGCATCCTCCAAAGAACAAAAGGGCTTATAATGGAAATGCTAACACTGTCACAGTATCATTTTCTTTATATGCCATAGGGTTCTGAACTTGCATCTTATATCTTGGAAGTAAACACACATTACCAGCAAAGTGCTCACCCCAAACCCAAATAAGCTCAAATGTTGAACGTAAAAACACCATCTCTATGTGCCCCTTGAACTTCACAGTGTAGTATTATTTTATAAGATCCCTGGTTTTCTAGTGGCAAATTTCTCTGGGAAAGACTTTTTCCGGGAGTTATGGTACTACCTCCTGTAATAAAAAAAAACTCCATGCTTTTTATTTTTACTGAAGGGTATGGTGTCGATATAAAACAAGATCAGATGATACAGAGGAGAGAACTGCGTAAGAAATAAGAATGCAACTCACACAGCATTTCCCTCCCTCATCTGATCATTAAGGCATCAAGGGAATGAGTTGAATGTGTTCCCTGTATATACTCCTGAAGTATTATATGAGAACGACAGAGCCTTCATAGAAATTTATAAAGCAAATTTCACACTGAATTCTTTTATCATTTGAAGGGGAAGGTGTAACTTGAACATTCAAAAAAAAAAAAAAATCTACAAAGGCTGTGTTTGGGTTAAGGAAATAAAAAGGTACATACTCCTGACAATCTTCTCACACCACCTAACAGAGCCCACATGTCTTCCTATTAAATGTGCCTGTGCGGGCTTTGTGACTGTTCACCCAAAAAGGTCACTTAGTGTTTCAGCTCCCGCAAAGGGGACCCGCTAGTAAGTGCCAACAGCCAGAGAAGTCAAAGAGATGAACTTGGAAGCCACTGTCTCTACAACTTTAAAAACTCAAACTCTGCTTCTTACTGGAGAGTAAAATTCCAAAAATCATTTGTAGAGGTATCACTGAGGGCCTGAGTATAAAAGGAATAATGCTTTGCAAAATCCCCCAAGACTGCCTGAGCTTTTTCATGGTAATAAAGAATTGTCAGTGGGAGTTGATGGGGCATGTGTGCCTGTGGATGGATGGGGGCCAGTGATGTGGGGGAGAGATGCTGGCAGACAATTTTTACAGCTGAAATGTCATTTGGAAATCACTTGTGTACACCAAGCCCAAACCCCAAACTCTTCCCCTGCTATTAAGAATGGTCTGCAAACAGGTCAGTCTGCTGTAAACATTGCTCTGACACCAGCAATTTTTAGTTATTGATGGCTTGAAGTTTGCAGCATTTCCCTCTGCTCTGGCGTGGTGTGAACAGGAGGATGTTTATCTGTTATTTATGAACAGCCTGATGAAAAACTGGAGCACGTGTTTCCCTCCTATTTGTTTTCTGCATTAACCTCATCTTGGGGTCAGGCTGCAAATGCTATAGGTACTGATCGCCACACATTATCAGCATCATTGCTTAATGTGCCATCAACCGCAAGTGTAAGCGGGCTGATAATCACCACCACAGTCCTCCCAGGAATCATTTATCTGGGGCTAACGCTGAAAAAAAAATCATTTGAAATGGTGACATAGAAAAAATAAAGATTAAAAGTTCTGAAAGGACCAGAAGTCATCCAGACCAGGCCCTCTTGACACCATCAGTCAATGTTTGTTAGAGCTGCAAACTGGGGGAGCAGAACAGAGATACAGCCTTCTCATGTGATTACCCAGCTCCCAGGGACCACTCCGACCTCCCCCACTTACTACACCAGTCCTATATTTGAACAGTATTTTCACAGCCTTCAGTGTGATTTTGGTAAACAAGTATAAGAAGCAAGGTTAGACGGAGAAAACACGTTTTGTGCAAAGCATCTTTTAAGTGGGAATGCCAAGTTCATTCTGAATTTGAAGTAAACATTTGTCACTTTTCGCCAAGGTCTGTGGTCTGTCTGAACTCCAGCTTCCTAAGTGCTGTTCCCTGCGCACTGCAAAAGTGTTTGGAAAGCACACTGGGGCAGCAGTCTACCCAGCAGCCTCCCTCCACACAATTCTAGTCAGAGCTTCTTATCCTAAGGAAATACAGAACTTAAAAATCCAGAATACTTGCATTTAGTTTTGGAATTTCTGAAAATGACAGAAGTATTACGGATGTTTAGGCATGGTTGATAGCCATGCTGTGACAGATTCCCTTTTCACAAAGGTAATGCGAAAAATTAGTCATCCTATCCGTGTTAGAAACTGTCAGGAATTCCAAATAATGCACGGTGCAGATTATATGTAAGTATTCAAGTCTCATCTTGTATGAGTGGAGCTGTGGGATGTTTTGTAAATTTTAATGTTACACAGATGCTAAACTACTACTCTTTTCTCAAAGAAGCAGTATAGGAAGAATAATATTGGTGATTTCTATTCTGATCTGACTCAAAAAGAGAATAAAATGGTTTCTGAAGTATTTGTAAAGGAATTAGTCTTTCCAAATACATTTTCATAGTTACAGATAACTCATGAACACAGAAAACAAACTATGGTTACCAAAGGGGAAAAGGTGAGGGAAGGATAAATTAGGAGTTTGGGATTAGCAGATACACACTACTTAAAAAAAAAGATAACAAAGGACCTACTGCATAGCACAGAAAATTATATTCAGTTTCTTGCCATAACATATAATGCAAAAGAATCTGAAAAAAAATGTGTGTATACATATAACTGAATTGCTTTGCTGTACACCTGAAACTAACATTGTAAATCCACTACACTTCCATAAAAAATTTTAAAAAGTTGTTACAGATAAATACTTCTGTTTTGAGTAGGTTTCAGAGTTGTAATAGGAAGTGAAATAAAGGGCTCGTGTGGAAAGAACGTGGCAGCATGCTGCAACTTGATTGTTCACACTTCAAAGCAATCCTAAGAAAAAACTGTAAATAAGGACTCGGCATAAAACTATGCCGGCACCTGGGAATACTCAGCCCACTGCACCACAGAACAAGAGCCTGCATTCTGGCAAACAGCCAGCCTCTGAGGATAAATCTGGAAAGGCTTAATGTGCGCTGAAGCACTGAGATGCTCAGAAACTATGTGGGTATACTTAGCTTCATGCCACTTAGAGAACTCATTTGACTTCCCTGAATATAAAATAGATCTGGTCATCATGTGTTACGCCAGATTCTAGTGCTGCCGGGCGCCCATAATGAAATCCAAAGTTTATAGGAAGGGCGCACCTTTCTCAAGAGACACTTGTCCCTGTCTCTCCTTTTTAATGCTCATTTGGACGTATTAGAATCTCTGAAGCAGTTCTCAAATATTTTAACAAAATGAAGACACCCTCGGGAAGCTAATTGGGTGAGAATTACTAAATCTGAGTCATATAATAAAGGCTTTGAGTGAGTCACCTAGCCAAGTCCCCATAGCACTCACAACACAACACTGCCTTTCTCTTTGCAAGAGGACAAACTGCCGTAATATCTAACATTTGAAAGCCAAGCACAAGGCTTTTTTTTTTTTTTTTTGCATTGCTCATCTTAAAATATTCTCTGTTGTTTAAGTTTATGTCACATACTCTCCAGATGAAGGCTCTTCGGGGGAAAAAAATAACACTGTAATAAAGACAGGCAACAGATCACTTGTATATTTTAAAACAGGAAATGCACAGACATTACAGATTTTCTTCCCATGATAGCTTGGTAATAAAAAAAATTTTAATACAAAAATCTTTCATCATCAAAGGGATCTGGAAAAAAAGTAATTATTCAATGCAACAGCAAATGTTAGATTTCTATTAAGTTAGCTCAATTTTCCAGTTTCTCTTTTCCTTCCCTCAGTGTACATTTCCCCCATCGCTGGCTTCACCAGAGAAATTAACAGCTTCGCATGTATCCTAAGCTAAAACCCATCAAATAATTGACAAAATCTTAGCTAACTTGAAAAGTGACATACATAAAACCTGGTTTGCTATTTTGAGGGGCACATTCTGCTCTCAGTAAAGGAATGTACCTCCTTCTCCATTTATCGGCAGGAGGAAGAGAATATTCTTCAAACAGGAAACTTTCTTATAAAGCTAAATACCTTTTGTGCTCCTATGAGTCATATCTGAGCAAGCCTTTGATTCTTTTGTGATTTTTATCAAAGTTCAGATATTTTGAGAAGATCTTGGAATTTTCCAATTGGGTTCACTTACAACATTCTCCAGCCCTGCATTTTTTTTTTTTTTAAATATTAGGACTAACCCAGAGCCTGACATACTCTCTTCTTGTGTTTCATCCATTCAGTCAACTTAAGATGACAATGACTTTAATGTTACAAACAAACATATTCTAACATGCTTCAGGCCGAAGAGGTACGGGCAGTGACACGAAAAGAACTTGCCTGAATGGGGCTTCTGCTGCCATCTGTTGCTAGATTCTTATTAGAATTTGTGTTGGTAAATTAACTTGGGGCCCCAAAATTTCACAGGGCTGATATTCTCTGTGTGTCACTACCAGGCCTGTATCTGATGTTAAAGCACTGAAAAACTTCTGTATGGTATGGGTTGGTAGGTAGCTGCTGCTGCAGGCCCTCCAAAGTGTCTCTGTTCTCTCCCACTGATCTCGTCCCACCCCAGGACCACCACGCCTCTCCTGTTACTCCAGCAACTTCACTACCTGTGCAGCAGGGGCCTCTTGGGCTCTGCTCCTGAACTAAGTCCAGCATCTCTTCTGGTTGCTTATTGTCCATCCCACAAATACATTTTATTTTATTTTATTTATTTTGGGGGGGAGGTCATTAGGTCTATTTATTTATTATTTGTGTTTTTTTTTTTCCCTTGGCAGAGGTACTGGAGATCAAATCCAGGACCTCATGCATGCTAAGAATGCACTCTACCACTTGAGCTATACCCTTCCCCCCAACATAAATATATTTTAAAACTCACCCCAGCATATGTGTATGGAAGCAATGGCATCAGCGTGTCGAGGTTGAATCCTGAATTCTGCCATTTAGTAATTGTTTAAACTTGGGTGAATTGTTTAACTGCTCTGTGTCCCCATCACTTCCTCCAGAAGATAGGAGTAATAAGGAAACGTAGCTTATGGAGGTTTTGTACACATTACATAGATAAAGTATGTGAGTGCTTAGAATAGTGCCTTTCAGCAAATGCTCAATTTGGTTGTCATCTTTGCTACCTGGAGAAGGAATGGAACCCAAAGCCATTTTCCCACTTTCTGGCTCAAATATTGCTAGTAATATACTAAGGTACTAGACTAGAGCAACCATTTGAGTGAGAAATAAGATCCACTTTCAATTATCATTGATTTAAAAAGATGATTCACTCGGGAGTATTGCATGCTGATTTTCATTATTTATAGTGATGCTATGTAAATAGAAAGACTAGAGTTATAACTTACAGACTCCGAGCCAAGTAAAATTTGAATTTGACTGAAGGGGAAAGCCAGGGAGTACCTGTTATCTAGCCCTGACCTTTCAGAGGGATGATCTGAACACTTACACTTGCAAAAAGTGCTGCATCACCTAACCCTTCCTTGTCCAGATGGAAGCAGTGGTTAGCAACTGGTGAAGGGACCACACAAGGGTGAGGTGGTCCAGGCAGCTGCATGTCTTTGCTTTAGCCTCTTGATGCTTTATCCCCAAGGACCAGCCATGTGTATCCTGGTCTTCTTCAGTCAAACCAACAGGTTCATTTAAAAATTAGCTCCTGTTTTCAGCATAAATGCCAAACCCTCTCACTTCTGATGTGTGTGGGGGGTGGGGATGGGGGGTCGTTAAGAGGTGGAAATAAGAAGAGACAAATGAAAGAGAGATGCTGGCTCATCCAATTAAATGGCCTTTCTTCTTGCTGCGAATTAAGTATCACCTTCTTTTTGCCCCCACTTTCTGTGAGAGGACATGGCAAGAATTAGCCACAGGAGCAACTGATTATTTTATTGACACCTACTACACCACCAGATGTCCCAGGCTTCATTACTGGACTCTGCACCATAAAAATCATTTCAATTGGATGGCACAGAAATATAATGGAAGTGTAAGCCTGGCTCAGTTTCAGTCACAGAAGCAGCCACACGTACATTTTGTGAATGAAGGAAGAACAGAGGGGGCAAATCGCTGAGTCACATTTGGGAACATCGTGGGAACAGAAAATTAAAGAAAATTTTTTTGTAGGGATAGCCAAATTCAAAGTCTTTGCCTAGGTTCTCTGGCTATGATATTTATTTATTAATTTCTTTAAATAGGTTCTCCTCTCTAAAATGACTGATGAAAGCTTAATTGTCCTGTCAGAGATAATGCAATTCAATCTTGACGTGACCACAATTGCCTATATGGTAAAAGTGAGTTATTTATGAAAGAGGAGAGGAAAAGTGAATGATAGGTGGACAATCACTGATTAGAATTCTCAGCTAATATTTTTCCTCCCCCTGATTCGTGAAGATTACATGCACAGCCATGGGTGTGATGTGCTTTAAATGAGTAAATACGTGATGGAGTCTCTTTCTGTTCTTGAGGGGCCACGTAATGAAATGAAAACATTCAGTGGCCAAAGCAGTAGAAACCACTACGGAGACTTCTGTTCCCACTTTTCAATGTGTAATTTTTAACAGAAAGTTACACTGTTAAATGCATGTAAGAAAATTGGACTAAATTCCAATTTCTGACATACTGACTTGTGATGCTTTTTCTGAAAGAATCATATAATGAAGCATTTGTCTGTTTAAACTGCCGCGCCCTAGCTTTTCTGGAGCCAAGAAAATATGCTTAGTTTGTCTATTGGGTGGGTAAGAGTTTTCATTTGAGAGAATAGGAAATGATTTTTTTTTTAATTTTTTTTTTTTTACTGCCTCTATACCACCCAAACTTCATCTTCACCTCTGATTCACAACATTTACATGAAGCAGGTTCATTTAGAAGTGGTTACCCCCAACCTGTTTCTCTAATTTATGTCTTACCCACTTTCTTCATGACATTTTCCTGCTTAAAATTCCTAAATTGATTCCCATTGGAATAATGGTGATAATGAAGATGACAGCAAATACTTATAGAGTATTTGCTATTTGTCAGGCTCTATTATAAGTGCTTTACATATATCAACTGATTTGATCCAGAGAACAATTCTACAAGATAGGTACTATTATTACTCCCAATTTATGGATGCAAAAATTGAGGCAAAGAGGAATTAAATAACTCAGCTAAGACACAGATACCAAAATGGCAGAGTCAGGATTTAGTTTCAAGGCATAAGTAGAATAAAAACTTAATTTCCTATGTTTAAATCAAAAAGAATGAGAATAAGACTTCTTAACAGCACCTTTGGAAGCTAGAAAGCCATGGAACTATGTCTTCTAAATTTTATGTGACAATTACTTTCAATCTGTAATTCCATACCCAGATAAACTGTCAAATAAATGTGATAATTGAAAAAAAGGCAATTCAAACATGCAAATCTCAGAACACAAATGCACTTCTCATGATCCTTTTCTCAGGAACCTACTAGAGAATGTATACAAAAGGAAGGAGTAATCCGAATTAGAAATGGATATAGAATTTCAGAAACAGGGCAACTGCTACAGGAGAGAAGTGAAGGGGGCTTCCAAGATGACAGTAAAAGACATTTAAGGATGACAGCTGTGCATTCTAGACAACAGTTTACATAGGGATAGAGGGTTGGGGGCTTCAGGAAATGTGACAAATTATATGAAAAAAATTTGACCAAGCAGAACATAGTACTGAGAGGTATTTTATAGCATTATTTGAACTCTAAGGAAGATCCAGGAACTACTAAGCAAATTTAAATATTAAAAAAGCAATTATTCACTCCAGGAAAACAAAAAAAATATATCAAAAAAAAAAAAAAAAGGAAAATCCTAAGATATGGAAGCAACCAAAGTGTTTATTAGTAGATGAATGGATAAAAAGGTGTGATAAATATATATATAATGGAATACTACTCAGCCATAAAAAGAACAACATTTTACCATTTGCAACAAACTGAACGGACCTGGAGGATATTATGTTTAGTGAAGTAAGTCAGACAAAGACAAATACAGTATGTTATCACTTATATGTGGAATCTAAAAAATAAAAAAAAAATGAATATAATAAAACAGAGACTTACATATATAGAGAGCAAGTTAGTATTTACCAGCTAGGAGAGGGAAGAGAGGAGGTGTGAGACGGGGTAGGGGATTACATGGTACAGACTACTATATATAAAATAAAAAGGCTACAAAGATATCTTGTAAAGTACAGGGAATATAGCTAATGTTTTCAAACAACTTTAAATGGAGAATAATCTGTAAAAATGTTGAATCACTATGCGGTACACCTGAACCTAATATAGTATTGTATATCAACTATATCACAATTGAAAAAAGAAAAGAAAGACGTAAAATGAGCTACATCCCAACTCAGGCAGTGACCCAGGTTTCTGGCTGGGCAGATATGGACGTCCCCTCTCACACTGATCCCCCTCTTTGGCCAGAAATGCATGCCGGACAGGGGAGAATGTGAATTGATATCCACTGTCCTGCTTATGCACAAATGTCTGCAGGCAAATGGAAACTTCACCACCCAGTCTCCCTGACAGAAAGATTTTAGCCCTAGGCTCTGAAAAGCATATAATTTATAAAACTGTACTAGTTATTCTTGTAGTTTTCATATAGCTGCATCCAGATAGATTATAGCTGTAAGTAGATGTAGCCACTATGGAGAGACATTGGGTGAAAAAACACACAACCTAGGCTATGCTTATGCATATACAGGGGGAGCAGATATAGAGAAACAGAACTTTTACTGCTTACTGGTGGTTTTGCATATAAAACATATTGTATTAGTAACAGGTCACTTCGTGTAAAAATGTGATATAAAAATAGAGGTGATGCTTTCCATTGCAGAGCTCACATTAAAACTTTACCAGTCCCACACATACTAAAAGCCAAATTTTTATGTAAAATATGAAAAAATATTGCTCATATAAGCTACCTCTATTTTGATATTATGCCTTTAGCCTTAGACATAATGTCAGAATTTCAGTAACTTAATGCCTTAGGCATTATTTTATAGTTACTGTCCTCAGAACCAAGGTGCTTCTTAAAATATACTGAGTGCATTGTATATATTAATTATTTTTAACACAGAGACATGAAAATTGAGATAGTTAATGTGCATGAGTTGAATAATACCCAAATTCACAAGCTGAATAATACCCAAATCACACTGACTGATTTACTTTTGTTATTGGTATAAAATAACATTCATTGCCTCTGAGTTTTTATGTAGTTTTATTTTAAAAAGGCTTCTTATACTCTCTTTTATTAGTAATGTGTAGCATTAGAGCATTTACACTGAAATATAGAAAAATGATTTTAATGGCTGCCATCTAAATACACAAGCTTTAGATAATCTAGTATACTATAAGAAATATAATTATAGGTTTCTCAAAGTAAACTGTTTGAAAATATTTTCCTTCCACTTACTTAACTCACTGTTTTTGCTCATGCACAGTTCCCTGACAGATTTTTCTGCCTTAAGGTGATTCAGCGGTTAGGGTTAGGGTCACATTAAGGCAGAATGCTGATGCATTATATGAGGTTTCTCTGAACTGGTCAGACCACAAATTAGTAAAAATAAAGGGATGAATGTATCATTTTTAACACTTTATGTTATGTAATGTGTTGTTACATAACACAGTAAATGAAGGCTAATGCAATTCAGATACCTTTTGAAATAAGGAACTCTAGAGGATTTCTTAGTGATTTACAAATATGGTCCTTATCAACACAGTTGGGAAAAGTCCCAAATGATATAATATTGTACTTACATAAAAGACAGAAATCTGTTTTTCTAAGTTTGGGATCTAAACTTTATTTCTTCCTGGCACAGATAAAATTATTTTTTTCTTTTTACTAGTCCACTCTCCCAAAGAACTATCTGAAATATACCTGTAAGACTAAGGTTATATATAGAAGCTTATTTACAACACAATTTTGTTAAGTAAGAATGAATTCAAACATGCAGGTCAATTCAGTATCTTTATCAATCCTGTCTTTATTTAAAATTTTGCTACTGTGTTTATCTTGGATTTTTTATATTAAATTTGATTTTTAAAATATTGCTTTAAATGTTTTTTATCTTGATTGTGAGTGTTTGATACCCTTTTTACTTTTGCACCCAAGGCAAGTGCCTCGCTCATCTCACTTAGGTCCTGGCCCTGTTCCAAGTACTTCTTAAACACTGACACTACCAGGGAGTGTGTCTGGTTCTTTACAGATTAAAAGTGTCTCAGACTGCAAAGTAGTATGAGGAGGGTAAAACTCGTTTAAAACTTTATTTGGTATTTAGGTGCATATTAAGGGTTTTTTTTTTTGAAGAAGAAGAAGTTGAAAGATTTCAATTTCTTAAAACACAGATTGGAGTCATATACATGATTAAATTAGCAAAGGAGAATACAGTCTTCATATTCTAGTGTATATTTATACAGAAAATCACAAAGAAAATTCACTACACAGTTTAAAAACTCACAACAAAGGGGGCATAAAGGAAACATATCTCAATATAATAATGGCCATACATGACAAAGCCACAGCTAACATCATGTTCAACAGTGAAAAGCTGAAAGCAGTTTCTTTTAGATCAACAACAAGACAAGGATGCCCACAATCGTTACATTTATTCAATATAATACTGGAATTCCTGGCCAGAGCAATTAGTCAAGAAAAAGAAATAAGAGGCATCCAAATTAGACAGGAAGAAGTAAAATCATCCCTATTTTCAGATGACATAATATCATATAGAACACCTTAAAGACTCTACCAGAAAACTGTTAAAATAAACAAATTCAGTAAAGTTGTGGGATATAAAATCAATATATAAAAATCTGTTGTACTTCTATACACTAATAACAAATTATCAGAAAGAGAAATAAATACAATCCTATTTACAGTTGCATCAAAAAAGAATACACTGTCTAGGAATAAATTTAACCATGGAGATGTTCACTGAAAACTATAAGACACTGATGAAAGAAATTGAAGGTGACACAAATAAATGGAAAGATAGTCCATGCTCATGGTTGGAGGCATTGATACAGTTAAAATGTCCACGGTACCCAAAGTAATCTGCAGATTCAATGTAATCCCCATCAAAATGCCAATAGCATTATTCACAGAAATAAACAATCCTAAAATATGTATGGAACTACAAAAGACCCTGGATAGTCAAAGAAATGTTGAGAAAGAAGAACAAAGCTGGAGGCATCATGGTGCCTGGTTTCAAAATATACTACAAAGCTACAGTATTCATAACAGTGTAGAATTGTCATGAAAAACAAAAACATAGATCAATGGAACAGAATCAAGAGCCTGAAATTAACCCACACATTTATGGTCAATTAGTTTACAACAAAGGACCCAAGAATATACAGTGCAGAAAGGGCAGTCTCTTCAATAAATAACCTGGGGAAAACTGGATAGCCATCTGCAAAAGAATGAAATTGGACCACTATCTTACTCCATACATAAAAATTAACTCAAAATAGATTACAGACTTGGATTAAAACCTGAAACCATTAAACTTCAAGGGGAAAACAAAGGTAAACTCCTTGAAATCAGTTTTGGTGATGATTTTTTTGAATTTGATACCAAAAGCAAAGGCAGTAAAAGCAAAAATAAACAAGTGGGACTACATCAAATGTAAAAACTGCACAGCAAAGGAAACCATCAACAGAATATAAAGGTAACGTAACAAATGGAAGAAAATAATTACAAAACATATATCTGGTAAGAGGTTAATATCCAAAGCATATACAGAATTCACCCAACTCAATAGTAAAAAATAAAAATTCCAGTTAAAAATGGGCAGAGGATCCGAATACACATTTTTCCAAAGAAGATATACAGATGGCCAATGCATACAAGAAAATATGCTCAACATCACTAATCATCAGGGAACTGCAAATACTATAATGACTATTATCAAAAGGAAGAAATAACAAGAGTTGGCAAGGATGTGGAGAAAAGGGAAACCTTGTGCACTGTTGGTAGAAATGAAAATTGGTGAGGCCACTATGGAAAACAGTATGGAGTTTCCTCAAAAAATTAAAAGTAGATCTATCATATGATACAACAATCTCACTTCTGGGTATATACCTGAAAAAAAAAAAGCCCAAAACACGGACTTGAAAAGATATATGCATTCCCATGTTCATTGCAGCATTATTTACAACAGTCAGTATGTGAAAACAACCTACGTGCCCATCCGTACACACACACACACACAAACACACACACACACACACACACACACACACACACACACACACACACACACTGGAATATTCTTCAGCCTGAAAAAAGAATGAAATCTTGCCATTTGCGACAACATGGATGGACCTATAGGTTACTATGCTAAGTGGAATAAGTCACACAGAGAAAGAAAAATGCCATATGATTTCACTTAAATGCAGAATCTAAAACAAACAAACAAACAAAAAAACCCTAAAAACTGAGCTTATAGATACAGAGACCAGATTGGTGGTTGCCAGAGGCAGGAGGTAGGAGGTGGGTGAAATGGATGAAGGGGTCAAAAGGTACTGAACTCTTGTGAGATGGCAAAGTTAATTGATAAACGTTGTGATGTTTTTACTGCTCCACTGACTGGCCATTATCCTGTCTCTCTCCCTTGCTTGGGGCCCCCTACTCTCCAAGAATCAAAAATGTTGAACTTAGGCCAAATTATAATCTTACAATGGCGTCTAAGTGTTCAAGCAAAAGGAAGAGTCACACTTCTCTTTCTTTAAATCAAAAGCTGGAAATGATGAAGCTTAGTGAGGAAGGCATGTCAAAAACTGAGACAGGCCAAAAGCTAGGCCTCTTGTGCCCAACAGTTAAGCTAGGAAGAAGTTCCTGAAGGAAATTAGAAATGCTACTTCAGTGAATACACAGATGATAAGAAAGTGAAACAGCCTTATTGCTGATATGGAGAAGTTGTAATGGTCTGGATAGATCAAACCAGCCACAACATTCCCTCAAAATCAAAGCCTAATCTAGAGCAAGGCCCTAACTCTCTTCAATTCTATGAAGGCAGAAAGAGGTGAGGAAGCTGCAGAAGAAAAGTCTGAAGCTAGTGGAGGGTGGTTCATGAAGTTTAAGGAAAGAAGCCACCTCCATAAGATAAAAGTACAAGGTGAAGCAGCAAGGGCTGATGTGGAAGCTGCAGGAAGTTATCCAGGAGACTTTGCTAAAATTATCCATGAAGGTGGCCACACTAAACAATATATTTTCAATGTAGACAAAACAGCCTTCTACTGGAAGAAGATGCCATCTAGGACTTTCATAGCTAGAGGGGAAAAGACAGTGCCTGGCTTAAAAGCTTCAAGGACAAGGTGACTTTCCTGTTAGGGGCTAATGCAGCTGCTGACCTGAAGTTGAAGCCAATGCCTATTTACCACTCTGAAAATCCTAGGGCCCTAAGGATTATGCTAAATCTACACTGCCTCTGCTCTATAAATGGAACAAAAAAGCCTGGATGACAGCACATCTGTTGACAACATGGTTTACTGAATATTTTAAGCCCACTGTTGACACCTACTGCTCAGAAAAAAAAAAAAATCCTTTCAAAATATAACTGCTTATATGCACCTGGTCACCTAAGATTGCTGATAGAGATGGACAATGTGATTGATGTTGTTTTCATGCATGCTAACATAACATCCATTCTGTAGCCCATGGCTCAAGGAATCATTTGGTTTTCAAGTCTTATTATTTAAGAAACACATTTTGTAAGGCTATAGACACTACAGATTGTGATTCCTCTGAGGGGTCTGGGAAAAGTCAACTGAAAGCCTTCTAGAAAGGATTCATTACTCTAGATGCCATTAAGAAAATTCATGATTCAGGAGAAGAGGTCAAAATATCAACATTAACAGAAATTTGGAAAAAAAGTTGACTCCAATTCTCATGGTTGACTTTGAAGAGTTCAAGACTTCACTGGAAGAAGTAACTGCAGGTGTGATGCAAATAGCAAGAGAACTAGAATTTGAAGCGAAGTTAAGATTTGATTAAATTGCTATAATTTCATCATAAAACTTGAACAGATGAGGAGTTGCTTCTTATGGATAACGAAAGAAAGCAGTTCCTTGAAATGGAATCAACTTCCGGTGAAGATTCTGTGGAGATTATTGAAATGACAACAAACAATTTAGAGTATTACTCAAACTAGAGTTGATAAACCAGCAGCAGTGTTTGACAGAGGTGACTCTAATTCTGAAAGAAGTTCTACTGTGGATAAAATGTTATCAAACAGCATTGCATGCTACAGAGATATTATTTGTAAAGGAAGAATTAATCGATGCAGCAAACTCATTTCTGTCTTTTTTTAAGAAATTGCTACAGCCACCTCAACCTGATCAGTCAGCAGCCATCCACACTGAGGCAAGACCTTCTACCAGCAAAAAGATTACAACTCACTGAAAGCTCAGATGATGGTTAGAATTTCTGAGCAATATTTTTAAATTAACATAAGTCCATTGCTTTTTTTAGGCATAATGCTACTGCACACTTAATAAATTACAGTACAATATGAACATAACTTTTATGTGCATTGAGAAGTCAAATATTTGTGTGACTAGCTTTATGGCAATATTTGCTTTATTAGAGTCATCTGGAACTGAAGCCGAAATATCTTGAAGGTATACCTGTTACTAAAGTTGCTAAAAGAGTAGATCTTTAAAGCTCTTATCACAAGAAAAAGAAAATTCTGTAACTGCGTATAGTGATGGATGCTAACTAGACTTATCTTAGTGATCATTTCATAATATATAAAAACATTAAATCATTATGTTGTATATCTGAAACTAATATATAATTATATCTCAATAAAAATAAAGTAGCTTTTATTATGATAGGTGGAAAGTCAGGGATGAATTGAATATGTAATCAAATTTATAGATCATATTTTATTTTATTTTTAACATTTTTTATTGATTTATAATCATTTTACAATGTTGTGTCAAATTCCAGTGTTCAGCACAATTTTTCAGTTATTCATGGACATATACACATTTTAAATGCAAAACCAAACCCAGGAATCTTTTTGCTTTGTAACAAATGTTTTCTGCTTCCTTAGAAGAATTGGATAATTTAATAACATTTTTGCCTGATAATTATTAGAGTTGATGACTAAAAATCAGAATAAGAAAGTATATTCATCTCTGAGGTTCCTAGTGAATAACCCTAAAGAAAGAGGGGAGTATCTATTTCCCTTGATCAGGCCTCTAGAGCCCGAAGTCATATCTGGTCATCTTCTAAGTTTCATTCTGTCCTTGCAGGTAATAGTATCCAGTGTTGGGAAAAAATCTTCCAATATTAAACTATCAATCATATAATTGCATTTTAATACATTTTGTTAATGCAAGTTGTTTATTTTTTTATTAAACTAAATGTAAAATGAACTAAAGAGAATATTTTAATAACCCTATTAAGGTTTCAATTATATTTTTTTCACTCCAAATTTTCAGGAATTGATGGACCTTTGAGACTGTCTAGTCCAGTTCTCTCATTGGCAAAGGAAGAAGCTAAGATAAGGAGTGACTTACCTGAGGTCACAAAGCTAATTAATTGTAGAATCTAAATTAAAACCCAGCTCTTCTGGGCACAATTCAGTAGAATCTAGGGCTGAGGTGAATAAGGGGCAGCGTTAAGGATATTTCCAGTTTGCAATCTCTCTCATTCTTTCTTCTTTTTACTCTTTCTTCTTTTTACTCTTTCAGTTAAAATTTTCAGATATAATTTACTTACAACAAATTGTACAATCAATATTTAATTCAATGAGTTTAGACAGATGTACATCCTTAGATTCAGAACAGTTCAATCTCTAAAAAAAATTCCCTTGTGTACCACTGAAGTGAATTCTTGTCCACCACTCCTGAGTGCAGGCAATCACAGATCAATTATTTTTTCACTGTAGTTTAGATCTATTCCTTATAGAACTTCATATAAGTATATTTATCCACCATAGATCCTTTGTCTGGATTTATTAGTTACACTTATTTTTTAGATTCATGAATATTTTTGGCTGAGTAGGATTTCATTGAATGAATATCCATCATGTTTTTCCATTCACCTCTTAGAACTTGACATATTCCTACATTCTGGCTAAGAATAAAGTTTCTGTAAACATGGGTGTACAAGTTTTTGTGTGGAAATATGTCTTCATTTCTCTAGTATAACTTGGAGTGGAATTGCTGAGTCATATGACAAGCTTATGTTCAACTTTACAAGAAACTACTAAACAGTTCTGTAAAGCATCATCTTACATTCTCTTCAGTGATGTAGGAGAGCTCCCATTGTTCCATATCCTTGCCAACTCCAGGCATCACCAGACATTTTAATTTTAGCTTTCCAATTTTTGTTTGTCAATTTTTGTTTTCCTTTTTCAAAATTATTTTGGGTATTCTATATTCTTCGCATTTCCATATAAACTTAAAAAAATTTTTTAGAGTTTTACTTTTAAAATTTGGTGAGGGGGATTTTTTGAGATGTAACTGACATAGAACATAATATTAGTTTCAGATGTACAGTATAGTGATTCAATATTTGTGTATACTACAAAATGATCACCACAATAAGTCTAGTTAACATCACTGTACATAGTAACAGAAATTGTTTATTAACTCTAGTCACCATGCTATACATTACATCCCCACAACTCATTTATTTTATAACTGAAAGCATGTATGAACTTCCATACAAACTTTAGAACTGTATTGTTAATGTGCACAAAAAGCCTCCTCGGATATTTTATTGAGATTGCATGAAACTTACTGGTGATTGGGGGAAAACTGACTTGCACATATTTAAAAAAAAATGTATTCTTAGGAACTAATCTTACTTTTTATGCTTCTATTTTCATTCTTTTTAATTATTCAAGGCTTGAATGTAGAAATGCAATTGATTTATGTATACTGACCTACTGATTTATTGTATATTATGTATATTGTCATGTCACTTTACTGAACTCCCTTATTAGGTCTAGTAGCTATTGTGTAGATTTTGACATGTATAATCCTGTCTTCTGTGAGTAAAAAATATTTTAGTATTTCTTTTCAATCTACACTTCTTTTATTTATTTTCCTTATTTCACTGGCTAGGATGTGCAATACACTATTGAATGGAAGTACTGGAAATAGCCACCCTTACCTTGCTCAAATACTTAAGAGAAAGAGTTTACTTTATCACAATTAATTCTAATGTAAGCTGTAGTCTTTTTTTTAAGCTGTTCTTCAAAATTTAAGAATGTTTGTTTATCCATCCTGGTTTGCTGACAGTTTTATTATAAAGAGTGTTGCATTTTGTCATTTTTCTTCTAGATTTTGTGAGATCACATGGATTCCTTTTTTTTTTTTTAAGTATGGAAAATAAACATTTAACTTTCAAATGCTAAGCCTATCATGAATTTCTGGTATTCCATTTGGTCATTATGTATTGTCTTTTGTATACTGAGAATTTGTTGAAGACTTATGTGTCTGTGTTCATAATTATTATTGCTCTGTGATTGTTTTTTCCTGTCATTTCTTTGTATCATTTTGATATCAGAGTAATACTGGCCTCAAAAAATTAGAAAGTATTTCCTCTCTCTTTTCTGAAATAATTTATAGAAATTTGCATTAGTTTTTTCTTTTAATAAAGTATCACCAGTGAAAAACCATGTAGGTCCAGAACTTACATTTAGGAAGGCTTTTCATTTCAACTTCAACTTCTTTAATAGATGTAAGTCAATTTTGATTTTCTGAAGCAGTGTGTTTTCATTTCAGTTTTGACATTTTGTGTCTTTCAAATGATTTATTCAATTCTTACAAATTGTTGGCAATATTCCCTTTTTGTTCTCTAAATGTCTGAGGACTCTGTAATTATGTTTGATATTGTTAATCTGTGTGTGGTTATTTATTTTTGTATTAATCATTGTATCTAGTTGTTAGAAATATTAATTTTTTAAAGGAACAAGTTTTGGATTGCATTATTTCTTTTCTGGTTTTTAATTGTTTTTTTCATTGACCTCTGCTCTTATCTGTATTATTTTCTTCCTTTTACCATTTTGGTTTTAATTTGCACATTTCTTTCTTATTCTTTTACAGTAGATGCTAAGACTCTGAGATCTCTCTTCATATACAAGCATTTAAAAGCATGCTATTTATATTTCCAAATTTTAAAGCATTTTCTAGACATCTTTTGTTACTGGTTTCTAATTTTAATTCCACTTTGGTCAGAGAATACCCTCTATATAATTCAGTCACCTTATAAAACCACTAGTATTTGGTGTAGCTTGGTGAATGAACTATATATACTTGAAAATAGTATCTATTTTGCAAGTACTCAGTGGAGTTTTCTATAAAAATGTATAAATGCCAATTAGCTTAATTTGATTGATAGCATTCATCAAATTTCCTATATTCTTACTGATTTTCTATTTGTTCTATTATTTATTTACTTAATGAACAAATAGCACTGAAGATGCCAATATAATTGTGGGTTTGTTGGTATCTCCTTTCAGTTTGGTTAGCTTTGGCCTTTGGATTTTGAAGCTGATTGTGAGGTACATGCTTATTTTGTATTATTACGCCTTCTCGGTGAATTGACACTTTAATCATATGAAAGGTCTCTTTTTATTTTTGATAATATTCCTTGCCCTGAAGTCTAATCTGGCTAATATCAAAATAGCCACTCCAGTATTTCTATGCAGTATTGGCATGGTATATCTTTCTATCCTTTTACTTTTAAATTATCTGTCTCTTTATATTTGATGTATATTTTCGAATTACAACATATTGTTCCTTCTTGCTTTACCTGGTTTGACAATTTCTTCTCTTTGATGGAAGTATTGACACTATATATATACACATATATAATAATATATACACACACACACACATACACAGTTCATCTAATTTCCTTTTTAGTGGCATTTAACTTTCTCATTTGGCTATTAGTTTTCTATTGGTCTCACCTATTCTCTCATCTATTTTCTGTTCCATTTCCCCCTTTTTCTGTTCTCCTTTAGATTAATTGAGTATATTTTAGTATTCCATCTCAACTGGCTTATTGGTTTTATTCCTTTATTTTTGTTATCATTGTTGTAGTTGCTCTATAATATTAATATTAATCTTTAACTTATCACAGTCTGCTTCCAAGAAATATTATACCATCCATATGTGGCCTAAGAGTCTGAGGGCAGTATATCTCAATTTACTCTCCTCCTGTCATTTACACTTTTATTATCATAATTTTTCTATCTACATATGTATTGTAACTTCTGAATACTTTGTTGATTTTTTGAAATTGTGAATTATTCTATAAAGAAACTTTAAAGTGATAAAATATGTATGTAATTTACTCACATATATTTTAAATTTTTGTATTTTTTCCAATAGAGTACATGAGAGTTTCTATTTGGTAGAACTTTCCTTTAGCCTGAATAACTTCCTTTTAGTATGTCTTACAGCACAGCTTTGCTGGTAATATGTTTACATTCTAAGAAAATGTCTTCATTTCCCTTTCACTTTTGATGAAAATCTCATTGCATATAGAAGTTAAGATTCACGGGGTTTTGTTGTTGTTTTTCAGCATATTAAAAATGTCATCTCATTGTGCTTTGTCTTGCATTGCTTCTGATGAGAACCAGCTCTTAGTCTTTTCTTTGTTCCTCTGCAAGTATTATGTTTTTCCCTTTGGTGTTTAAAATACTTTTGTCCATATCATTAGTTTTCAGCAACTTGGTTCAGGTATACCTTGCTATGGTTTTCTTTATATCTTTCCATTTTGGGAATCAGTGAGATTTGGGGGTCTCTCAGTTTTTAGTTTTCATCAAATTTGGACATTTCTTGACCTTTCTGTTTTTGTTGCAGAAGTTTAACAGACTATTTTTTTTTTGAGCAGTTTTAGGTTCATGGCAACACTGATGGGGGAGATAGAGATTTACCATTTACACCCTGTGCCCACTCATGCATAGTCTCTCCTGTTACCAACATCTCCCAACAGAGCAATACATTTGTGGCAATTGATGAGCCTACACTGATAAATCATTATTACTCGAAGTCCATAGTTTACACAGGGTTCATTCCTGGTGCTGTGCATTCTTTGGGTGTAGATAAATATATAATGATATGTATCTACCTAGCATTAAACAGAGTTGTTTCACTACTACAAAAATCCTCTGTGTTCAACCTACTCATCCCTCCTTCTCCCCAAGTTCTGCCAAACACTGATCTTTTTCTGTCTGCATAGTTTTGCCATTTCCAGAATGTCACATAGTTGGAATCATATAGAAAGTAGCCTTTTCAGATTGGTCTCTCACAATTAAGGATACTCCGTGTCTTTTTATGGCTTGATAGTAAATTTCTTTTTACCACTGAATAACATCCCATTATCTGGAAATGCCACAGTTTATCCATCACCTACTGAAGGACATCTTGTTTGCTTCCAAGTTTTGACAATTAAGAATAAAGCTACTATAAACATCCATGTGTAGGTTTTTCTGTGGACATAATTTCCAAAGACTTTAAGGAAATATCAAGGAGCATGATTGAAAGATCATAAGGTAAGAATATGTTTAGTTTGTAACAAACTACCAGATGTCTTCCAAAGTAACTGTACCATTTGCATTCCCACCAAAAATGAGAGTTCCTGCTGTTCCACAACCTTGGCAGCATTTGTGTTGCCAGTGTTCCAGGCTTTGGCCATTTTAATAGGTATGCAGTAGTATCTCATTTTAATTTGCATTTCCCTGATGACGTGTAATGTGGAACATCTTCTGTGGGATTATTTGCCTTCTGAATATTGATCTTATTTGGTGAGGTTTCTGTTGAGGTCTCTGTCTCATTTTTAATCAGGTTGTTTTCTTACTGTTGAGTTTTAAGAGTTTTTGGTATATTTTGGAGAGCAGTTCTTTAGGAGATGGGTCTTTTGCAAGTATTTTCTCCCAGTCTGTGGCTTGTCTTCTCATTCTCTTTCATTGTCATTCACAGAGTATAAATTTTTAATTTTAATGAAGTCCTGCTTATCAATTATTTCTTTCACAGAACATCCCTTTGGTGCTATATCTAGGATTCATTGCCACACCCAAGGTTTTCTCTTATGTTAGCTTCTAAGAGTTTTAGACTTTTGCATTTTACATTTTTAGGTCTGTGATGCATTTTAGTTAATTTTTATAAAGAGTGTAAGGTCTGTCTCTAGATTTATTCCTTCTGCATGTGGATGTTCAGTTGTTCCAGCATTCTCTGTTGAAAAGATTATCTTTACACTGCATTTTTTTCTTGTTCTCTTATTAAGTAGTTTTGGATTAAATATTACACATTGTGGATGCTATATTGAGTATCTGAATTTTGTTGACTTCCTCTAAAGAGCTGAATTTTTTTGGCAGGCAGTTAAACTACTTGCAGATCAGCTTGGTCACTTCTTGTGTTTTAGCTTTGTAAAATGGGTCTTTTCTCTATGGCTTTTTAAAAATTTCACTTTTGTTTTTGTTTTTATTGAGGTATAGTTGATTTACAATGTTGTGTTAATTTCTGGTGTACAGCAAAGTGATTCAGTTATACACATATATATGTATATATACTCCTTTTCATATTCTTTTTCACTATAGGCTATTACAAGGTACTGAATATAGTTCCCTGTGCAATACAGTAAGACCTTTCTATTTATCTATTTTATATATAGTAATTAGTACCTGCAAATCATGAACTCCCAATTTATCCCTCCATACCTCCTTTCCCCCGGTAACCGTAAGCTTGTTTTCTGTCTGTGACTCTGTCTCTGTTTTGTAAATAAGTTTATTTGTGTGTCCTTTTTTTAGATTCCACATATAAGTGATGTCATACGGAATTTTTCTTTCTCTTTCTGGCTTTCTTCACTTAGTATAAGGATCTCTACATCCATCCATGTTGCTGCAAATGGCATTATTTTATTCTTTTTATGGCTGATTAGTATTCCATGTGGTGTGTATGTATGTGTTTGTGTGTGTGTGTGTCTGTCTGTCTGTCTGTACCACAACTTCTTTAAAAGGAACCCTCCTACACTGTTGGGAGAATATAGTTTGGTGCAGCCATTATGGAAAACAATATGGAGATTCCTTAAAAAAAAGCTGAAATGAGAATTACCCTATGAACCAGCAACCCCACTCCTGGGCATATACCAGAGGAAACTAATTAAAAAAGATACATGCATCTCAATGTTCATAGCAGCACTTCACAATAGCCAAGACATGGAAGCAAGCTAAACGTTCATCAACATATGGTTTATTACTAAAGTATTCTCTATGGAAATTTTACTAAATGTCATGAGTATTCAAGAACATCTTCATATTGCCTGGTAAAAACTTGAATAGTTCCCAGTCTGGTGTATCCTAGAAATTTTTTGGCTTTTAGCTAGTGGCAGCCAGCTGTTCTTCCCCCATCTGGTCTTGTGCATTCTATGGACATACAAGTATCTCGGTATTCAGATGAAGACTCAAATAGATCCCGCCACAGATTTCTGGGGTCTTTTTTCTGTTTTCTGTTCTTTGATAATTCTGCTCAATAAACTCTAACCACTTCAAACAGTACAAATTCAAATCTTTGTCTCTTCAACTCAGCAAGAATATCATGCTCTGTTTGGGATTTCTCTCTCTACATCCAGATCTAGAAAATGCCTCAGGTAGAAAGTCAAGGTATTCACAGACATCATCTCATTTGTTTCCTTCTTTCATAGTTAACAGTCTTTCACATTCTACTGTCCAATTTCTGATAATAGCTGTTCACTATTTATTTTTTAGTTATTTATGGCAGGAGATCACCTGGTTCCAGATACATCAAAGCTAGAGGTGAAAGATACATTGAGAAAAAATTTACAGTTTTATTTCAAAATTTTATTTTTTTCTTAGGGATTTCCCATTCTTATAAGCGCCATTTATATATATGTGGACAAGCAGATGGATGTGAGAGCAAGGCTGCACTTAACAATTAGAAAAGCAAAAAAGGATATACACATTGCTGACATGCATCAGCTTCATGGTCAAATGAATAGTTTCAAAAGCATAAGTTTAGCTTAGTGCCCTTTAATTAGTTGATGTGAAAAATGAAATCTGTATTCTATGTAAATTTGTAAAAATTTGTTCAAATAATCCAATGATTTAAAGCAAAATAATAAGCCTCCTACACACACACATACACACAGAGATTGTTTTCCTTTTTAAATTGTCAGATTTTTTTTTTCTTTTCTTTTCCAAGATCCAGCTATTTGTTAGGTAAAACTGAGTGCCAACACCTTTTAAAACATGATATTTTAAGCTGAAAAGTTACGCTGTGGGAGTTTGGGAAAACTTGCTTTAGAAATATAATTGGTTTCAAAAACATTTTCTAGGACTTGAATGTCACCAAAGGAATAAAAAATGAGCGGAAAAAGTAGACTGTGATCCTGGAAGAATTTGGGGAAGAACATTTTTTCTAGTTTCAAGATACTGTATACATTTCTTCCTTTTCTTGAGCCTTGGGATTTTTTTTCTTTTGTTTGTGAGCTGCCATTCTGGAAGAACCAGCATTTTGACTATTGGTGTTAAAATACAAAAAGAAAAAAGAAATTTGAATCCTTGTTTAGTGATCGTTTCATTGATTCTACGCCTGTCCTTTAGCGAGCACTGGAATGGCAGGTGAGTCTGGCCTGTTAAATGCTGATGTGGTGTCAGGGGATCCCTGATCCAATTTCTTACTAGAACATAGTCTCTCATCTTAGTCTGACATTCTACTCCACTCGCCACTGTCAATGTCAGAGGAAGTGTCATTATTTGAACAATAGCTTCTTCCAGAAGAAAAGACACTGTGTTTACTTTTAAGAATGTCAGTCGTTGTAAATTTAGAAGCATTTTCGGGGGTTAGCAGAAACAGATTTTACTGGACTAAAAGCAAAACTCCTCATCCATGCTGAGAATCACTGACTCAAGACTAGAAGGGCCTTTCAGGCGCCAACTAGCCCAGTCTCCTTCATTCAGATGAAAGAGATTTTTCTGCTAGATTTTTTAAGAGCTCCATGAAGCACATTCTGCAATTACTTTAGTTACTTCCTAGGATTCAGAAATTCCAGTTCTTTTTCATATATATCTGGTTTGCATTCTTGCAATATGCATTACAACAAAAGAATATTTGTTGGCAAATATACATTCAGTTGCTTTGATCTCTAACCAGCAAAATCATGTGCATGAATCACATTCTCATGTAGTTGATAATGTTCTACTGTGGGGGTCAGCAAACCTTTTCTGTATAGGGCCAGGTGGTGTCTGTTGCAGTGCTGGGCACAAGGTCTCTGTTGTAACTTCGTTAAGTCCGCACTGCACCATGAAAGCAGCATAGATAATACGGAAACAAATGGGCATGGCTGTGTTTCAATAAATTTTTATTTACAAAAGCTGGCTGTGGCTCAGGGCCTGAGGACAATAGTCTGCTATTTTACTGTTTTGACAAACTTACCGTTGGGAAAGTGCATCACAAGAATGCAGTCTTTCAACTTCTGCCATCACATAAAAATGTGCCCTGGACCCAGAATATTTCCTGACAAAGAGCTAAAGAGCCCTTACAGCCTGTGATGGGCCTATCTCTTTGTTTGGGAGTATCTCACTCTGTTCCTAACTTTGATGTGTACTTCTCTGTTCTGTGAAGCCTGTGTGTCATATGACAACTGGTCAACCCCACTGCTGTATCTGTTCCCTATGGAGAGGGAATGGGGTCCTTTGCCTATAGGGCAAAAGCCTATGAGCAGACCATCTCCTTGCTTTTGTGGCTTCAGGGCAAGACCCACTGGCCATGTGGGACCATGTTCAATACTGAAGCTGCTCTGTTCTTCCCTTTTCTCTGTGTGAATAAAGCATTGTTCCTTCCAATGCCTGTGTAAGTCAAGTCTTTCTTGGTGACCCTAACACCTGGAAACCATGCTGGGACTTCTGCTCCTGGTAGCAGACATTGTTATACTATTTGCTCTACTCCATGTGGTGGAACTCCTTCCCTGGAGGTGATAAGGGGTGTCACTGGACACTTACATTTTCTTACTATTATTTGAAAAATACAGTATTTTCTATAAAAATGCATCTGCTAACTGTGGAATCAAGTAATTGCTTTTGGCTAAACTTGCTACTGAACTGTCCTACAGCAAGGCTAATAATTATCAATGTCTAATCTAGGCTAATTCAAAATAGTGTCATTTCTGCTTGAGAATCCTTGGTTATTAAGTCAGTACTCAAAAAAATCAATTACATATTAGTTATGAAATGATTCTGGGATATTACATTACATCCCAGTACAATATTATATTGTTATTGAGGCTTTCTGTTAAAAGAAATGTATATACAATTAAATGACAAGATACATAAGAATCCAAAATTGTCAAATAACATAATAAATGACATCACAACTAACAATATTTGATGACATATTTTTTAGAAAGCAAACTTTTTTATTCTATCCTAGTGCAAATTTAGCTGTTATGTATTTAAATTTCTGCTATTATGAGAATACTACTAAAAACTTTTGCATATGTGTAAGTAACAGCTTGGCAGTAAAATGTATAATTGTTTAAATTTACAAATTACCCAGGACATTTTTCACAGAACTAGAACAAATGATCCTAAAATTTATATGGAATCACAAAAGATCCAGAATTGCCAAAGCAATACCGAAGAAAAAGAATGGAGTTGGAGAAATAACCCTGCCAGACTTCAGACAGTAATTCAGAGCTACAGTAATCAAAATAGCATGATATTGACATGAAAACAGACATATGAATCAATGGAACAGAAGAGAGAGCCCAGAAATAAATCCACAGACCTATGGTCTGTTCTTGCCTCCTTTGTTGAAGGAGGCAAGAACATACAATGGAGTACAGACAGTCTCTTCAGCAAATGGTGTTGGGAAAACTGGGTTACAGCATGGAAATCAATGAAGTTAGAACATGCCCTCACATCATACACAAAAATAAACTGAAAATGGCTTAAAGACTTAAATATAAGGCAGGACATGATAAATCTCCTAGAAGAAAGCATAGGCAAAACATTCTCTGTCATAAATCCTTGCAATGTTCTAGTCTGGTGCAGCCATTATGGAAAACAGTATGGAGATTCCTCAGAAAACTAAAAATAGACTTATATAATCCAGCAACCCCACTTCTGGGCATATATCCAGAGGGAACTCTAATTTGAAAAGATACATGCACCCCAGTGTTCATAGTAGCACTATTTACAATAGCTAAGGCATGAAAGCAACCTAAATGTCTACTGACAGATAACTGGATAAAGAAGTTGTGGTGTATACACACAATGGAATACTACTCAGCCATGAAAAAGAAAATGCCATTTGCAGCAACATGGATGGATCTAGGTATCATCATTCTAAGTGAAGTAAGCCAGAAAGAGAAAGAAAGATACCGTATCACTCAGACATGGAATCTAAAAAAAAAAAAGGGCACCATCAACTCATCTACAAAACAGAAACAGACTCACAGACATAGTAAACAATGTTATGGTTACCGGGAAAAAGGAGTCAGAAGGGATAAATTTGGGAGTTTTGAGATTTGCAAATGTCAGCCATTATATATAAAAATAGGTTAAAAAAATAAGTTTCTTCTGTATAGCACAGGGAACTATATTCAATATCTTGTAATAACCTTTAATAAAAAAGACTATGAAAATGAATATATGTATGTGTATGCATGACTGGGGCATTGTGCTATACACCAGAAACTGAAACACTGTAACTGACTGTACACCAATAAATTTTTTTCTTAAGTTTTAGATATTTTTCCATCTGTTTTCTCTGAGAAATAAATAGTAAAATTAGATTGTACAGTAAGCATTACATAATTTAGATTTTTCAATTTTTGGAATTTTCTTTAATATTAGATTCTTTTCATAAGTTTTCATGTGGTTATCTTAATGTAGACTTTCTATCTGAATTAATGAACAATTTTGAAAAAAATGAAAGAGGATATTTTTTCAATTGAGTACAATAAGGAACTATTTTGTAAATATGTTTAGAAATGCAGCTAGATGTAATTAAAAGGATAATCACTTAGGCAGTTTTCTGTTTTACTTCAGGTTCTCCATCTGAAACCCCATAAGTTTCTTTTTACATCTTAGGTAGGAATAAGCATAATTCTGAAAATATCTGTATTTTTCTCTGCCCAATAAAAAAGTCACTTAGATTTCTTTTTTATTGAATCAAACAATGGTATCAGTTCTTTTTAAAGCATGTTACATACTCTTAGATGAGTGAGGATTAAATTCACTATGTACAGTCTAACAACTCTGAGAAAACACGAATGAATCAGATAATCAAAACTTTTGTGGGTAAAGTGAAGGAGGGGATCTGAATTCTAAGGACTTAAGGATATGTTGGCATTAAAGACTCTATCGGCAAAACATTATCTGACATACATCTCAAAAATGTTCTCCTAGAACAGTCTACCCAAGCAATAGAAATAAAAGCAAGAATAAACAAATGGGACCTAATGAAACTTACAAGCTTCTGCACAGCAAAGGAAACCATTAGTAAAACAAAAAGACAACCTACGAAATGGGAGAAAATTTTTGCAAATGAAACCGACAAAGGCTTGATCTCCAGAATATATAAGCAGCTCATACGACTTAATAAGAAACAACCAAACAACCCAATCCAAACATGGGCAAAAGATCTAAACAAGCAATTCTCCAAGAAAGACATACAAATGATCAACAGGCACATGAAAAAATGCTCAATATTGCTAATTATCAGAGAAATGCAAATCAAAACTACAATGAGGTATCACCTCACACCAGTCAGAATGGCCATCATTCAAAAATCCACAAATGATAAATGCTGGAGAGGCTGTGGACAAAGGGGAACCCTCCTACACTGCTGGTGGGAATGCAGTTTGGTGCAGCCACTGTGGAAAACAGTACAGAGATTCCTCAAGACTAGGAATAGACTTACCATATGACCCAGACATCCCGTTCCTGGGCATATATCCAGAAGGAACCCTACTTCAGGATGACACCTGCACACCAATGTTCATAGCAGCACTGTTTACAATAGCCAAGATATGGAAACAGCCTAAATGTCCATCAACAGGTGACTGGATGAAGAAGAGGTGGTATATTTATACAATGGAATACTACTCAGCCATAAAAACCGACAACATAATGCCATTTGCAGCAACATGGATGCTCCTGGAGAATGTCATTCTAAGTGAAGCAAGCCAGAAAGAGAAAGAAAAATACCATATGAGATCGCTCATATGTGGAATCTAAAACAAAAACAAAAACAAAAACAAAAACACAAAGCATAAATACAAAACAGAAATAGACTCATAGACATAGAATACAAACTTGTGGTTGCCAAGGGAGCGGAGGGTGGGAAGGGATAGATGGGATTTCAAAATTGTAGAATAGATAAACAAGATTATACTGTATAGCACAGGGAAATATACACAAGATCTTATGGTAGCTCACAGAGAAAAAAATGTGACAATGAATATATGTACGTTCATGTATAACTGAAAAATTGTGCTCTACACTGGAATTTGACACAACATTGTAAAATGATTATAAATCAATAAAAAATGTTAAAAAAAAGACTCTATCAAAATTGTTACTATCCTTAGAAACTGAAAGAAAATGATGTAAGAACAGAGATGTAAATCAACTTTTTGTTTTAGCTTTACTGCCCTCTATCAGGTTTTTAAAAACTTATTCTTCATTTACATCTAGTCTATTTATAGCTTACCAACCCCAGGCATATATTAAGAAAAGATCATTCTGAGTGAGGGTCATGACCACATCCACAAATCTGTTTGAACAGTTTGACTGAAGAACAGTCAAACCAGTCCGAAAACCAGACATCAATCAAAAAATATTGTCAGTCAAAATAAAAGTTGTCAAGTATTTTTAAAATGTAGAAGTGCTACTTGACTTACGATTTTCTTTTGACTGTCTTTTAAAAATATCCTTTTAAAATCAGCTTTACAGAGGTATTCATATAATTATAGTTATCAACGTTAAGTGTAAAATTCGATCTCTGATTATAGGTGTACCTCGTTTTACTGTGCTTCGCAGATAATGGTGTGTGTGTGTGCTGTTTGTTTGTTTTTACAAGTTGAAGGTCTGTGGCAACCCTGTGTCAAGTAGGTCTACCGGCATGATTTTTTTCAACAGTGTTTTCTCACTTCATTTCTCTATGTCACATTTTGGTACTTCTCACGATAGTTCAAACTTTTCCATTATTATTATATTTGCTATGATCATCTGGGATTGGTGATTTTTGGGTCTAACTACCACAACTTGCTGAAGGCTCAAGTGAGGGTTAGCATTTTGTACTATAAAATTGCAATATTCATCTTATTGTGGTAATCTGGTATACCACGGACTATATCTTTGAGGAGTGCCTGTGTTGGTTGACCAGCACTAAAATCATAAGAAAAAACATTTTTATCATCCTAAATTTCCTTTACATTCCTTTGCAGCCAGTTCCCTATTCAATAATGCCCACCCCTGGCCACCAGTGATCTGTTTTCTTCGCTCTCACTTTGCATTTTCCGGTATTTAATATAAATGGAATCATACAGAATATAGTTTGTTGTTTCTGGTTCTTTCATGCAGTTTCATTCTTTTGATATTTGTTCATGTTGTCAACAAACATTATAAACCCATCATACGCTGCTATCATTTTGCTTTAAGTAATTATCTTTTAACAAAATTATGAATAAAAAGATGGTTTTTAAAATTTAGTCATATATTTACCATTTCTGCTGCTCTTCATCATTGTATAGATTAAAATTTCCTTCTGGTACCATATTCCTCCTCTCTGAAGAATTGCTGTAACTTTCTTATAATGCACATCTGTGTGTGACTAATTCTTTCAGTTTATTATCCTGAAAAGTATTTTATTTTGCCTTTATTTTGAATGGTATTTTTACTGGCCTAAGAATTCTTGATTGACAGATTTTGTTTTTCCATCAGACCTTTAAAAATGTTCCTGAATTTTCTTCTGTATTGCAGTTTCTAGCAAAAAGTCTGCTGTAATTTTAATTGTTTTCCTCTAAGCATAGGTGTCTCTTTTTTTCACCCTCTGGTTGCTTTTAAGATTTTTCACCTATAACTGGTTTTTAGCAATGATGCACTTTTCATTTTTTAAGTCATTTGTCTGTCTTTCACTTTGGATTGTTTACATTGTTATGTCTGCAAATTTATTCATTTTCTCTTCTTCAGTTTCTCATATACTGTTGGTGTCATCTAGTGAGTGTTTCATTTTAAATACTACACTTTTTTAAACTCAAGATGTTCTATTTTTGTCTTTTCATGTATTTCCTCTCTCTTCATGTGCACATATTTTCCTCTACCTGGTTGAAAGCTCCTTTAATGTTCTTTTTTTGTACTTTCTACTATTTCTCTCATTTCTACATGAGTTTTTACTGATTAGTTTTTACCTGGCTCTGGGTATTTTCATGCTTCTTTGAATAACTAGTGTAATTTGTATCTTTTTTTGTTAGACACTGTGAATTTTAACTTGTTACGTTTCCTAACATAAAATTGGATTTTATTCTGGCATGGAATTAAGTTCCTTGAAATCAGATGGATGCTTTTAAGGTTTGCTTTTAAGTTTCTTTAGGGCAGGTCTAGGGTGGTGTGCAGTCTTGGGCTAAATTAGCCCCAGTACTAAGGAGCTATCCTATCCTTCTGAGGATTTCCTCTAATACTCTGTATTTTACAGTATCTTTCCTAGCAGGCTGGTAGTAATATGAACTATTTCCATCCATATTTCAGCCCCTGGACTTTTTTCTGCAAGCTCCTTTCCATTGGTTCTTTCCTCAGACTAACGTGATTTCACACATTTGTATTTCAGCTGGAAGCCTAAAACTAGAGAGTGTCCCTCTGTTGAATCCAGAGCACTTGTTCTGTGGATCTCCCTCCTCCATAGAGGTCTCTCCTTGCCAATTTCAGCTGTTTGTCCTCCCTGATCTTCAACCTCTGATCCCTCAATACAGTGAGACATCTGGACACACTTTGAGCTTCCTCTCCCTGAGCTGCTGCCTAAAAACTGCTTCCAGTGAGATTGAAGGCTCACTTAATTTTTTTCTTGTCATTCAGGGATCACATTCATAAGTTGCCTGTTACCCAAAGTTTGAAAAAAAAAAAAGGTCTCATTCATTTTGTCCAATTCTCTAGTTACAGGAGGATAAATTTGGTCTCTATTTAGTCAAAAGTGGCAATCTTGATTTGTTATTTTCACCAATAATTTATTATGAATCATAGCACCAATGTGCTGGTACTGTCATCTTTCAAATAGGTACCCGGAACTGACTGTTTCTCACCAATGTTGCAACTACTCTCTCCATCCAAGCCATCATCTCTGTCATCTTTCATTTGTATGATTTCCATGGCTCCATAACTGTTCTCATTGTTTCCATTCTTGCCGCTCTAAAGTCATTTCTCCACATTGCTATCAAGGTGATCTTATTATAATGTAAATCAGACTGTTATGTTCTGCATTTTTCAACCCTTCAATTTATTTCTCTTACACTTTGAATAAAGTAAAAGGGTCTTGTCCTGCTTAGAGGACCCGACATACTTCTACCTTCATGGCTGTGTCTTCAACCTAATTCCCTACCACGCCATTTCTTGCTTTTTCTATATGCCCTAACCATACAGCCCCTTGCTGTTCATTGAACAATGTCACTTCTATCTCAGGGCCTTTGTGCTTGCTATTCCCTCAACTTTTATTTTTTAACTGAAGTATAGTTGATTTACAATGTTGTATTAATTTCTGGCATACAGCATAATGATTCAATTATACATACATATTCTTTTTCATTATAGGTTATTACAGGATATTGAATATAGTTCCCTGTGCTGTACAGTAGGACCTTGTTGTTTGCTCTTCCCTCAATTTTGAATGTTCTTTCTTCAAATAATCACATAGAATGCTCCAGCACTTCATCAGATATCTACTCAAGGAGATATCACTCCCTCAGAGAGGCTGTTGCTGAGAGCACTATCGATAGTAAGTCTACCTGCACGAATCAGAATCTACCCATCCTGCTGTATTTCTTCCTTACAGCACTGCTCACAGGATAGCATTGCCTTATATATTTATTCTTTTATGTTTTACATATCTCTACCAGACATAGGTTTAAAAGGAATGAGAATTTTCTTTTCACAGTGTGGCACATGTTACAGAATGCATAAAATTGTTTTAATGAACAATCAACAGTTACATAATAAGTTTAAAAGCAAATTGTTTCTAAATATTTAAAAATCAAATAGTGTTATAGAAAAATCCAATACAGCAACACAAAAATTTTTTCTTCAGGCTCCACAGAGGATGGATTTCTCAGACATGAAGGTGAGTGGAAGCTCCTCTTTTTTGGTTTCCAGATTCCCAATGAGTACACATTGGCTTTGGGAGAATTATTAGTTTGGAGCCCACATTCTACACCATGAGTGTCTTTAGCAAATTTTTATTTATCTTTGAGAATCTAAGTGAGATAATATAGTGAGATGTCAGTGTTTGCAATTTTTTAAATTGCAGTGCCTTAAAAAAAGCATGGTATATTATTTAGTAGAAACTCATTTAACTCAAGTATGCCTTATTTCTTCTTCCCTTCTTCCTTCCTCCCTTTCTTTCTTTCTCCACAATAGCCTTATGAAATCTTTGAGATATTTGGAGATGATGGGCTTGAAAAACATCCATGCTTATATTCATAATCTAGATCACTATTCAGAGGTTTTCCAGTGGGGCATTGCTGTCTGTGCTACCCCCTCCCCTGCCCTCAGTTAATGAAGGGAAATGTTCATTCTCCCTTCATTTGGGAGCTTTAAATATTTCCCCCAAATGTATAAACACATTTTATAGCATATTTCCAAAAACCTGCTCTGTGAAATATTCATTAGACAGACTTCCTGGAAGATTCTCAAATGATTCTGAAGTCTTCTGAAACTTATCACTAAAGTGGCTGGCCTCTTAGCAATGAAAGAAGTAGCAGCAAGCTCTGGCTTAAATAGAGTAGAATTCAAAGTATGCTGAATTTTAAGCAGAAATATAGACAAGAACACCAAGCAAAACTTTCTCATTTTCATTGTTGCTTCATGGTGAAAAAGAATATGAAAATGAATATATGTATGTTCATGTATGACTGAACCATTATGCAGTACACCAGAAACTGACACAACATTGTGAACCGACTGTATACATAATAAGTAAGCCAGGTGTTGACTGTGCCTTCCTACCTCTGGAGATCTGGAAATTTTGTCCCAACTTCCATTCCTAAAGCTATGATAGAGCATAGCCCTCTCAATAATTTTTTGGAGTTATTTATATCTTCAGTGCCTTTCTCTGGACCCATGCTTCTGCCTCTAAGGGTGTTGTCTAGTTTTCACCTCAGAGCAAACATAGAAGTGTGCAGCTTAGCCTCTTCTCCATTTTCTATGAGAAATTTAATGCAGATAATATTACATAGTTCTACTAGCTTTACTGAAGTGGTAAGTGGTTCCATGGAGTCACTGTATTGAAACACTGCCTTCTAAACCCCACACTCCTGCCATACGCGCCCTCGGCCATGACAGTCTGTGGGGGAGTGTTCAGTTCTCCCGCTTCCTGCTTCTCTCACAGGAATCATCTCTCTAGGCTGCACTGATTGTCAAACACACCCTAAAATTCAGGAAATAGTTTCCTCTTACTGTTATGTATAACTAGAGACTTTCATTACTTGTGTAATTAATAATTTTCCTGACCAGTAGGCTTCTCTTGGTCCTGTCTGTGTGTAATTTGACTAACTTAGCTAATCAGTTTATTTATTGACAAGTTCAATCAAAGGTAGTCCTACAAGCCCCTCTCTGGGTCGTCATTTTCTATGAGAGGTTAGGTAGTTTAATTCCAGGTGTTTTTTGTAAACTACTATTTGTTGAGGTTTTTTCTGTTCACTATTAGTCACTTTAAAAATTACTAATTGAAGACAGGGAGACAGAGTACGTATTGAAATAGTAAGCTCACTCTTGTGTACCTGGAAAAATGATGCTCACTATTTACTATTTAGTTATTGGGCAAATATTTCCATAAATAGTTCTATGACCCCTAGAAGCAGAACTGACGTTCTTATGTTTTTTTGTTTGTTTAACATCTCCTCCTCAAAGAGATGATTAGCTCCTTTGGAACCAGAATTTTGTCTTTGATCATATAGACTCAGAATCTTGTACAATATTCTCTGCAAACATCCACAGAATGATTGAATGGATGACAACAGTGTTCAATGTGACAAAGACTGGTAGAGTGGGACATATAAAGATTAATATTGGACATAATAATTAAGGTTTCATTAGAAAAGAAACTCAAACTACGGCGGAAAGTGGGGCATGGAGGGATAAATTGGGAGTTTAGGATTTGCAGATACTACCTACTATATACAAAATAGATAAACAACAAGGTCCTTCTGTATAGCACAGGGAACTATATTCAGTATCTTATAATAGCCTATAATAAAAAAGAATATGAAAAGGAATATATATATATGTATTTGTATAATGAATCACTGTGCTGTACACCAGAAATTAATACATTATAAACTAACTATACTTCAATAAAAATTAAAAAAAATAAATACAAAAGCAAGACTGGGAAAAAATAAATGTAATGTAAATTAAAAAATCAAAAAATGACAAAAAAAGAAACTCTAGAATTGAGCACTGAGGATTAAATAGGATATATTTAGATAGAGAAAAATACCAGGGTATTCTGGGAAAAGAAGCATGAATAGGTACAATGATTAAAATTGGAATATCATGTGGAATATTAAGAAGACAGACTTAATTTAGTGGAAGGTACATTTTGAAAAGTTTCAAGAAAGGTTTGGGCATGTTAGGTAAGCTAGATTATCCAGAACCATAAATTGATAGCAAAAATGTATAGACAATGTAGTAGGCAATAGAGATCTACTAACACTATGGTTCAATTCTTGTGACTCTGCTCTTTTCTCAAACAGGAATAAGACTGACGTGAAAAATCAACTTTATTCTTTATTTTGACTATAAATTGTAGCTAGGAATGGCTATAACCACCAGATGATATAAACTAGGGAATACTGCAAACTGCCTCACGTTACAACATGATCATTCAAGTCTCCTCAGGAGTGCTTTTCTTGCAGTCTGACTTTGAATGCCAGGACTCTGCCTGCCTGAACTCCCTGTGTCACCTGCCTCTTCTACCTTTGACTACGCTGGCTCAGAGCCCAGAAGGAATGGGGGATTGGAATCCATTGGAAACGCTAGGAGATTCTCCAAATGAGATAGAGAAAGCATCAACTACAGTCCTGTAAGTGAGAAGTTTAAGGGCTGGATAAGAGAGTCAATTCAATGGAAGAAGTGATAAGACATAATGATATCATTTAGGACAGTTGTGAGGATAAGGAAAATACTGGTACAGCTGACAGTGGTGTAGAGAATGATTTGAAGTGGGTAGGGGAGAGACCATGAGTTAGGTTTTGCAGATATTTAAGGCAATGGCATATCATCTTAGGGGAGTCCAATATAACAATAAATTGAACTAGAGGTTCCTCAGGAGAGAAAGCAAGTGCAGGAAAGAGTATTAGAGTTCAGGAGGAAGGACACATACTTGTGTAGAGGTGACAACTAAGGACACATACTTTTGTAGAGGTGGTAATTAAAGTTATGAGAATAGATGAGCTCTCTTTGAGAGAACATAGCTGGAGGAAAACAAAGAGCCCATTTTTGTATCTTAGAATCAAATAAATCATTTATTCTAATAGAAGTCAATTAATTCCATATGGATTCCCTTAAATGAAAACTTCTCCATTAAAATAATTATAAGCAAAAACATAGGCAGAGGCTAGACCCTTTTTAAAGAAGCCTAGGCACCATGAGAAAGAATGAAGAAAATCAGTGCCCAGAGACAGAGATTTCAAGATAGAAATGGGAAGCACCAATCACTGTGAGGCCCTGTGACACTGAAAATAAGTTATGTTCCTCACAGAGAATTTTGCCATCAACCTGAATGCATTTGGGGATCCCTGAAAGAGAGTAAGAATACATTTCCCAAAACACATTTTCACAAAACGTTTCTTCTTATTGCAAAGGGACTAAAGATTGTACACCAGAGGGAAAAGAGATGACCAGGAGACAATCTGAATGATTTTGTAAGACCAAGATGTCTGCAGAGTTGAACCACAGAGAATCTGCTGTCCCCATAACCTGTAAGCAAGGTCTCTTTGCTAAAGCAGGTAGCAATAGACTTTAGCAGCCTTTTCATGAGACTGTAGCGGGGAGAAAAAAAAAGACACTGACATTGCCCAAGGCAAAAAAGCCGACAACCCCAAGTGTGCCTGCACTTTAAGGAATTCTCTCATGTGGTCCATGTAAGCCACCTTGTTCACAGGGGAAAAAGTGTGCCAATGCACACAACCCAAATTATGTGTAAGTGAAGGATACTCGTGGGCTATTTATTCAAAGGGATCTGGAAAAGGAATTTGTTAGAATATCTTCTAATAAAGAAATTAAGCAATCAAAGCTCTAAACATGGCTGAATGTTGGAAACTTCACCTAGTAAGATAAATATAAAATTCATTTCATTTCACAAGCATGGAATTCCTCAAGATGAACCCCAACTTGTACTTTTTAGAAATTGTATTTTAGAGACACAAATTCCCATACAAATAACAGATCTTTTCTGGGAACCAGGGGAGATTAAACTGGACTTTGTGACCTGTGACACACAGTAGGAATCAGAGGACCAGATTTCCCAAGGAAGACATTTTTAAAAACAAGATTTGAAGAATGAAGAGGAAAAATCACCCTTCAAAACATCCACATTCCTTGGGGGATTAACACAAAGAAAACTGCTCTGAAAGCATTTGATTTGTGTATGTTTTTCATCATCAATCATTGCCATATGACTGATTTTCAGATTCAAAAGACAACTTCCGTTTCCCACGTTTTACAGAATCTTAAGTCAGGGGAATTTTAAGTTAAGGAGGTGACTTCTAGACTCATGCTTTTTACCAGTGAAGAACTGAGTCAGAGTGTTAAGAAAAGTGGAATCTAAGCACATAATGAGGCCTGTTTTTCAGTGTTAAGTCAAGTACAACACGGCTGAAAGGTTGATGAGTAAGATGGCGGGAAGAGGTGAACTTTAATTCATTTAAAATACATTGATGACCCAACATTGTAGACGGACTATACTTCAATAAATATATATATAGATAAATAGAAAAACAAATAATACTGATGACTGCAATTTTTATCCAATAAAGATTTGCCTAATAAATCATTCACTATTGATGAAATATCATTGTGAAATATCTGATACATATCCAGAGTTCATAAAACATATAAATACAATCTATAAAATAATACTACCATGAGCTCATGTGTAACTACCACTTGGCTTAAAATGGCTTACAGCTTCTAGTGCCTCAGGTAAGGAAACTGGAAGCTTTTACTCCTTCCTAACAAGTAAAATGCCAAACAAACCAAAAACTCAACAACTCTTCTCTTCTAAGAGCCCTAAGAGAAGTGAGACCACACGGCAAACCACTGCCTATGAAATGAGAGGGGCAGACAGGTAAATGCAGGGAGTCACAACTCACCAGAGCAGAAAGCCGCCAGCCAAGCCCTCCGCGGAAACCAGCGCCTGGTGAAGGAAAGCCAGAACTGTGACACATGGATTGCTGAAGTTTCACAGTGGACGACTCTGAGTTAAGAGCTCCAAGCGCATCAGAGTCGGCGGGGGATCCCCATACTTTGTGAGTTTCACATCTAGGAACTTGGCCAGGTTTCATAGTAAATAGCTAAGAAAAAACTCCCTCATGCTTTCAGTAGGAAAGAGGAAAAGGAATCATCCTGAAATACGCTACAGCATTCTGTTCTTAACAAGGTCTGCCCTCAGGAGAAACCAATTAACCAAATCCTAATCAGTTGGGGGTTTACTGGAGCCTAACTGACCTCATGGAAGGAGTACACTTAACTCCAGCCAGCTGTAGCCTTCCAAGAGGGGGAATGGACACAGGTAACTCCCAGCTAAGGAACTCCAGCTACTTAGCCATCCTGTTTTACCGAAAAGGGGATTAAAAAAAAATCTGAGAAACACTTGTTTAGTTCACAGTACAGAAATACATAGACTTACTAAAGACCCAGCCTAGCCAACACAGTATTAAAGGAGATGAATAAAGCTGGAGGACTGACATTATCAGACTTCAAGACTTACTACAAAGCTACAGTAATCAAGAAAGTGTGGTATTGGTGAAAACATAAACAAATCAATGGAACAGAAAGACAGCCCAGAAATACACCCACATAAATACAGAAACTGATCTTTGACAAAGGAGCAGAGGCAATACAATGGAGCAAAAAAAGTCTTTTCAACAAATGGTTCTGGAACAACTGGACATCCACAGATACAAAAAAGATGACTCTAGACACAGACCTTACACTGTTCACAAAAATTAACTCAAAATGGATCAGGGACCTAAAAGTAAAATGTACAACTATAAAACTCCTATAAGATAACACAGATGACCTTGAGTACAGTGATGACTTTTTAGATATAATATCAAAGGCATGTTCCATGAAAGAAATAACTGATAAGCTGGACTTCATTAAAATTAAAAACTACTATTCTGCAAAAGTTAATGTCAAGAGACTGAGAAGACGAGCCACAGACTTGGGGTAAATACTTGCAAAAGACACACCTGATAAATGACTGTTATCTAAAACATACAAAGAACTCTTTAAACTTAATAAGGAAACAAACAGCACAACTGAAAAATGAGCAATTGACCTCAAAAGACACTTCACCAAATAAGACATAGAGATGGCAAATAAATATGAAAAGATGGTTCACACCATATGTCATGAGGGGCATGCAAGCTAAAGTAACAATGAGATACTACCACACACCTATTAGAATGCTCCAAATCTGGACCTGTGGAGCAACAGAAACTCTCATTCACTGCTGGTGGGAATGCAAATCTTATAGTCACTTTGGGAGACTTTGGGCAGTTTCTTACAAAATAAAACATACTCTTATCAGAGGATCAAGCAGTTGTGCTTCTTGGTATTTGCCCAGAGTTGAAAACATATCCACACAAAAACCTGCACGTGGTTATAGCAGCTATATTTTTAATTGTCAAAAGTTTTAAGTAACCAACATGTCCTATAAATTGTGGTATATTCAGGTCATGGAATATTATCCTATACTCTACTGTATAAATGTATTAATTCTCCATTTTATTGTGTTCTTTTCTTCCCCCTGATACGGCTCATGGTTTTGTATACTTATTTTGCTTTTTTGTTGTGTTTTGTTCTAGAAAATTATGTGATGTCCATAATTTAATACATAAGCATTATTTTTTAACATTGCCCATGTTATATTTTAATATGAGGGTTATATGTTACTTCTTATACTGAGTTGGGGCTTGGTCTCTGTATTTGTTCTCTGGAAGAGTTATTAGATGACTGAAATGATCTATGTTTTGAAAGTTTGGTAGCACTTAAGTCCAAATATGTATAGGCTTGCCTCTCAAAATTGTTGGTGGGAGTGCAAAATGGAACAACTCTATTGGAAGGGACTTTGAAGTATCTAACAAATCTACACTAACACATATATTTACACTTTGATTCAGCAATCCCCTTACTAGAAATTTACTCTTAAAATACACTGCCAGAAATCACAATGATATATGTACAAGATTATTTTTATAGCAAAATATTGGAAACAATATAAATTCCCATCTCCAGGAGACTAATTGGATAAACTATGCTGTATTTGCATATCTGTGTTGTAATGTGAACATAATCCATTGTCTCTAACTCTTGCATGCTGCTCTACCATAATTATCCATCCTCACTTTCCATGATGGATACCCAGATTGCATCCAACTCCCCATCACCACTAATAGTGTTATAAACAGGCATGGTGTTAAAATTTATTTACAACACGTACATCACAGTCCCTGTCCAATCAGAACAGTCACCAATCTTAGCACTGGGGCAGGTTCCTAGAAACACCTGCTGACTAGAGCCACCAAACAATTTGAGTATATTTCAGTGTTTGAACTACAAGTTTGCCACACTGGTACATGATAGCTGATTTATGACTTTACCTGTGAGGAATATCCTTGCACAGATTCCCCACATGAGAATCTTTTTAAGATATAAAACCTAGAGAGGGATTGCTGTGTCATTGTTTATGGTATGCTTTATGGAATGTCTGCACGAGCTGAGACCCCCACCAGTGGTGGATTAGATGACATCCCCACATCCCTTTCAGTGCTTGTGAATCTAGAAGCGCTCAAGTGCTATTTCTTGGTTTCAACTTAACTTTCTTTGATTTCTAGTAATCTTGAGCATCTTTAGGATTTCATCTCCTATAAATTGTTACTGTTATCATTTTCTTATTAATATTTTTCTCTTCTTTGTTGATTGTCAGGAATTTCTTATAATCTGGGTATTAATACTTTGTTGTTTTTGATATTGGAAATACCTTCTTTCATTTTTCCTTTTACTAGGTCCTTAACTGAAGAGAAGTCTTTAATATATTTAAATAATAACTTATTTTTAAACCCTATTATGTATAGTTTTGTAGTTTTAAAGTTTTCCATATTTGCAGGACACAAAGTAGTCATTTAGATTTTTTCTAGGTTTTGAGGCATGTGGTACAAGAATGTTTTATTCTACTTTGTAAAAATAGCTACTTTGGAGAAAAATGACAGCCCACAAAATGTCTCAAAAATTCCTGACCTCGTAAATGGTCATAATTTGCTTCCAACATTTTATTGTGAAAAATTTCAAATATACAGAAAAAGTAAAGAAATATTACAATGAATAGCCAGAATACTCACAGCCCATGTTCAGTAACTGTAGACATTTGTTGTCATATTTGCTTTAACCATATCTACTTTTTCACTACTGAATAAAATTGAAGATCTCTTATAATCCCTTTTCCTCTTTAGAATATATCCCATTAAGTAATAGCGTAAGAGCATTCTGTTTGGATGACACTTTAAAGAATCTTTCATTTCTC
The DNA here is from genome assembly GCF_036321535.1 of Camelus dromedarius. Taxonomy (NCBI): domain Eukaryota; kingdom Metazoa; phylum Chordata; class Mammalia; order Artiodactyla; family Camelidae; genus Camelus; species Camelus dromedarius. Next base: position 30,776,627 of record NC_087442.1, on the reverse strand, counting down.
TTTGTGGTCATGTTGCCAGTTTGAAATACAATTAGGTTTATTTTTCTCAGCTTGTTTTCAATTTTTAGGTTTGTGTATGGTTTAAAAGTCAAAACAATGTAAAACAATAAAGTAGTGAATTCTGCAGTCATTGCTATCCTTTCTACTTTGTCGACTGCCTTCCCCATAAGCGACCATTTTTCTTTCTGGTTTATCACTCAGTTGTTTTTAAACAAAGCAAATGCTTACGTATATATAATACACACAAATATATATTCCATTAACCCCAAAGTGTTATAAAATATTCATTACTCTGTATTTTGATTTTTCCTAGTAACAATAATACCAGATGTCACTCCGTATCAGTACAAAGAGATCTTTTTCATTCTTTTTAATGGTCACATAATACTACATTGTGTCCATGGACCATAGTTTGTTTAACCAGACAACTGCTAATGGACATTTGTATTAATTTCATATTTTTTTTTGTTCTGATGATTCATAAAATTATTTAAGATATTGCCAACTCCACAAAGTGGTAACTATTTGTATGCTGACTGGCAACGTATGAGAGTTCCTGATCCTACAGCCTCGCCGTGAAACGTTTGGAGTTTTGCCAATCTGAGAGGTGAGAAATTATCTCTCACTGTAGTTTTAATTGGTGTTTCTCTTATTACAAATGAGGATGATTATATTTGCATCTATTTAACAAAGCATATCTTTTGAGAACCACCTTTTTTGTTTGGAGCCTATATGGTAGGGGAGGATCTCATTAGGTTAAATGAATCTGCATATTATATTCCATTTGCTGCAATGATTGGTTCAGAGATGGTCACCTGGCATGTTTGGAGCCAATAAAGTCAGGTCTAGAACAGCACTGTGCTTTCTCTTGCATTTGACATGTTCGATTCATATTTCACTCATATTCTTTGCCACATGGGAACAAAATCATTATCTCCCCTTCTCGTATCATCAAAAAAATACCATAAGGAAGTTATTGTTAAATACTGCATTCCCCAGTAAATTTGAACTGCATGGAAACAACCAGGTATATAAAATGTAAAGATTGACCAGAGCAAGGAGATGAATTCAAATTTTATCTGTGTGGTTTTGTTTACATTTTTATTGTAAATAATGACCTCTGTTAGAGTGATTTAGAATACTATGCCTTTTTCAGGTATCTGATTAGGAAATTAATTACTTCACCTAAATCTCTCCTGTGAAATCTAAAATAAAATACCCAAACATATTTTAATTTACTACTTAGTGGTAATCATTTCAAAGGATATTAGCTATTCACTTAAAACAAACAAACAAAAAATACTGTTTTTTGAAATAAAATATAACAAAGTTTTTAATATATTTATTGTGGATATACCCTTTTGTAGATCAGACTCTATATTTATCTGTCATATGAAAATAAAACAATGGATGCAAAGTTTAGGCATTTGATTAAAAGTGAATTAGGCATTCTGGAAAAACCCTGCATTCAGTAAAATTATAGAAAAAGAAGGGTAGGAGTGAGCCACTTGAAATCCAGGCAACTCTGTTTCCAGATCGCTGACAGACACAATAAAAGCCCTGATAAGACACTAATACACCCTAAAGGATGTATTAATTTCCAATAAACTAAAGAAATAACATAGCAATAACTACTCACTTTGCAGGCAGTTCCACTTAGCTCACTTTATATTTCACTAATGTTATCTGTGGTGTAAAATATTAATGTGCCAAAAAATCACATATGAACTAATGGGATTTATTCTTTATACCAGTTATCATTTTCCTGTTTACTGATCCACCCTTGAGCTAATTTGTGTTACAGTAACAGATATTACATGAGAATAGAGTTACTTACTCTGTCTGCAGCAAAATAACCACTTAACAGTTCAAGCTTCTATTATTCTTTTCATTATTAGGAATATTAAAAGTCTATTCACTGAAGTTTAAATTGTACATATCTCAGAGATTTTCAGAACACAGTGCCAAAGGGACAATTAATATAATAAAATAATACACATTAAAATATGCATATAATAATAATTATTATTATTATTAAGCATCAGGAATCTGGGAAGTGTCTGGTTTAAATTTTAACATAAATATGAATACAGATCATTTAATTCAAGTTCACCAAACTTTCAAAAGTTTCCCGAATGTTCTATGTAGTCATATTTCTAAACATAGAATATCTATCTTTATGCCAACATTTCCCAAGCAAATTTGTAAGGAAAAAACTTAAGTATATTTAGTAAGTTCCGCTTTCTTAGACATGCTTCAATTGTGCCTAGTACTCTAAGTTAAATTATAAGCTGTCCTGCATCTAGAAAAATGTACGTGTATCAAAATTCTTCGCTCCCCCTCCCTGTTTTTTAAAGATTGTAAACCTTTTTTTTTTGTTTGTTTGTCTGAACTCAAAGAAAGTACTTTTCCTTTGGGAGCTTATAGTCTAGAATGGAAGATAACATTTCTATACTATGTGAAGAGTGCTCTGGCTGAAATGCTACAAGCTGTCACGAGAATAGAGGTGGTGAGAATGCATATAAGCCTGCCTGACTGGTACAGAGCAGAAGACTTGTTAGAAAAGACGGTGAGAAAAGTAAAAGATAGAGAATGATCTGACCGGAGGAGACAATATACCAGGCAAAGGAGATGGGTGAGAATTTGCAACAATACAGCTGGGGATACACGATACAACAGCTCTATTAGGTCGCAACAGGAAATAAAAGGGAGAGATGACCAGGAAGAGATGAAGCAGAAGTCATAAAATCAGATCACAAAAGCCCTTGCATGCTAAGCCATTTTGTATTTATCACAACAGATTGCAGGTATGGGAGGCTGTACAGATTAGATCCCTCTAGCAGGCACGTGGAAAACGGATTCTAGGTAAGAGACAGCCTCAGCCCGTCTGTAGTTTTTCTGTACATTGCTGTTATGCATCGTGACTGAAAATCTGTATAAACTGACAGCAATCTCATATTGTTTTTATTTGGTATATCGGTTATAAGTGTATCCATCTCTTCCTAGACTGACCTCCCTAAGACCACCTTACTCATCTTTATGAGTAATCATGACCACCAAATAATTGCATTCTACTTTCCAGTGTGTTAAAGGACTTAAAAAATGTCATCTCAGAATATGAAAATGAACATATGTATATTCATGTATGACTGAAGCAATGTACTGTACACCAGAAATTGATACAACATTGTAAACTGACTATACTTCAATAAAAATTTTTTTAAATGTCATCTCAGTGATTCCTTGCAATAACATTAAGAGATTAAGTAGGCATGTTTTGTTTATTTTTTTTTCCATTGAGGAAACTGAGTTTCGGAAAAATTAAGAAAACAAATACAGGAGTTTGTATCAGTCAGATTAATAAACTGGCAAGAGACAGATGGTGCACTTAAAGAGGGTAACTGTGGAAAGCTGAGGAAAGAGACCATTTATAAGGAACGGGCAGGGTTACGGAAACGAAAAAAAGATGCGGAAACTCACTGAGGTGAGTGCCCTGGGAAGCAGCTAACATTGCAGTCCTGAGCTGCCAAGGGCCAGGGCGTTTACAGGAAGCTGCAGGGAGTGCCAAAGAAGGAGGAGATGGCCACCTGGCAGGAGTTGAGGCTTTCAGTACAGAAATGCCAGCAACCAAGAATACATACCCTGTTCTTCTTTCTTTCATTAGCCTCCGGCCAGTAGCACCCATCTTCCCAAATGAACTGGAAGACAGGGGGCCAATGAATCTACTGACCTCCAAGGCAAGGGAGTCTCTTAAAGAAGTTCTCAGTGCCTATGCTCTCAGAGCACAGAGCAGAATAGAGAAATTTGGAGCAACGGGAAAATAAGCAGCATAAACTGGGATCAAGCTAGACACAGGACAGTTGCCCCAAAGCCCATACCATTCTGTGGATTGCCAGTGCCTAGACTTGTGTGTGATGAGTGTTTACCACGAAACAGAGAGTAGCTTCTGCATGATGGCTTGCTCCCTCACATCTTTCAGCCCTTTATTCAAATGTTATCTGGTTGGTGACGTCTTTTCCTGACCACTGTAACAAACACTGCAATCTCACACGCGCTCTCCAGAACTCCTTAACCTCTTTCCACATTCTTAGTTTTTCCACAAATCTTATTTTCTTATTAGTATATTTTACTAATTGATGCTTTTAAAGGGTATCATCAACTTTTTCCATAACTAAAATGTATTTCTCTGTTTTGTTCGTTGCTGTCTATCTCTGGTGGCCAGATTAGTACTTGGTACCCAGTAAACAATGAATGAATGAATGAATGAGTCAACATGAATTGAGTACAACTAAATACTCCTCCAAAATGTGTTTTTGATGGATAGTATTTTAAATCTGGTACATAGTTAATTCCCTGAAAACTCAATTTGTATTCTTTTTCTTTATTGCATTTTTCACCAAGTCCAATGGGTCAGCTCATTCATATGTAAATAACTAATGCCCCAGAGATTGGGAGAGCACAGCACACTCTTCTACTTCCTTATTATTACTATTGTTGATTAAAATATTGCTCATCATTGCCAAGTATTATCCTTACATCAGGTCAAATCAAATCACCAGAAAGCCTCATACCTATACTTCTACAAAATATCATAGAATTATGATTTAATATTTCAAGCTGTGTTTCTAAGTTGTTGCTGATAAAACACCATGTTATTTCACTGCTATTCTCTTATCCTGCAATTTCTTACATTTTTTCTAACTTCTAATAATTTTTTTTGGCGAGGCTTTTTTCAAGTTGTGAGGAACAGAGCAGTGTTCCAGGTAGCCTAGGCATAGGGTACTGTAGTGGGCTCAGCTCTTAGAAATACAAGACACCAAGTTGGCAGGCACAGAAGGCCTCCTGGAGGTCTTCACATCTTCCAGATTGTAGCAGAGGTTCTCTGACCTAGTCATCTTGTCCAGACCTTGAGGCAGCTTTAAGGAAACACACCCACATAACCACCATGCATATGGAGACATGGAACAGTATTAATAGTCTAGAAGCACCACTTTGCTGCATCCTGGCAGACATCCATCTAAAGGTGAACAACTTTCTATCAATACCGATTAATTTCTTATAGTCAGCTTGATTGAGATACAAACTACACACCAAAAATTCATCCCTTTAAGGTGTAATCATAGTTTCACCTGTTTTGGAACTTTATATAATTGGAACCAAATCATACATAGCCTCAAATGATTAGCCTCTTTCATTCAACATTATGTTTATGAAATTCATTCATGTTAGTTTGTGTAGCCATAGAGAATAATTGGTATTTTTATTGCTGTATAATATTCCATTGTATGAATATACCACAATTCATTTATCCATCCTATTATTGATGGACATGTTGGTGGCTTCCAGATTCTGGCTATTATAAATAATATTTCTATAATGATTTTCATATACCTTTAATGAACATAGACACACATTTCATTTGGTATGCATCAAGGAGCAGAATTTCCAAATCATAGAATGTATGTATGTTCAGCATTAGTAAATACTATCAAATGATGTTCTTAAGAAGTATTATAAGGTATATTCCTGTTGGTTGTTCCAAATCTTCACCAGTGCTTACACTGCCATTTTAAAATACATTAGCCATCCAGGTAGTCATGCAGTGATACCTCATTTTGGTTTTAATTTGCATTTCCCTGATAGCTAATGAAATTAAGCTTGTTTGCCATTTAGATATCTTTTCTTTAAAAGTGTCTGCTTACACCTTTTGTACATTTAAAAAATGAATTGACTGTCTTTTTATTATTGATTCAGAGGAGTTCTTTATCTGACAGATAGTTAAACTTCCATGGACAGTCCGGTACAAAACACACACTTCTATTAATTAAAAACTAAAAGTGTGTTAGATAATTTAAAAATAAATCTCAGCACTATAGGTTATAGGTAGGCTAACTCTTGTCACTAGTAGACCCCAACAGGTTATGTCCATGGTAGACCAGTTGTTGTAACAAGCAGAACCCAAAATGTACACTGGTGCAAACACAGCAGAAGTCTATTTCAGGCTCATATAACTATTCTGGTGAGTAAATACACCAAAGGGGTGGTTCTCTTCCATGTGGTCCTTCAGGGACCCAGACTTCCAGAGGCTCTACAATTTTCCACACATGCCTCTCAAGCTGGAAGCAGAGAATATTATGGGGAGCAACCACAGGGGAGAATTTTACAGGCCAGGCATGGGTCTGAAAGTAGCACACATTACTTCTGGTCACACTCCATTGATTAGAACTCAATACTATGAGCATACTTAACTGTAAGAGACACTCTAGTATAGCTGTGTACCCAGGAAGCAGCAATGAACTTGGATTCTGGTGAACAGCAGTCTGTCACAAACACAAATTAACTTCAGTATAATTATTGATCATGAGTGTTTAGAAAATTAAAACAGAATTTAAGTGCCATATAGCAACATCTCTGGTGTTTCCTTTCTTGTATTTGCTCTCTAACAGCCTTGGTTAAAATCTGAACTGATTTCTACCCCTAACCATACCCTTTTCAGAATGTAAAACTGAGAACATTTCTCTAATCAGAGTCTTTCTCTGTCATAGCAAAGAAAGATCATTCAAAATGTGACTGCAATAAAGAAAGGCATAGGTACTCTGGACTTGAGTGGTCATTCTCTGGTTGGCTAGTTAGCTAAGGGATTACACTGACATGACATTTAATCTCTATCTTTCTCCACTGCATTCTCTTTGCAGATTGGGAAAAAAAAATCTCTACATATTTCTTTTCTGTCCTTGTTCTGTATTTAACACTGAGACTATTTTGGGCTGAATGATATGTGTGACCATAATCAGCACAGGGAATATCTGGGTTGAATTTTAAAAACCCATAAAAAACCAGAAAACACAAAAATAAATAAACAAGAATTTCAAAATACTGATCCAGAGCAAAGTAAAGCAATCTAGTGACATATTTCAAAGTTATATTATTACATTTTATTTTAATTAATAGCAAACTGTTTACTTTTAAACTATTTGCATTGAAAGTATATTCTAAACAGGGCAAACGTAAATTTATAGATACTATATTCTCCCAAAGTTTTGAAATACTGTCCTACAAAAGCCCAACTTTGAAACAAATAGCATATAAAAAGAAAATTACTAAAAAGGCCCATTCCCAGGCAAGCTTGAGTCTTTGCCTCATTTCTACCACCATTCACATAGCTTTCTGCTGAGTTTCATTACTGAGTAATCTGAAGTTCAAATTTTAAAACTTTCATCCAGAACATCACAGACATGAAAAAAATCATAATTTTCATGTTCTCATCTCTTTAATAACATTGTTTTCATATTGTCATTTTGATATTTAATGAGTGTGTCACCAAATTACATTGCTTGGTAGACATTTTAAAATATTGCTATTGTTTTTCCCCAAAATTATATATATATAATATATATAGTATTATTTTAGTAACTCTGAAATTAGTTTTTTAAAATAAAAATCTGTAGTTTTCAAATAGTCTGTATACAGTATTTATTTTGAACAGGATTATTGCTTAAATTGATGTCAAGGACATCTATTAAGGTTGGAAATATTAAATTCTCTTTTGGCTGGAAAATGTTTAAAGTGCTTTTACCTTTGAGCAAAAATAACTGCGTATGGATTAAAAGTCATATTTTAAATGTCTGAATAATGCTGAATTCTTGGCAGCTAAATTCAAATCTGAGGCAACGACACAAATTACCCTTAGTTTAAAAGTTAGCTAAATTCAGTTTCTGATGCATATTTTAATAATACAATGTTGCAACTTTAACGAGGACTGCATTTGCCTTTAAGTCCACATGATAGTGAAAGCTTAATATTAAAAAAAAAAAACTTTTGTCTAGCAAAAGTGATTTGAAGATGTTTTGCTCCATGCATGTGAACTCAGCAGGTGATTCTTGCCTATCTTTGATGTCAAACAGCACAAAACTTCAGTGAGTAGTAGCTTCAGAAATGCAATAGACATAGCTGAGTCTTCATATGAAGCTCATGCTTGAACTACATCAGAAGAACTGACATCTATTATGGTGAGCAAAGACAAGTGTTTGAAAAGAGATTCAAACAGAAGTGTCAGAATTTACAGTGCATAGTTTTATATAAGTTGATTTTAACCAAGCATATCTCTATGAACTCCGCAGGATAGAAAGGAAATTTCAAAAGGCAGAGAAATTGTTGTCATCTAAGGGCATGGAATGTTTTAATAGCTTAAGGAAGAACATTTCTGAAAGGTTATGTGGTGATCCATTTACTTTGACTGAGTAATAAGGCTTGTCATTGTGATAGTGCAGTTTTTAACCCTTAGAACAATAGAAATGTATGTGAACCAGAGAGCATAAAGGGCTGCTTCAAAACTCAGAAGAAACTTGCAGCTCATTTTAAAGTTTCAGTCTCTAGTCACAGAGAATTACTGTAAATTTTCTGAATATCATCTAGTTGCTAAAAGAGCCAGCAAACACGAGGCAACAAACAAACAAAAAGCCTTTTTAGACCTAGTGAGTCATATTGACCTTAACAAAAATAAGGCAGAGGAAATTCAGTGGTGTTTCTAAATGGGTAGTTTTCAAAAGAAAACAAACACCAGTACTGTTTTTTATGTTTCTTCATGTGTGCTTACGTTTATTTCCAACAATGCACAGGCTTTGCGTAGGTTATTAAAAAAAAAAAAAAAAGTCCATGCTTGTGTTTGTGTGTTTTGGGATGGGGTGGGGATAAGTGTTAGAGGCCTCAATTGAAGAGAGGTTTGTTTGAAATTGTGTCCTAAGGGCTTAATCACAGCAGCCCTCCTAAAACTCTCCCTAAGGGGTCTAGTGTCACAAACTAACTTAATTGTTTTTCTAGCAATGCTTCTCCACCCTGCACCCAAACAGATTTAAACAAAAGCAAAACTCCTTGGCTAAAGCACAGAAATGCAATTCCTATGCAGTAATTTCCAGCTTGTAATCAACATTTAGCAGTGTGAGATCTACCTCTTCTTAACCTACAATTAGCACAATTAATGCACCGCATGCCAAACCACTTGTTTAGTTATTATATTCTAATGTTTGCTTTTAACAACAAATTTCCCTCCCTAGATGAGCTGCTGAAGCCTCCCCTAAGGACAGTCTGGCTAGTCAAATTCAAATGTGTCATTCCCCTGAGCACCACATCTCAGTTCTTTTAGATTTAATTACTGAATTTATTACATTGCATTGAAACAAATACTTTCTCCTTCTAACGTGGTCTAGACCCTCAGAAGGTAAAGAGCAGTATATGGCATATATTGTTGGCTGGGGCGATGGGCAGGGGTGAGGGGCTTGGTTATGGACACGCCATGTAGCCCACAGCCCTTTCCTTCACACATTATTAGAAGGTGTACCTACTTAATTCAAGTTAAGCCCCAAGAAATTAAATTTAACAAATGTTCCTCAAGCATATTCTTTCCCCAAAGCATGGGTGTAGTGCTGTGGGGAACAACAACAACAAAAGATATAAGAATCACACAATAAGCACCATTCATCAAACTGTTACTGAATTTGCTCTTTCTACCCAGTTAATACTTATCTGTTTCTGTTACAGGATTTATGAAGTCTAGAGTAATTCTGTTTATTTCTTTACTTGCATAATGTCTCCCCTCTCCTACTTACAAATTTTAAGGGAATAGGGATCTTCCCTGTTCTCACACCTGCTCTGTCTCCAATACCTAGCAGAATGCCAGATCCACAGGGGCTGGTCAATAACATTTTGATGAATAAATTCATAGATGTGCTAAGTGCTCCATATGTGTTATCTCATCTAATTTTCACAAGTCCCTTTTATTACTGTGGTGTTACAGATATGGAAACTGAGCCTTAACTAGGTTAAGATTGTTACAGGCATAATTTAAACACAAATCAGTCTAACTCCAGTGCCAATTTTCACAATGCTGTCAATTTGGAGAGTTCACACTAGATTTCTATGGCTGGAAGATAGTCTTGAATGAATGATGCCAGGAATTTACAATCAGAGACTGAGATGTATATAAATAAATCATTGAAAGTAAATCACAAATTGCTATAATTGAAGTACAAACATCAATCTTTGAGTGAGGAGAGGATTACTTTTAACTAAAAGATGGGAATCTAAGTAAGTTTTCTGGAAAAGCATGATGGTTTCATGTATTTTATATGGTGCTTCTATTTGGTTCCTTGTAAATAATTTATATCTACTAGAGAGCTTCTTTGTATATGTAACTCATTGTAGACATATTTTCAATGCTATTGAACAGTGTTGTGTATGACTACTGATTTAAAATCTCATCTGCTAATTCTATATGTGAGTTATCGCAGATTCAGTCTTCATGGAATGTCTTTTCTTCTGAGAATGGGTCCTATTTTCCTGTTCTTCCTATTTTGGGATTATATCCTGGATACTGTAAGGTTATGATTTGGAGACTCTGGATTTGATTATACTCCCCTGAAGAGTACTGACATATTTTTGTTTCTTTTTGCAGACAATTAACGTGATTGCACTCAAACTGCAAAAGCAGTCTCTTGGGCAGCAAGTCTAATTTCAGTTCTGTTCTTTCAGACTTAGCTTGGACTGTTTGATTCTGCTCAGTGAGTAAACTGTTTGGGGTTCAGCCAGAGGTCTCAGCAGAATCTATGCAGAGAATTTGGGGCTCCTCTTCTCTGGCTCTTTCCTTTCCTGGATTCCTCCTCACTGTTGAGTGGCCGTGGTTGCCTTAAATTCTGTATTCTGGCTCTTCAAACCATAACAACTTTGGACTTTCTATCAAGAGTTTCAGTTATCAGAGTCATAGAACACATGAGAGCCTATCTTCTGGCTAGAAGTCATTTAAAAAAAAAAAAAGCTCCCTGGATGCTATTCCCTTCTCCCATGTCAACCCTTCAGATACTTCCTGCTTTTGGTTGGTCTTCAATGCCTTCAAGTAATTAGCCAGGTTTTTTAAAAAAAAAAATCTTTTGTCCCAAATTCATATTTGTTATCTGCATTGGTTTGAGAACTTACTTGGTCTTCAATGGACACAGAACCTCACTGAGAAGTATGCTTTAAATGACCTTGAATATGTTTGTCATGAACAGAAATGGGGCTGGAGAATAAATGCACAAATGGACTTTCATACCAAGGGAACTGTGTGCACAATGGTGGTGAGAATAAAGTTCAAAGCATGCTGAGTCTGTCACTAGGTTACTGTAGGTGTTTGGTTATTTGTGTGGCTATCTGGGAGAATGTGAGTATGGGGTCAGCAGGATAGAAAAGAAAGACTGAAAAACCATGTTTTAGAATGCCAAGTAAAGGGTCTGGACTCCAATCTTCTGCTAGTAGGATACCATAGAAGTATTTTGGGTACAGTAGAAAGATGATTACGTGTTTTGGATAATCAAGACAGATGATTCCAGTGGACAGGATAAAAATGATGGTACTGACTATAGTCAAGGAACCCTTCTAGGAGCTTTCCGCAATAATACAGAGAAAAGTCTGAAACTAAGGCAGTTGCGGCATAAATCCATCAGAACTGAGCTAATATGAAATTCACAGTATCTTTCCATATGTGTGCTATGTAATAGTTTAGAAGACATCTAAAATAAAAGCTTGTCAACATGGGAATCTAATTGTTAGATTATTGTGATTGATATTAAGTTGGTCGTAAAATATTTATGAATCATGATTTCAACTTATAATTGAAAATCACTAAACTCCTTTGCAAATTTAAACATAGCTGTCATTTAATTAGCATTAGACCTGGGGGGCCGCGAGTGGGAAGAAACTGACATTTACTAGTTGCTTACTCCATGCCAGGCACTTGATCACATTCAGTGTCTCTTGGAACCCCTGAGAAATAGCAATTTCTATTTCCATTTTACAAATTTGGGAATTGAGAAGCACAGAAGTTAAAAGTAACTTTTCCAAGGTCATACAGCTACTGAATAGGAAATATATTATTTAAGTCCAGATCTATCTGATTCTAATATTTATTCTATTTTCAACATAGCTATACTTTTCAAAGCGATAGTGAATACAGCAGACAAGCTGTAACTCTATTTTTAGAAGCAACTTCCGTATCTCCTCTTTTTCAGTCTCCTCTGATGAATTATAGACATACTATTTCAACAGTAGGTATCAATTCCTTGGAAATGCAACAAAAAGAGATGGTTCTTAGGAAACAGCTGTTCAATTTCTACCCCATCCCCCAGAAGAAATTTGGTACAATAAATTCTTAATGGACTAAAATGTGAAAGGACAAACATCTTCATAAGTAGTAAAAATTCATTATATAAAGTAAGTAATCTTTATTCAGGTAACCCAGTTGCTTTGATTCTTTTCATGACTTGACAGGGATAACTAGGGCTCCTCTAAAGAATAAGTGGCAGTTTTTAAGGATGAGTGTTTTTAAGGTTGTATGTCCATATGGAGAAAGCATCAAGTTATAAATCATTTAGTCCCTCATAAAGCCTTCAAATATTACATGTACTTAAATGATCCTTGAAGACATACCCCAAATATAAACTTATGTCTCCTTGTCATGGCTTCAATATTTGTCTGCTCATCCGTTTTCCAGCCAACACTTTCATAGACCACTGGTTGTATTTAAGGTGAGAATTAGGCAAGAGAAATAGATAGCCCTATGATTTTTCTACAACAGAGTGTCCTCTGGGAATCATGGGGGAAAAAACCATCACTTGTGTCTTTTAAAGAACTGACTGAATCTACTGGATGGTGGCTTTGCTATAATTAAAGATTTGACTTCTCAAATTTTTGGTTTGCTCTAAATTATTTTCCCAATGAGTCTTTAATGGAAACAAAAACTGGAAACACTGGCCATTTCCGGATGGAGATTCATCGCCATTAACTGCATTCATTGGGAAGGGGATCACATAAATTAACCCAGATTTTAGTTAGTTATTCTTAGTAGCAAACACAATCCATGAAAAAATTAGCCTTTGGAGAATATTGTTGTGATAGAGATGGGGAGATGGCATAGGTGGTTAGAGAATAGAATACTGAATAGAGCTAGTAGAGAAAGTATTTGTGACAGGCACTTTGATGTGTGCCCTGGACACCTGAGAAGAGAGAATTCACTGAAACTGGAAAGACCAGTCAAAAACTAAGCACAACCTCTAGTTGATGGCTGATTTCTATATTTATCCTCAAATGCTCTTGCTTATCAGTAAGCATTTCTGTGGGCAATTTTATTTTAGAAACTAAGCTCTGTAAATCAACTAGAGACTGAGCACAAAATAAAAAAAAATACTGGAGATTCACACGTATCATTATAAATATAAATATCCTATCTTTGCAGTTCCAGAAAAGTCCCTCTAGGCACCTGGGAGTAAGACCCTGACAACATTCCAGTCTCAACAAGACTTAGATAAATTAAATAAATTTTTGAAGGTTTTTCTCCAAGTTTGTGGAAAATTAGACTATATATTGAATCAAGCATGCCAGATATTTTTTAGTTGGCCTTTTCCTTTGGGAAAAGCTAGTAAATTTTTACTTGTAGCCATTTATTGGTTCTATTTTAAAGAAATAAATCTATAATTTGAGCATCCTACATTCAGAAAGAAATAGTGGAGGATATTATGATACTAAAGCTCATCCTGAAACTGTATGATTTTCTCCTTCCGACATAATCATGTGCTTAATACTTGGATTAACAAATGCAAACATCTGTATGTTTTCTCTCCATGCTCCAGGGAGACAATCCCTCTCTGCTATCATTTGGCATCACCACTACTAACCACCACCACAATGACTGCACAAACTTAATCAGCAACTAACTCATACTTGAACTGTAAAACAGATTAACCAATTTAGTGCTCCCAAAAATGCTTTACTGTCCACTTCTCATGGATGAGGAAACTAACACTCAGGGAAGTTAGATGAATTGTCCAAAGTCACACAGCAGGAGGAAGACATATATACGTAATGATATGTATGTTTAACTTCAGAATCCCTACTCTTTCTACCATGCACCACTCCCCTAGGTATAGGCAGACAGATCCCCTGAAAACTGGAATAAGTATGTTTTTCCTTTGTATAATCAATATATAGAGATATAATAAATAGGTAGAAAGGCAAATTTTATATATATAATTTATATTTACTATATTTTTATTTATATATAAAAAGTCTTCCTAAATTTTAGATTCAGTATCATCAGTGGAGACCCCTGAAGCTAATTGGTCAATAGAGTATGGGAGGATTCTAGACCAGAGAAGGTGGGATGTGTCACAGATCATATCATTTCCAGGATGATTCTGTCAAAAGGCACCCCCGCTCCTCTCACAGCAATATCCCATCAGTCAATGTGAATCAGTCCCTGGGGGGATGACGTAAAAGAAACAAAAACAAACATCTTTGCAATACTACAGAGCTACAGTAATCAAAACAGCATGGTATTGGCATAAAAACAGACATATGGATCACTGGAACAGAATAGAGAGCCCAGAAATAAACCCACAAACTTTTGGTCAATTAATCTTTGACAAAAGTGACAAGAACATACAATGGAGTAAAGACAATCTCTTCAGCAAATGGTGTTGGGAAAACTGGACAACTGCATGTAAATCAGTGAAGTTAGAAGAATCCCTCATATCATACACAAAAATAAACTCAACATGGCTTAAAGATTTCAACATAAGACAAGATATGATAAATCTCTCAGAAGAAAACATAGGCAAAACATCATCTGACATAAATCCTTGCAATGTTCTCCTAGGGCAGTCTACCTAGGTAATAGAAAGGAAAGCAAAATAAACTGGACCTAATTAAACTTATAAGCTTTTGCAAAGCAAAAGGAAACCACAAGCAAAACAAAAAGACAACCGACAGAATGGGAGAAAATATTTGCAAATGATGCAGCTGGCAAAGGCTTAATTTCCAGAATATATAAACAGCTCATACAACTTAATAACAAAAAACAAACCCAATCCAAAAATGGGCAGAAGATCTAAACAAACAATTCTCCAATGAAGACATACAAATGGCCAACGGGCACATGAAAGAAATGCTCAACATTGCTAATTATCAGAGAAATGCAAATCAAAACTACAATGAGGTATCACCTCACATCAGAATGGCCATCATTCAGAAGTCCACAAACGATCAATGCTGGAGAGGCTGTGGAGAAAAGGGAACCCTCCTACACTGTTGGGAGTGTAGTTTGGTGCAACCATTATGAAAAATAGTACGGAGATTCCTCAAAGGATTAAAAATAGACTTACCATATGATCCAGCAATCCCACTCCTGGGCATACATCCAGAGGTAACCTTAATTCAGAAATACACATGCACCCCAATGTTCACAGCATCACTATTTACAACAGCCAAGACATGGAAACAACCTAAATGTCCAATAGATGACTGGATAAAGAAGCTATGGTATATTAACACAATGGAATATTACTCAGCCATAAAAATTAATAAAATAATGCCATTTGCAGCAACATGGATGGACATAGAGATTATCATTCTAGTGAAGTAAGCCAGAAAGAGGAAGAAAAATACCATATGATATCACTTATGTGTGGAATCTAAAAAAAAAAAAAAAAAAAAAAAAGACAAATGAACTTATTTACAAAACAGAACAGATTCATAGACATAGAAAACAAACTTACGGTTACCAGGGCAGAAAGGGGGTGGGAGGGGATAAATTGGGAGTTTAAGATTTACAGATACTTATATAAAATAGATAAACAACAAGTTTATACTGTATAGCACAGAGAACTGTATTTGATATCACACAATAACTTATGGTGAAAAAGAATATGAAAATGAATATATGTATGTTCATGTATGACCAAAACATTATGCTGTACACCAGAAATGACACATTGTGAACTGACTATACTTCAATAAAAAATTATATATACAAAACAACAATAATAAAAAGTCTTTGTCCTGTGACACAAATGAGGTTTTACTTTTCTAGAAACAGATTTTACTGACAAGTATAAGGTTTGTGTTTTTTCCCTGAAATTGGAAGTTGGATGTAATCAGTAACTGTGCTCTCTTCTTATTCTCCAAGAATCTCCTTTACATTGAAACTCATCTATCTAGCAATCAAAGAAAACAGGTTACAGAACTTGCTTTTTCCAAAAGAAGGGAGGGAGTGCATTTGGACTCCAACAAGCCCTGTGTTTATGTGGATTCTCTAAAACTGATGACCGTATTTACCAAACTGTCTGAAATGAAAGATAACAAAAATCTTTACCAAATGAAAGATGACTTTATTATATGAAATGCATATTCACAACAATCCAATACACTCCTCCAAAATTTTGTGAAATGATTAAGAACATGTAGAGTAATGATTTGAAAACTTTATTTAGTTGCAGGTTTCCCCCTCTCCTTTCCCCATAGAAACCTTAAGCAGGTCCCCCAAAACATAAAACAGACACGAGTGAAGTCTTTGTGGCTAAATGTGAAATGTGAAACACCTCTACAGGAATTTAGGCCAATTGAAGACATCAATGGAAAATCTTGAGATAGAACTTAAGAGTAATTTTTGAACAAATAGAAGTAGGTCTTTTTAATGATAGCAAGAAGATGAATTTTTTTAAAGACAGGAAAAAAAGGTCAAGTTAGAAATGAAATTTCTTTGACAGGGATTAAAACTTATTTTTAATTATCACTTTAAGTTTTCCAGCAGCAGTTTAACATATTTTTTAAAATATATGCCTGGGTAATAACTACAGATTTAATCTAGTTCAGCTGTCCTTAGCACTACACTAAAATCTGCCCATGACAATGGATAATACTCTTATACGTAGAGAATCTGTGTGATGCATTTGGTACTCAACCAACTGGAAAAGGGCCTTGATTTAAAAACTCAAAAGCCAAGTGTGTTCTCTATCAAAATTACAAACTACTGTTCTGATATATTATTGGGTCATTTCACCAGCAGTAGACCACAGATTTAAGCGTTATTAAGAAACAGTGTCATGCTGTAAATGTCCATTAATGTATGTTTAATTATAATGGAATGTCTATAAAAGTCCATGTGACATCTACATGGAGATCAAAACAATTAATTATAATCAGCATTAACTAAATGGATACAGAATAAATTAGAAAGAAAATGATGTTCAAAGAAAAAAATACAAACAGAATGCCTGAATATGAGTGACAATAGTGGGTTTATCTTTAAAAGAAATAAAACAGTTTTGATTTTCTATACATTTGATTTGTTAATGCTTTTAAAAGTGTGTATTTTTTAATCAGTTGCCCCAAATTCCAATTCTCTAAAGTACATGAAAAGAGAATATACTTTCATTCGTTTATTCATTAATCCAGCAAATGTTTACTCAACATATGTTTTGTACTAGACATTATAATAGTAAAATAAGCTACCTAGCTACAAGTTGCTCATAGACGGTTCAGAGAGGTAGGAAAATTATGTAATTGTAATTCAGTGTAATAGGAACTATTATTATAATAGGTACAAAAGAAGAGTACTCGGTTCTATGGGACAGGAGGTAGATGAGAGAGATTGTGAGAAACATAGAAATACTCTTCAAAGAGGGGAAATCCTTAAAGGGTTCCCTAAAGCATGAGTGATAATTTATAGCTGTAAAAAGTGGGTCATTATTCCAGGAAGGAAGCAGAACATGTGCACATCATGGGGTGTGAAAGAACAGTGACTACAGAAGACCCTGCATTGTCCATCTCGAAGTGCACAGTGTGGGAGGATGAGGAAAGCCGAGGCCTTTAAAGCCAAGCTGAATATTTGGGACTTCTGGGCCCTGGGAATGGCCTGAAGAGTTCAAACCAGGTGACTAATACCATCTGTTTTACACCTTTAAAAGACCACCATGTTTATAGATGGTAAACACAGACATTGACCGCCCTGTTTACAATAAATATCAGTGAGTATCGGAAGAGAATCAGAGTTCAAGAAGAAGGGACAGTTAACAGAAAGCTACAATCGCCCAGAGGATGAGGTCCTCAGTTAAGACAGCAGCAGGGGAGCACAAGAGAATGACAGATGCTCTAGAAGAAACAGTGACTTGGGGTTGGGGGTGGGGAGAGGGATGGAGGTGGATTATAGGGTGATCCCTTTGTTTCTGACTTGGTGACTTGTTAGGTCGTGGTGTCTTTTACTAAAGTAAGATCTACAGGGAAAGAAAGGAAGAAATAACGAGTTCACTTTTGGACTTCTGAAATTGGTGTGCCTCCAAGATAGACATGAAAAGAGCTTGTGCATCAGTTGCATATATAATTGTGGTGTTCAGAGGAAAAGGGCAGAATAAGAATTTTTGCATTAGTTACATCACGTCCATGCTTTGAGATGTCTGATTCATATACATGTGTATCTGTTAGACTGCAGTATTTCGAACATATAAATTATGCCCCTATAGAGGAAGTTGAAAGAAGCACCTGTGGCAAGTTTCACGGATGGAGCAGAGAATGACAAACGTGGTGATCAAAAGTCTGAGATGATGTATGCCAGCGCTCATGCGCACGGACAAACGATTCTGTAACTAAGTGTTCATATACAAACCAGCCTAACATGTCTGGGAATAAAACTATATCCAATCAAGGATCAGTCATTTACTTCCTCTGCATTCATTCACATATCTGTTCCTTTCTTTTCATTGGCAGGTACTATTTTAGGTGTTGGGAAAATAGCAAAGAAGACAGAGAAGGTCTCTGGCCTCATGGAGCTCACAGTGGTCAAGATTCACTGCAAATACATACACAGATAAATATTTAACTTCATTCTGGAGAGTAATAAACACAATGAAGAAAAAGAAAGCAGGACAAAGAAACAGTGAGAAGAGTGGTCTTTTGAAAGGGTGTTCAGTGAAGAATTCTTCGTTGGTGAAGGAAGGAGGGAGTGATGAAAAAAATACGGCTGAGAAATATTCAAGTCAGAAGGATCAGCAAGTTCAAAGATTTTGAGGCAAACAGCTTTCCTCTTTGAAGGAAATAAAGTCAGCCTTGACTAGAGCAGAGTGAAGGAAAGAGAGACGGTGGGATACGAAGTCAGAGAACATGCTGGGTTGGCCGGTGTAGAGGTTTAGAGGGGGCAGAAAGCAATATGGGTTTTATTCTAGTCTAAGAATAATCTGGAGCAATTGGAGGGCTGTGAGTAGAGAGTGAATCTATCTGGTTTCTGTTTTTAAAAAATGAACTTTGGCTGCCATGCAGAACTATGCTTGTAGTCGTACCAGGAACAAGTGTGGAAGCAGGGAGCCCGTCTGGAGGCCACAATAGTCGTCCAGGTGACAGACGGTCAAGGCTGAGCCAGGATGGTAGTCTTGGAGTTGACGGCCAAGAGTCAGATTTAAGAAATGTATTGAAAGTAGAGCACTGAGACTTGTTGATGTGTTGGAAGGTATCTGCTACTGATCAAAAATAACATCTGAGAAAATTATGTCAAATAACATTTGACTGCTAAAATATTGACAATATTTTTGACTAAGTTTTTTTGGTCCGATTTTACCAAAATACTTTGATGAACCAACTATTTAAACAGGTTCTTGAATCTGGATATGTTCTTAATATAGGATGATCCTTTCCTAATATATGTCTATAGCTGCTATGTCGTGAGTGTGGTTATATTTAAATACAATACAATTTTTCAAGGAATCCCCACAGAGAATATGGAAGATAAGACATAATGCTGATGTCTATCTCTGATCCTTGCTTTATTTTTATCATGCTTCTAAATATGTGAAAAAGATACACAATATCATCTGTGGAGTTTGGTAGGGGACTGTGATGTGAAATATAGACATGAGCCTAACAAATGTTTCAAAGAGCAATATACAAGTGACATTTGTAAAATACTATGCAACACTATGGATGACGGTAAAGAGGATTTTCGTATATTTCCAAACTAAATTTTACTAGACTTATTCATTTTCAGAATGAAGAAACGTTTTGTTCACTTAAAAAAAATATATGTAAAACATTCATTTGAAGGCCAGTGAGTTCCTTTCTGTAGCTTAGCCCCAATGAGTCTTATGGAAAGAAGTTTTAAACTCATGAAAATTGAAGTTTACTCAGGAAATACCACTAGCATTTTAATGAAAGTGCCACACATGCCCCTTCTGAAATTTAACACAGGGAATGAACCTTCCCACATCTGTGGCAAACGCAGACTTTGCTGCCTTAAGGGCTTGGCATTTTCAGATAAAAAAGAATCAATGTCATTATACAGTATCTCTCTGGAGCATCGTAATTATTCTGCATGCATACAATATTTATTTAAAACTTAAAATTAAACTTCAAGAGGTGGTCATTTGAAAGCTGGCAGTGAGCGAGCGGATCCTGTATTCATGAAAAAGAGAATATTTCTTCTAAAAGTTGAGAAATAGATCAAAACGGTCTTTCCAGTAACTGGCACTTTAGTCACATAGATGCTTTTTATGTGTCAGATTTATTAATCAAGAAGGTCCATGGGAACGAGAAGAGGAAATCCTGAGGATGTGACTGTCGGTTTTTGATATGTCAGGTATAATTTTGTAGCTGTGATTTTTGGATTGCAGTACACACACAGCATTGTACTGATGTTTGTGTATCTCTTTATACTCATCATTTGTGATGACTGGAAAAGAAGAGAAGGCGGAGATGTTTTGATACAGGATTGAAACTTGAAACTACAGTCCTTCAATTTGAACGGTATTCCTGTTTCATCTTTCTTTTCATGTTACCTTTTTAACTTTTGCCACTGATGTAAAAGGAAAAAAAAAAAAAGAAAATTTGAAAAGATGCCAGGTGTTGGTTCTTATCTGGGTGAAGGATCACAGAAGTAGAGGATAAAATATAGTTTGTAGTTTGTCACAGTGGCAGACTTAAGAAGATCAAACACTTGTCAACAACAACTGTTTGTCCTTCTATGGCCATCACAGGATTATTAAGACGGCGACATCTCTTCATAGTTGGTACATTTTGCCGAGATCGTAGTGTGTAATGTTCCAATTAGTTTAACAGGGTGTATTCTGCTGGGATGAATACAGTCTTCCTTAATTGCTCTTGGCTGCTTCCTGAAATAAAAGAGTACCGTCCTGGTACAAACATGTCGGTCACAGTGAAATTCAGAATGGTAAGCTCCCTTTTAAGTCATCAAAAATAACATGGAAACAGGTATTTCCAAAAGCTGAGGTGAAGCAGTTTATTTTTACAATGTTTCAACTGAGAATGCAACAAAACTGTAAAGTAAAAGAACTGAGCAAAACTTTTTTTTTGGTTATGATTTTATGCCACTTGCCAAATAACCAGTTTGATGTTTCTCTCTGTTGGTTTTTGTGACTAGACCAGGCAACTGTGTGTACTTAGATTTTGTACTATATCATACAATTCTTAGTGAAAATTCTCATTTTTGACCAAAGTTGAGTGACTGTTTACTTTTTTTTTTTTTTTTTCCATTTAAACTCCTGCAGACATCAAGCCCGTACTGAATGCCTAAGAGTCTTGGTCCATATTCAGCTCAGACTGGGAAGTTCATCTTCATGAGGACTAGAGTCAGCAGTGCCTTTCAGAGTTTGTGGTGACTGGTGCTTTGCAGCATTTCTTGAAGTTTCTTTTGGCTTAGTATCTTTTAGCCCTAATTGCCCTCAGTTGCTCCATGAGGTCCTAAAGAGCGAGAGCCTGGGAGAAATTTAAAGTCACCATGTGGGTAAAAAGGAACAGAAATCAAAAACGAGGAAGAAAATTTGAAGAAGACAGACTTGGGTAGAGAAATGAAGCCCTAAAATATAAAGATGTAAAGTTTCAGATGAACAATATACCCCTCTCATACCTTCAGGGATTTGATGTGGTTTTATTTTTTTAAGTGAGATTTGTAAGCCTTCATATGCCAAACAGAACCACTTGAGGAAACCAAGTTAAACATATAAAATTTGGTGCATATAAATGAATAACATGACATCATATTTATATAGAGCCCTTGACCAACTGTGACCTAATCTATGTGCCTATTGTAACTGCAGGTAAGTCTGAATTTGTCCAAGGGGTTCTACATAATGGCCGGTTTCCAGAGACTAAAAGACAAAACAAAACAAACGCCAACCAGTCAAAACGTAAAGGTAACTGTTTAACCTAACCAGTTAGCTTGACTGAATTGGAATGAACTCAGTACAGTCTTCTCAACCTACTTTTTCTTATTAGTATTTATGATTTAAATTGTGTTCAACTTGCTGAAAATAATAAATGCATGTCATGCTAAAAGGCTTACAACCCACAAGCCAACAGTCCTTACTATGACCCTTAGTTATTCAGCTCTGTAAAGACAACCACTTTCAGTGCCTTTAAGGTAATTCTTCTGAAACAGACATATATTCTACATATTCTACATATATATCATATACATATGAGTATCAGAATGTATCTATGATACATACATACACACACATATTTATACCTACCTCCAAATCTAGTATATATCCCTTTCTTGTTACAGAAATAGTATATTGTTTTGGAAGTAGAGAATTTACCTCTCTCTTATGATCTCTCCCAGTTACATTATAATTTTCTGGTTAAGGTAACAGTCAGTATTTATATAACTACTGTTACATATATATTTTTCACTTTGAGGCCAAAAAATGAATTATGATTATAATTCTTTTCTAATAAAGCTTTTTATTTTTTCCTGGAATTAATACTGAATTGTTATTCCCTTGCTTCTTTTTCTATGTAACTATTTTTCATTTATATTTGGTATGAGGTAGTTTTCAAAATAAATTTATTAAAATAAATGCTCCCAAAATATGTCTTTAATTCTGTATTTTGTATCTCTTAAGTTTATGTTCTATTTTTTTTTCCTCTCCTATAGTGTTTGTCTTATTTTTCCCCTCTGGGAATTTCTTTATTTCCTCCAGAGAAGAATGGTCTGTACGTTTGGGGGTGGGTGGTAGGGGGCATGTGGGTGGAAGGCTGGCTGCAGGCAGGACATGGGGGTGGGGGGAGCCGGAGTGGCTTACCTTGCATCGTGTGCACCCCTGCCTTATCTCTACCCTCCAAACTGCCTCATGTCCTGGACTCTAACATTTCTGGTGCTTTTTTGTTCCCCAGAGACTAAAGCCCTGGTCTTCTAAGGGAAGGTCGGTAGGGGGAAGTAGCCTGGGGGTATGCCACGCATATCCCCCTGTTCTCTCAACACTGCAGCAAGCCCACTTTTCATATTTCCTTGCTATATGTTAGGCTACAAAAGCTTTGGTAGGCACTTTACTAGGGAAAAGGTTTAGTTGTCTCAAAAGTTATTCCTCTTTTTTCATAAGATAATTGGAATTGCATTTTGAGGTAAAACTTTATTGAAAGCTTTATGACTGACCAGGTGCATTAAACTAAATACTTTCCCTTCACCTACTAATTTTGTAATTTTGTTAAAGAAAAGAGGACTTTAGTTTTTTGAGTGACTTTTTCTCCCTATAATATCCCTGCTGCTTATTGCTCTGCTTCTATTATCCCATATAGGCTAGAGGGTTTTTATTTTTTCCCACCCCAGGGACCTCACAATAGACTTGCCAAATTGTAATTATCATGGCCAATCTTTTTCTTCTGACAAATAAAATCTCCATGTTTTATTTTATCCCATTTTTCTGGAGCTACTTAGTTTAGCCTAAGTTTTCAAAAGTAATCACTAGTCTTTTTGAATTGGGAGTGTATTTCTTTAGACCTTGTAATGTGCATAGTGTCAAACCATTTAAAGCTATGTTAATTTTTTTCTTAGAAAGACTATTTCAAATAACCACGTGGGGAAAAAAAAGTGAAAATGACTATTTGTATCAACTGAGGACCTCAGTGAGAGTTGTTAAAGGGTTGAGAAGTAGGAGCTATAAAGGAAAGTTTAAGCAAAGGAACAGGATTACTTAGCCAAGAGAAAGGTCTAGCAGTATCCACAGTTCAAGAAAAATATAGAAAAATAATGACCCGCTGTTCTCCAGATCTAAAGACATAAGAGGAGGAATTAAGCTTAAAGTGAAACGTGGAAATTACGAAACTTTTTAAGATGCTCTAACCCTGACTTTCACTAACACTCTATAAAAAGGAATGAATGCACAGGTTAAGGCAAACTAGATACTTAGGTTAAAAAGACATGAGTCTCATCTCAACAATCCCTACAACTAAACGGCGGTTTTGAACCCTAAGATTCCCCCAACAAAGACCATAAAGACTTTCATTTATTCAGATGCATCAAATTCAGAATAAATTGTAAAAGGGACTGATTTATTCAACTGGTTTGATAAAAGTATGTCATTAATATTCATCTTTTAATAATACAAGAAAAAACCTAGGTACACCTGAAACTAACATAACATTGGAAATCAACTAGACTTCAATTAAAAAATAAAGGATTTATAATCTGAAAAAAAAAATCTAGGGAAACAAGATGTGCATGTGTGTGTGTGAGGGACCCTCTGAGGGAAGCACATAGATTATGCAGGTTCAGAGAGCCCCATCACCACGTATCGCTTGCCTTCTTGAGATCACCTGTTTAACCTAGTGTCTTCTGTAGGGAAACGTTAGTTTTCAGTCTCACTTCCATCTACACCAGAGGGCTCCTTCAGTATCCCCTCTTCCAAACACATGGTATCCAGGATAGCTGGATACCAGAGCAAAGGACGACTTGCCTTAGTGCCCCTCACACATTATTTTCCCTGAAACACAATTCTAAAACTGTAGAGTTTTTCACTAGTTTTTCCATATACATACACATAATTCACTCCATTAAAGTGTACAGTTCAGAAGTTTTTAGTACGTTTACAGAGTTGCACGACCATCACCATAATCGACTTCTAGAACATTCTATTATTTCAAAAAGAAACCCAATAATTCCCCTCTTTTCTAAGTATTCTAAACAAGGAGTTTTCGTGAAGTTCTTTAGTTTCATCACAAATAACTATTTTTATAGGTGTATCTCCTTTAAAAAATTGAGCATTGTCTTTCAAGTTGGCAACATGAACTTGGCAAGAAATATAATTAAGCCAATAGCTGAATTTATACCTTTGTTAGCCTCACATCTATCACAAATTAGGACCAAAACTCATCCCACTGCAACAGATTAGATATGGAGTTGTTATATGAAAGATGAGACTGTGATTGCTACGCATTTGACTATTTATATATAATTAGATTCGTATTAAATGAAGTAAGTCAAAGCACATTCAAAAAGAAATTCAGGTAAAAGGATGGATGACCTGTTCTGATTTTTCTCCAAGCAAAGCTGTAACGTAAGAACAAATTCCTTTGGGCTCTCTTCTTTCCCACTCTGTTAGGATACAGTGGCTGTAACAAACACATCTAGAAACCCAGGGGCTGAAACAGAACTGTCCTGCCAGGGGTAGGCCATCCAAAGGGCTTACACACATCTATGTTAAGAAGTCAGCCAGGACCCAGGTGTTGTCCACCATTGCCTAGAGGATTTCATGAAAGCTGGCTGCTATGGACTGACTTATCCCTCCCCAAATCCACATTTTGAAGCTCTAAGCCCTGATGAGACTGTCTTTGGAAACTGGGCCTATAAGGAGAGAATAAAGGTTAAATGAAATGAGATCTCATTCTCTCTCTCTCTGCACAGAGGAAGGACCATGTGAGGACCCAGAGAGAGGGCAGCCATACACAAGCCAGGAGGAGAAGCCTCACCACAAGCCAACCCCGACTACACCTTGATCTTTAACTTCTAGCTTCCAGAACTGTATTTGTGTTGTTTAAGGCATCCAGCCCATGGTATTTTGTTGTGGCAGCCCTAGCAGACATAGATTACCAGCACCAGGCCCTCATTCTTGCTTGCAGGAAGGAGAAAAGAGACACAGTGGAAAGTAAAAAGCTGCCTTTAAAGGGTATGACATAGACGTTGCAATTAACTCCGCTCACTTTTCATTGTTCAGAATCTAGACACGTGGGCCTAACTACAGGGAAGGCGGGAAAGTATCTAGCAGGTTGACACATTCCCTGCTAAAACTCTGTGTGTGTATGTAACTAAAGAATGTATACAGGGGACTTAGTAGTCTCTGTAACAATCAATCCTCCTCCCAGTTTTAGCATCTCTTTCTAGGTACCTCTTGGCTACTCAACATCTTCCGAACAAATGACTATAGATTTGGCCTTTTGATGGCACCCCATGCTATAAACTTTTATCTAGCTTTTCAAAACAAATTTTTGTAAGCCTGTTTCTTTCCTAGGCTCTATGTTCTTAGAGAGTTCTGATCTTACTAATTTATACTAAAATATTGGTGGGTAATAAGTGGTACTGGTTGATGGTGCTGGTTGATGGTGCTTAGAGATTTGCATGCCTTTCATCATGAGCTAGCTTGTGTCTCTGTTTGCATACAGAAGAATTAGCTCCAGCCTTTAGCTGGTTGTGCTGTTGGGAGGTGAGGGGGAAGAGTGCTCAGAGCATTACAATGAATATGAGTGATTTCCCAATCTGTGCCTATACTCCTCCCCTCTAAAGGCTGCTTTCTATTGTACTGTTAGTGAAGGGCCAAGGTTCAGGGAACCCCGTTTGAACCGCTGATTCACTTGCAATATTGCCCTCATCTCAGATACCTCAGACTGCGTTGGCTCCTTGCCTGTCTCCACGCTTTGGGATTCTTTTGTGGTCATTGTACTCCTAGTGGACAAGTGAAAGCACATAGCAGATATAAATGAAGAGAGGACCTTCAGAACTGATGATCTTTAATTAAAAGCATAACACCTCCAGGTTCATGTCTTAGGACCACAGAACACAAAGTATTTTGATAATGAAATTCAGCTGGTACTTCTTTCTGTAATGGGCCTTCTTGGAGAGAAGCCAAATGGATTTAAGTTGTACCAAATTTGATCATGTACCAGGAGGTATTATCATTAAGTTTTAAACATACAATTTAGCTTATGAATTTCTACCTGGAGAGCCAGAATTAAGTTAATTTTATGAGGGTAAAAGAGCGACTGTAGTATGTGTGCGAAGGGGCTCGGAATGGATTTCCGCTTCCCTGTCATCAAGTATGTCATCAGTGATGGTGCTCAAGCTTCCTAACCTGTGGGATGAGGAGCAGAAGGTAATTCCAGGAGCTGGGAGGGCAGAGAACTACTGGACTAGACTTCATCTCCTGACAGCTTCTCTCTCTGACAGCAGTAGCCTAGCAAAGTTTTTCTGTAAATGCCAATACCTTACTGTTCTGTTAATTGTAGATATTTTAGGCTTTGTAGGCCATAAGGTCACTGTTACAACAACTCAACTCTGCCTTTGTAGTGACAAAACTGTCATAGACGAAATGTGAATGAATGCGGATGTGCGCCAATAAAACTTTATTTGTATGCACTAGAAGCTGAATTTCCTGTAATTTTAGTATGTCATGAAATATTATTCTTTCTTTGGTTTTGGTTTTCAGCCATTCACAAAAGTAAAAACCATCTTTGCTCACAGGGTAAAGCCAACTCCTGGCTCGGTTTCTTCTTCATTGAACAAGTAATTATTGAGCGACTCCATGTGCCAAGCACTGTTCTCAGTGGTAGGAATGCTATAGTCAACAAAGAGAAAAAACTCCCTGCCCCTACAGAGCTTACATTCTAGATTCATCCACTGGTGTTGCTTAAAGAATCCCTGTAGTGATGATGGGTGTCAGTGTGTGACCTGTTACAAGACTTCATGTTCAAATACTCACTGAGCCACTAAGTAAAGGAAGTTACCATTCTGCAAGTTCCATCTCAAGTATCTTCTTTGAACATCCCTTTGTCATACTCCTTCTTGCCTTATGTTACATCTCATTCATCTCATCTCATCCCACCACAGCACCTAGCACAGGACAGACATTCAGTCCCACAGTTACTTGAATCTAAGATGCTATTAGCTATTAGCATTATTTTAGGTACTAAGGGAAAAAGAAAGTTGCCAATGAACTCTAGGGTGGTCACAACTGTGAGAGGCACCTACATTGCAGAGATGTTGTAATGTGAAAAAAGAAACATGAAGCAGACTCCTTGAAATAGGGTGAATGTTTCCTAAATAAATTATGTCTGTATGCCGATTCATCCTGAAAAATGTATAATATTAATTTCTAATGTGGCACAGGAAGAGTAAAAACTGTAACTAAGGGCCAGGTGAAAAACATCACGTGGCGGCGGCGGCCTGCCTTCTGGGGACTCTGCAGACTTTGCGCGGGTGATGCTCCCTCCCTCCTAAGAGGCCTAGCTTGCTTTCCTGAAGGTTCCAGGGCTGCCTCCTAGGCAGCCTTGCCTCCTTCTTGCCAGTCTGGTGGTGAGTGGTGCAGAAACGGTTTAATTAATGGTGAACTTCTCAAAGTTGAAATGCAAACAATTACAGCTCAATTTTACTTTCAGCTTCACTGTCATCATTTTCATCCTCTCCTCCCTCCCCATTAGATGACTCTGTTTCACAGTCTGTAAAGCTGGCTAACGGCTCTGCTTGCTTGTGAAAGAAAGGGCATTGTTTCTCTCTCCTGCAATTAAAAGCAGCAGAGAGACAAAGCCAGAGCTCTCATGCTAAACATCTCCATAGAAGTCCTTCCAAAAGGTGGACACCTCACTTTTCTCTAGATGGAGAATGGTTTATTCTTTCCAGAAAGGATCATGGCTCCCCCATCTCAACTGTTTGCACACAACACTCTGAGAAAGTTCATAGCATACATCTGATATGTAAGTGAAGTGATCTGTAGCACTGCTAATTAGACCTAAATTCTTGATTTACTATTTATAAAACAAAATTGATTATTACTTCATCAACAACATTTAAAGCATCATTAAGAGAGGTCTGCTCCAGCAGCCTCAGGTTAAATTTTTTAACAAGCACTTTAGTTGCTAATCTGTGTTATTGCCAACATATGTAAACTTCCTAATGCTAATTGCATTCAGCTGTGAATCAAACAATGTCTAATTCTCTTCAGGATTAATTATGCACATGTGCCGCCTGCATTCCTAAACATGGTTCTCATAAATAATAAGAGATATATCTAAGCAGATGGGATTTTTCCAACTAAATGGTCTGTTTATCATGAATAAAACAAATGACACATACTAGACTTCAAATGCAGAGTCACTGCAACTTCAAATATTTTGAGCATTAATAATTATCCCAACAACTGTTTGTGTGAATACATTTTCGAACAATCCAGCAACAAACTGTGTTTGCTCACATGCTGTATTTATCTCTTACAACATTTTTAAAAATTTTGAACTGAGAGCCAGGAGCAGTGCAGTTTATTTTATGCACTGACTGGGTGAAGATAATTGTACACTGTAAAGAGTCAAATTTTCCCTTCCCCAGGGAGTTCTGTTTAAATGGATTTTGTAATTAAGGGGATAAAATATTACAGTCTTCTTACTTTATAGAATGGAACATGTTGGTGGGCATCATTCCTAGTATTACAAGGCTAGAGTCATTTCAACAGTTTTATTCAGTTTGTTCCTATAACAGAGACAAATCTGAAAGAAAATGTACTTCTGTTAAAAAAAAAAAAAAGGAAGGGGAAGGAGAAAGAAACATAGGATAATGTATAAAATTGTTAGTAATTTATTTCTATGGAGTTTTATTCACTTCTATAGTGTCCCCATAGTATATGCATATTAATATAAACCAAAGTTGAATTGGAATGCCTTGACATCCCAGATAAAATGAGAATATTTTTCTTTTTATTTATTTTTATATTGACATGTAGTTGATTTACAATATTGTTAGTTTCAAGTGTACAGCAAAGTAACTGGTATATGTGTGTGTTACTATATATACTACATACTATACTATATATACTATATACATACTATACATACTACATATTTATATACACTATATAGTGTGCATATATACCATATATTATAGTATACAACCATATATACCATAAATATATATAATATTTTCTTTTAAGGAGGGAAAGTCATAAAAGCTTCTTCTAAGAAAGACTGAAGACTTAATACCAAAGCCAGTGCATTCTCACCTCCTCTCGTATCTTTTTTATCCCATAGTGACCAAAATATATCTGTCCTGTTCATGACCATTTTTCCTGGATTTTGCCAGGCAGCAAAGGTAGTTGATAAATTATTTAAACTACGGCTCTAAAGATAATGTAAGTGTCCATAAACTCAGAATACAAGACCTGAATTTGAATCCTGTCTCTACCACTTGACAGCAGTGGGAATGTACGAGTTATTCAATGTCACTGCAAAATGCCGTCTCCTCCTCCAAAGCAGAGATAACACCACCTCCTTTGCAGGCCGACATGAGGATTTATAGAGAGCGTCGCAGCTCCTAGGCCTAGCTGGTAGAAGGTGCCCAGCTAATGCTAATTCTTTCCTCCTCTTCTACTTCCCCAACATACTACTTCCCTCTTAGCATGCACAGGCGAAGCCTTAACCAGAGGAGATTTACCAGGCTTTCAGTGGGAGACAGGAGGAGACTTTCCGGGGACCTCTCAACCTTACCGCAGTCAACTGTTTCCTATTTGGCTTGTATAAAACCTTCTTTGTCTCAAACTACAATTCTTGCTTAGCTTAATCATGGTACACACACTGCTTAAAGGCACAAACCTTGTGATTGTACTAGTGAAATAACCATGCCACGGTTTTCACTGGAACACTTAACAACATGACCTGTGTAATGCAGTAATAAATTAAAACACTGGATCAAACACTATGTTCAACTGGCAAACCTGATAATTGAGGTTATTTGACCTCGGGGCAGTGACTGTTTTGAACTCTTACAGTCATACATTTTTGTCTAAGCAATCAGCCAAAGCCCTTCTTCAGGGCTTTATGGAGACATCCTTGGATTCTGAAGGAGGAGCATCTCATATTGCTGCTTAGGAGGTGATGGTGTGAGTGTGGTTAATGGCAGAAATAGAATGTAGAGGAAAGTGTTCTTTGGCACAAACCACTTTGTCTCAACCTTTCAATGGGAAATGTTCTCACCTCCCGACCTGACACCCTCGTGTTGCACTGGGACTCCTACTTTTCCCTTCCATCCTCCTGGCGATGGGCCATCTTCCTGCTCTCTTTCAAAGTTTGACTCATCTAGATTAACTTGCAAATGACTATTCAGATTATTCAAGTATCTAAATTTTTTTCTCCTTTAATCAATTTTTTAGACTGAGATTTCAATCAAATATCCACTAGAAAATCAGAACTACAAACAAAGCAAAAATGAAACAAAGCATAACAAATACCTGAATTTAGTCCTGCCAATAATCTCCTTTCCCAGTACAATTATCATTTGTATTAAAGAAAGTAATATAGGCATTTATGATATTGAGACAATTTAAAAAGTACAATTATATTCAATAGCAGCATTTCCCAAGTCAGGATAGTAGATATTTCAGACAGTTTTCCATCAAATTAAACCAAAATAGTTATTGAACTTCATCCTGTCTCAGTCTCCTCATCTGTAAAGTGGAGACAAAACTAGTAAATATCTCGTAAGATGATTTGGAAGACTAAGTAAAGTTGTAAAATGTTTAGAACAGTGTCTGGCAATAGGTGCTTAATAATTATTTTCTTCTGTTATTATCATTAATAATTTACAAATTCAACTAATCCAAATGTTCCCTCACACTTTTGACCTTATTAATGTGACTTTATTAATCATGGATTTGAGTTAATAACCTAAGAAGTAATGCAGATGGATTTTTTAAAATCTAGCTATCCTTAAAATTGCAAAGTACCAAATATACGAAAGGAAGAAAAAGAATAAAACACTGGATTAATGAAGGAAATGGTGCTGTTGGAGACTCTGGGGGCTGCACAATGTATCTGCCCCAGGCACTGAGCCCCAGGGCGTTTTTATGTTTCTTTCCTTCACTTTTCTCTGGGCTCATGCCCACATGTAAATGCAAGCGTCAGTCCATTCTCCTCCCCATTAGTGTCTTTCCAGACTTGATAAGGATATTCAGGCTGTTCCCTAGGGTTTAATAATTGCCAAAAGATGCATTAAATGATAACATTGATTGTGAAGTACTTTAAGTCACTAAATTCTCTTTTTTAACAATTAATTTCATATCCTTCCAAAAACAATTTCAACCGCTTGGCACAGAGCATATGGTACTTAATATTTTATTGACACTTAAACAAGTCTAAATTTGCTAGTTATGTTAAATAGCTTTACACTAAAATTCATTTAATTTCTAAGAAGTATGTATGGCAAAGAACATGCTATCTTACGTAATGTAAAGGGTACATGGGTAGTAGGTTGCAGTCCAAATATTTGGTATCTTGCTAATGGATGCTAGAGAACTTCCCCTCTTTAATATCAAAATTTTAAGTGAAAGTAAAAATGAACTTAGATGAGTAAACAAGCTAATTTCTACATGGCCTATTTGAAATATAAAAAGGAAAAGCAAATAAAAATTGCCTCTACTGCTTTAGCTTTAATTATTTAAAATATTCTCCAATTGTTCATAGGTATTTCTAAATTCTTACGTGTGAGGTCCCAGCTTGAAAATATCAAGGCGAAGATGAAATAAAACAAAAACTAACCTTAACCTTCTTTAAAAAAAAGTGATCAGTTTTGAGTCATCAGATAAATGTATATTTTCTTTTATCTCCATTAATGAATCTCCATTAACAGGTTGTATCCTATGATTTCTAAGTTTTCTTCTAGTTTAGAAATCTATGATTCCTGTTTCTTCTAAAATATTGAATTTGGATATACATTTATGTTGGTCAGTGTTTAATATAATTAGTATAATATAAAGTTGGCATTCCAAATCAGCGGGAAAATAGACTAATGGGTTAAAATTTATGAAAATATAGATTAGATACCAAAATATATTTTCTAATGCTTAAATGTAAATGTAAAAAGGTTACAAAATAACTAGATGACAATTTGGAATGATATTCAGATAATATTAGGGAGGGAAGGTTTTGCCAAGCTCAATTCCAAGGGCAAAAATAACTAGAAGATTGATTATATATCACCGCATAAAAATGAAAAGTTTCTATTTATCAAGCACCATAAATGACTTAGAGAAAAATATTTGCTGGCAAAAGGTTAGGATTTCTATTATATAAAGAATAAACAATATTTATAAATCAGTAACAGAGACAAATGAGACAAAGTTCTCAACAGAAGAATAAGCAAAAGATACGAACATGTAATTAATGAGAAAAGAGAAAAATGGTTACATACACGTAACAAAATCAGCTTCACTTGTAGTCTAAAAAATAAAAACTTAAAGAAAAACAAAATTTATATTGTGATTTTCAGGTTAGAAAGATGAACAAGAATATTAATGTTTATGTTATTAAGACATTCTTATATGCTATTTTCCTCAGTAGAAGCAATATTAGTAGGTCTTTTTGGTTGTGGATATCAATAACTGTAAAACTGTCCATAATGAAAATGGCAATGAGGACAATGAGTTGATAACATTTAAACACGGATTGTGTAATAAATAATAGTAGTGTACCAGTGTTAATTCCCTGCACTTGGTAATTTTATTGTGGTCATGTAGCAGAGCCTTCCTGCTCTTAGGGAAAGCAAGCTGAAGTATTTAAGGGTAAAGAGGCAAGATTTTATCAACTTACTCTCAAATGGCTCTGTGTGTGTGTGTAAAGAGAGAGAGGGAGGGAGGGAATTCAGAGCACAAAGCAATGGGACAAAGGACAAAATGGATAAATCTAGGTAAAGAACACAGAGTTTCTTTGTATAATCCCTGAAACTTTTCTGTAAGTTTGAAATGATTAACGTTGAAAGTTAACAACAGCAAAATAAGTTTTAAAAATATCCAGCTAAAGAACCTACAACTTCATTTTTGGAATTTCTCTGAAGGAAATAATCATGGATTTACTACAAGGGTATTTATTTATCACAGTGCTATTTCTAGTAATGAGAACTGAAAACTAAATGAATGCTCAACCAATTCATTAAAAGTAATTATCCTATAAGGTAGAATTCTATACAGTCATTCAAGTCTCATTTAAAGAAACGTTCAATGACATGGGGAAATAACTATGAAATGATGTTAATTTTAAAGCAGGAGATATTAAAAAGTAAGTACAAAACGTTTTACCTGTGCGGAAATCTGGATGACATTAATGTCATCTGTGTACTTTGCTGTTTACCAACTCCTCTTCATTGAGCACATATCAATTTTCTAAATAAAATATTGGATATCATAAATAGTTAGACAACTATACTATAAATATATCCACGAAAAGAAAACAGTATAAATCGGTCAAGGTATGATAAACAAAGTACCGAATTGGTGATCTGGGATGGAAAAGGTCAGGAAAATGAAATCTTGCTATGAAGAAGGTGAAATAATATTTTAATATAAAGTATTTATAATAGAAACCATAGTTTTGTGTTTCTTAATGCAGTGAAAGCCAATTAAGTTTTAATAACATATTCTTCCAATAGATGATACGATTCTCAAGATTATATGATTTATCTTTTACCTTCTGTGACCAATACATTCTAAACACTTAATATGTAATTGCTAGATCTGCTTTTGAATGAGTGGTGGTCTATTTATTTTAATATTCTTGGCAATGACCAACATAATCATTAATGAGCAAACCCATTAAAATGGCTGAAAATTCAGGGTGTATTACAGAGATTGTTGTCATAACTTGAAAGACACCTACCATGCTATTCATTCTAACTCTTAAATATCACTGACACCTAAACTTTAAAAAATTTGTCTTTCGGGATCTACAACACTGCTCCAAAGTTTATTTTTATAATTTTTAAAAAAAGTTAAAACATTGCTCATGAAATACGTTCAGTTTATCTGAATAACATAAAGTATTATTACTTCATTTTTTTCATGAAATCTTTTTATCACTTCAATTTATTATAGAGTGGTAATTTTTTCTCCAAAAACTCATATTTTAACTTACAATACTTGAGTATTTTTTCTAAGTCTTTGTCCGATCTTCCATCAGGCTTTGATAGTTATAAATGCTAGCTTAAATCTAAATAATTTGAACAGAAAAGAAAAATCTATAGTTTCAGACTGAACAAATATATTTTGCTTGGCAGTCAAGATCTTGTTTAACTGAATAATATAGTATGTCATCACAATATAACAAATACAGTATGTGTATGTGTATATATATATAATCTTTGAAGTTTTAATGTTCTCTTTGTGCTACACTTTTTAAATTTTTATTTATAACAAGTATATGACATAAACAAAGGAAAGCTTTCAAAGTTGAATTCATTACAGGTATTAAATGCACCTATAATTATACCTTTCTCCATTCACTTCAGATGACCTGTTATTTGGCACTTTTTGGATGGAAATATTCTTATTCAATTCATGGAATGTTTTCAACTATATTAGTGCTAGTAGGTAGTGACTGCCTTATCCAGACTTATAATTCTTACGGAAATACTGAAATGGAACTCCATGAAATTAATATTCTGTGTTTTCCCTGCAGACCCTTAGAAAGAGGAATTTTATATGTTTTTTGCAGAAACCTGATATAAGCCTGTATAACTTAAGGATCACATTCACGTTACTTCCCATAATTACTTAGCACCAGGCCAACACCCTGTATACAATGCCATATTTATTTTAGGTGAACTATAGTTTTGAGGTTTTATAATTTCTTTGCGTAATGTGTATATTCAGAAAATATATACATACGGTTGACAGACGTTATAACTATTCCTGCTATACAGTATAGCCATTGAGTCTTTGTCTTTGAATCACATAAACATAATCTTATGAACTGTTTTAAACTTCAGGAAATAGATTACTTTATCCAGTATTTCAAATTGAAAAATTTTATGGCAATATGTATATATACAATATTTATACATGTGAAAGAGATTTGTAACTGCCTATGTAAGTCTGTCTGAATTAATGTATTCATTTATTTCCCCTGAACGTCTTCATGACTGGTTTTTCAGTGAAGAATATGATGTCATGGAGAGCCAGTGACCGAACAACTAAACTAAATTAACTTTTATAAAATTAAATCATTTAGGGAGGCACCGACATTTTTAATTGTTTAAAACTGGAAATAAAAAAATATGAAACATAAAATGAATCATGATCCCCATGATTCTACCACCCAACTTAAGAACTAGAATATTACTAAGATTGTTTCATCTACTTCTATGTTCCCATGCTTCTTCCTCCCCTAGAAGTACTGTACTGAATTTTGTGTTTATCTTTCT
The DNA here is from genome assembly GCF_036321535.1 of Camelus dromedarius. Lineage (NCBI taxonomy): Eukaryota > Metazoa > Chordata > Mammalia > Artiodactyla > Camelidae > Camelus > Camelus dromedarius. The sequence goes on along the minus strand of NC_087442.1, from coordinate 30,740,602 downwards.
ATTCTTTTAAAAATTGTTTTATCAAAACAAAACATGTTCCTTAGATTTGTCTGCTTTTGAGTTTTACAAAAATGATACACTGTATGACCACTGGTTTTCAATATTACACAGTAGGGTTTGGCAACTGTGGCCTCGGGGCTAAATCTGACCTGGGAGTTAAATGTTACATTTTATGCAAAGTCTAGTAATTCCACAATGGGAAGAAGCCCTGGCAGAATATCTAGTGCGCCTTACTGTCTGCAACAGAGCTCCCAATAATTAATGAAATTAACAGAAACCAATCATTTGAAGATTAGGTCATTAATCTCTAAAGAACTGAAAATTTTCTTCTGAAGTTTAAAGGACTAAACACATGCTGTTTCAAATTTATTGCCTTAGTCAACTAGGGATGCCACAACAAAATACAACAGACTGCCTGGCTTAAAGAACAAATATATTTGTTATCTCTGTGTCTTTCCTTACAAGGGCACTCATCCTATCATGAGGGGCTTAACTTCATGACCTCATCTAAACCTAGTTACCTCCCAAAGGCCTCATTTCTAAATATCATATTTGGGGTCTACGGCTTCAACATACAAATGTTAGGGGTATGCAGTTCAGTACACAGCACTCATGTTTGAATTTTTTAACTCTATATATTCATATATAATTAAATATATACTATATGTATTTGTATATATGATACATATATATACACACATATATATATGTATGTATTTGAGCAATGCAAGGTATCTGAACTTGTGACTGGTTTATCCCTTTGAATATTCGGAACCCCAAATCAACACACCCTATCCCCTGAAGCACTCTTTACAATGTTTCAGTCATGACCAACTCTGCTACGGTTGTGCAGACACAATCTTTAAAACACGTATTTTAGTGTCGGATATTTTTGTCGCATATGAAAGCAGAACCAATTATCCCCGAGAGCACATGTTTTTGTTATGAGTAACCTAATCCGTCCCCCCTCACCCTTTTTATCACTCCATTCCTCACCTTCTCTACTAAGTACTTAAGATTTCCTAAAATAACAACTCTTAACCAAAACACCCTCTAAACTCATGAATTCTTTCCTCTGTTCATTCAGTTTCCTTTGACCAAGTCATTCTTTTTACGGTACATACTCCAGAAACACTAAAAGGTATATTTGTTGCATAAATATGCTTTATTTGCATTTTTCAACTCTAAACTTCACCTTGTTATCTTTATCCAATGTGCAATTTAATTGATTAATTGCTGGGCCTCACTCCCAGGGTTTCTGATTCAGAAAGTCGGCTATGGAACCCAAGAATTTGTATTTCTAGTAAGTTCCAAGGTAATGCTGAGGCTGCTGGTATGGCGACCACACTTTAAGAACTGCTAATTAAAGTACTTTTGCCCTTTCTTTATCCAAGTGATGTTCTTGGAATAATGCAGGTCACAGAAAAAAGGTAAACTGGATTATTTTGAGCAGTATCTAGGCTTATGCTAGCAGGCCACATTGAAGCATTTAAGAAAGTCACCGAGAACCTGCCTTTAGATCTATTATAAGGATGTTGGTAGCACATGGCGAGCACTGATTGGCTAATTTTGTACCTTGGCTCACTGTCCCTATGCTACATGGGCTCTTCCTGTACATGAAAACCTAGGACAGAAATTTCAACAGTCTTCAATGATCTACCGTGCCTGTTTTCATTTCTTGAATGGTGTATTAAGGAACTGACAATGTTTCTATCTTTGGGTTAATTCCTAGAAAGCTCAGAGGCAAATGTGTAGCCCATTTCAAATAGATTACATGAGAAATTATATTGATTATTTGGGCTAAATTAATTTTACACTTGGCTTTATCTTACATCATATACTGTGATTTTTCCTACTATCCTAATCTTATTTCTATATTTTTCTTTTTTGTATCTCTATAGGTTACCTCAGTTACTCTTCTGGAAGAGAGTAGCAGTAAAGATCATGAAATAAGTGACTAGCTAAAGGATCAAACAGGTAACGGCATGACAGTGATGATGCCAAAATTACTAAAATAAGGTTCAGATAGATTCACTTAGTATCAGGTAGTTGATATGGGGGGATCTCTTATATTTTTCCCTAGAGTGTTGTCCTTGTTACTCAGTTATATTCCTACTTGTTTTTTAACAGTCAGGTTTGTGGTATTTCATTGTTAACTGAGGTTTACCATGAGCTTTGCAGAGTATAAACTATGATCATTTTAAGATGAGGACAGAGCCCACCAGGTTCAGGGTTTTTGATCTTTTGCAAGGAAACTTGGGAGAGTACTTCATAAATTTAAGTGATTCTGTTTTTGTTATATATCTGGAACATCATATTTATTATTGTACAGACAGTGCAAAAAAAGGCAGGAACACTATTCATGATAGATTGCTTTTACCTTGTTTAATTAACAGAGGGAAAAATTGCCAAAACAAATGAGGAGTTTGTTTTCTGTTGTTGTCTGACATCTTATTGCTCACATAGTGTCAGTGAAATATTCCTCATATATAGCTGCAATCGTTGATTCTTTTAAACAAACATTGAGTCAGAGGGAAATCATTTCCATATTTCATGCAGAAAATACAGATGTTTTCTATCAAAAATTTTGGGAGTTTTTTTGGTTTAATTGAGAAGATTAATTTACTAGCATGTTTCATGTCTCTCTACACTGTAATTTGTTTTTAATTACACATGAGTACCATATGTAGTTCATTGACACTCTTTACTAATTCTCAAAAGTAAATTTACTCACCACTCATGTCATTTGCATCATGAGGTGTGTGTTCCTTGTTAAGTGATTCCTTTCTAATTTCTAAATAATTAGCTAATTAAGTAAACGATCCTCCGGTTCTTTGGCAAGAGTAACACCCATTGGCTTGAAGGCAGTGGGATTTGGTTTTACTGTGGATCACAGGGCTGAGTGCCCTCATCCTATTGTTTTTTCTGATGAAAGTCATATTCATATTTGCAAATGTTTACCTGTGAAAGTAAACGTGCTAAACAAGCTTGTGGATTTCTATACTGCGATGGTGGCTAACTCACTGTTGGTAGATGCTACAGTATCTCAGCGGATTCCATTTATCTCCACTGATAAACAATCACCGCTGCATCCACAACCCTGAACAGCCACCTAGCAAACATCCGGAGTTGATCATAGGGACCGTGTTACATCATGCCAAACATACTAGCCCAGAAACACTAACCTGGCTACTAACTAAGAATGAAAATGATAGTGATAAGAATACCTTATACTTTTCTAGAACTTACAATATGCCAGACCCTGCTACATACACTATATATAACTCAGTTAATCATCACAAAAGCTGTTGAAGTTTGTACTTATCCTAATAGTAGTGGGCCAATAAGGTCATTATTTTATTTAAAGGGCATCACATTTTCTGAAAAGAACAGAAATATCTAAATGCCCTAGAAATACCAATGTTGCAGACTGACATGCCAAAGTGTGTCTGATTCTGCTCTGCTCTTTGACATAGAATTTCAAAAGCAACGATGTAACTTCTTCACTTATAACTTCTTCCATTAGTTGGTGAGTTTTTAGTAGGATGGACACCCAATGCTGCACTGTGTAAAGTGAACCAACTGTCAGTTAAGTATAATTAGAGAACATTTCCTCTTGTTCAACTGGACCAATACAGAAGGTGACATTCTCTGGGTTTATTTCCTGTGTGCTTAAAGTGAAAAAGACCTACTGTGCTAGTTCACTTTTTATTCCATTTTATATTTACACCATCATTTCTTAAGTTCAGGCCATTGCTTCATCTCGGGTAAACCAAGATGTTAATGTGTGAGCAGGTTCCCCTTGTCTGTAGCCTTCCCTCTTTTCCTGGTCCTCTGTAAGAGGAAGCTTCCAACAGCACCTCTCTGAGCAAGCAGCTCCCCCAGAGGAAAACCACAGGTAAGTCCCACAGTTTCCAATTAAAGACCCAATGCACTGCCAGGGCATTTTTACAACACCTTCACAGCTTGGCTCTACCCAGCTGCAGGGTTTTTAATTCCCACTCCCACCACAGCACCCTTCAAGTCATCTACCCTGGCCTGTTCCGAGTTCACTACATATATCCTGGGCTCTCCATCTCTTTGACTTTGCTTCTGCTCTCACTTCTATTGGGCATTCCTCTTCCTCCTCCCATCATTATATACTGAAATGCTGCAACCTCCATGTCTAACATTATCACCTCCTCCAGGAAGTCCTTCCTAAATGTGAGCATTAGTAAAAACTCTTCCTGATCTGTGGTCTGTGCTTCAATTCCCTTGTCCCAGTACTTCTTTTGATCTGTGATTATTTATTTACATAAGTGACTCACAATCTAATTAGGAGTTCCTGGAGGACAGGAACACACACACACACACACACACGCACACACACACAAACCCACCCCCACCCCTACACGCCTGTACTTGGGCAAGCATACTCTAATTTTAAGGAAGATCTTAGGGCCATGTGTAGGTTAACAGAGTTGTCTTCCATATGGACAAGATCTTTTATCCTTTTTTAAAATCTTTTTATGCCTTTTAATTTCCCTTTATTTTACTTATAAGCAATTCTTAAGTAGTACATTAGTAGTAAAGCATTATTCTGCTTTTAGATAACAGCCATCCCTCGACAGAATGTAAACTCCTTAAACATGGAGTCTTGCCTTTGTTATCATTTATTTATTTTGTGTACTTTGCACACCAGAGTACCTGAGAGGGTCTGTGCAGCCAGACCATCTGGCTTCAAGTCTCAACTCTGCTTGTACCAAACTGTGTAGCCGTGGGCCAGTGATTTCACCTCTCTGGCCCTCCTAGGACATCTGTACAATGAGGAAAATAACCATGCATTTACTTCACAGGGTTGTCACAAGGCCAACTAATAAGGTGTGTACAGCCGTTGGAATAACACCTGTAGGGCAAGAGTAAGCCCTTGACAGTGCTGTTCTGGTTGGGACCACTTTCTCCCTCTCCTGCACCCCACGTGCCCCTCCGCATTGAGCCTGGCCTTGGGCTCCTCGCGGTCCAGAGGTAAGACTCCCTGATAGCCAGACTAGAAGCTCCCAGAAGACAGTTCCTGATTGGTTCTAGCTGAAATGCACTGTGTGTTAAAACAGATCTCTGTGAGTGTTCAAAGGCACTTTTTCTTATAATTGTTTCTTAAGTCACCTCCGTCTCATCTCACCATATCCCTTCCGTGCTGCTGAGGCAAACTCCGAGAAAGCCCGAGCAAACAGGTGGCCCTTTCAACTCGTACCCTGAATGCACAACTAAATCCAAAGCTAATGAAGTTCGTTCAGATTAAAAGCACTTCATATGCCTACGACAGCTCTTTATATAATGAAGTTAGGAGTAGAAAATTCATGGTATTTCATGCCTACTTATATGCTTTTCATGTGAAAAGAGACAGTATAATAAAAGTCAAGGATTATTCATGTTAATTTATTTTGCTGATATAGTCACATCAAGGGCTTAAGAAATATACTTCAACAGCAGTACAAATGAAGGAAGGATGGCTTAAGACATGGTGCATAAATGCTTTCCTTCCTGTTGCTTTTAATGACACTTCATTTAGAAATACACCCTCTTTCATATGGATAACACTCTATTTTAGAGTTTGACTTCTTTTGAAAAGGAAACTATAAAATGCATTGAGCTGATTGCTTAGTAAAAAATTTAACAAAAATATTCTCATATAAATGAATTGAAATGTAACCAAAATGAAAAGTGGATGCCTCATAATTCTCATGAGCATTAACTTTTGGAAGAAACCTATTAGACATACCAATTTCGTTTAACACATTTTACATAACATGTAAATAAGAGGAGCTCAATTTAATTTTAATTGGGTGGGTTTAGTGCCTTTGGAATTATAATCAGAGCAATTTATATTTAAATAAAATCAGTAATAACATTTATATTAATGTAAATAAATTTAATTATTAATTTAAATAAAATTAAATTTTTATACATTTAAATAAAAACAATTAAATTGGTGCTGTCTTTTCACTAGAAAAAAGGATCTTGGGAAGTATCTTTGATATGAATCAACCAACAGACACTGAGCACCTATGTACATGAAACACTAAGTTAGGTTGGGGGCAAGAGTGGAACAGAACTAGTACCCAGGGAATTGGTACTGAAATTAGACATTTTGTAAAAATTATATATGCAGGTCAGCTTAAATAACTATATAAATGAGTGTGTAAAGCACACTAAAGTAGGAGTGCAGTAATAAGTGCTAGAAGGATTCAGAGAAGAAAAACACTGTAGTGAGCTTGAAACAATGGCCTGTCTTCCAAGAGAAGATACTATTTGAGCAAAGAGTAGGTTATATTAATAAGCAGAGAAAAGGGAAAGAATATAGGTGATTAAAAAGTTCAAAGGACAGGGGCAGATTTTCTGGGAAGCAAATGAAGTGTAAGGGGCATAAGTCCCCTCCAAAACCTGCACTCTATGTCGTATTCATAATTTTTCTCCTGCCCTCCCTCCTTTCCTTCTTTTTTAAAGATCTCCCAAGTTGTATAAGCATTAGACCACACAAAATCTGTGTTTATCTGGTGAAGAACCAAAGCTAATGGGGGAAAATGATTTGTTAGGATAATAAATGGACTAGTCTTCCTTTAGCAAAGGTTCATGTTAAAATGGCCCAGGGGAATGACAGGCAGTGTAGTGCTCTAGACTGCATGTTTGCTTCTCCCTCAGATTCTTATGTTGAAGCCTAATCCCCAATGCTATACTATTTGGAGGTGAAGCTTCTGGGAGCTGATTAGGTCATTAGGGTGGAGCCCTCATGAATGGAATTAGTGCCCTTACAAAGGAGACTACAGGGAACTCCCTTGTCCCTTCCACGATGTAGGGAATACAAAGAAAAGAAGGCCATTCATGAGCCAGGAAGCAGGTCAGGCTCTCACCAGACACCAAATCTGCCTGTGCCTTGATCTTGTCCTTCCGGCCTTCAGGACTGTGTGAAAATCTCTACCTAAAATTACTATTTCTTGGTTTGCTAACATGTTAAACATAGAAGATGTGATAGTCTCATCCTAATACTAGAATACTATCTCCAACTTTTATTTGACATTTCTTATATTTTATGTTATAATTATACTTGAACATGTTTTACTAAATTATAACTTTCTGGAGGGCAGGGTCTGTGACTGACATGTTTCAGTAGAACTGAATTCACTGCTTTACAGGTCATGACTTACTTGTCAATATTAATATCTACTGAAAACACACACACAGACTCTTATGCAGGCATGCAGGGATCCCATCACAGTCATTTTGATGTCTAAAGAATGGCTTCCTTTATTTTACATCATTTTTCAATATGAAGGAATTGAGGAAGAGAAAGAGGGTTTAGGTAAAATGATTTGAGAAGACAAGCATACTGGGTATGCCCAAAAGAAGACATCTGGCTTGCAGTCAAGTGACAGAGGATATCAAATAGGCCATTCGGACTTCGGACAGTTTTATCAAAAAGACTAATTCACGATTAAAAAAAAATTCTTTGGTGTCCAATCTCTCTTCCATTTTGTGGAATGATGATCTCTCATACTGAGCCTGTTACCTGCCTTTGGAATATTATTTATTGGCTCCCCACAACTTATATTCTAAAGAAGCAGTATAGTAATTAAAAGTGAAGGCTTTGGAGTCACATGAAACCAAGTAGAAATCATAGCTCCATCTCTAACTGACTGGCCTTAGGCAAGTTTTTCTAAAATAAGTCTTAATTTCTGTCAGTCAGCACCTCACCTATACAATTATAATGAGAAGCAAACTGAATGAGCCATGAAAATGTGCATAGCACAGATAAAACTGTGTATTAGTATTTGTATCAGTGATCACTTTCCAGAGAAACACACCAATAAGAGTGAAGGAGAGGAGGAGAGAAATTGCAATTTTCAGGAATGGACTCATGGGATTGTAGTGACCGGCAAGTCTGAAATTTGCAGGTCAGAGCAGCAAGCTAGATTGTAAGGCTGAATATAGTCAGGATTGCTATGTTATCATAGCATAGCAGCATTCCATCTTCTTCAGGAAAAGTTTTTGTTCCTAAGGCCTTCACCTGATTAGATGAGGCCCACCCATATTAGAAACAAGGAAAATCACACCTAAACATCTTCACAGCAACATCTAGACTAGAGTTTGACCAAACAACTGAGCATCATTGCCTAGCCAAGTTGACACATAAAATTAATTATGACAGTATTATTACTAAGGAAGAGATCTGATTTCCTTGTAATTGATTGAAAACACACATTTTTCCATGCCTGTGTGCCCTCCTAGACCACCTCCCTCTTTATCCTGAAACAATCTCCCTGCAAGGCAAATTTGCACTAATCCTCTAGGTTTCAAGTAATTCCTTAAATTCTCTGCTAGACTTACCTTACCACTCCAGGCATGATCTAGTATAGCCCCCATATACAAACAGTGCTTTGTGTCATCCTCTTGAAAGCAATACCACGTAAAGTTACATTGTCCCTTTCTGTCTTTATATTCTCCATACACACAGTATAGAGTAAAAAACTGAATGTTTGAGTGAATTGCTCAATGAATATTTGAATGACAAGTGACAGAAAGGAAAGGGACAAAAGGAAGCAAAGAAAGAGTAAGGGAGAAAAGAAAGAAGAAAGTCAAATATGATTAATTTCTTTCTACAGCCTGCTCTTGGACATCTTCGGTTACCCTCAATATTTTTCATCCCTCTCATATGACTTGGGTGATGAAACATGTTAAAGTATTTGTCTACAGTCTTCTTAAACTTGAGGTTTAAGCAATATATGCAATATAGGTTTACATGCAATGCAAGTATTGGATATAAAATGATCACACTGCTGAAGATTTTGTAGTGAAATTTGATTGAGATAAAAACTGATTGAACCTAGATTTTTTTAAACAAACTTTTGCCATTACTCTTCACTAAAGATTAGGCAACTCTAAAATATTTTGTTCGATACCCTATCCTGTGTTACATGTCTTTATCATTTTTAATGTGAGAATCAAGACCAGGACACCATATCTGTCTTCTTGTCAATGCCTTCATGCAGATAATTCTTGGATATCCTACAAGTAAGAGGTCATGAAAACCATTTTCTGAAATGATGTTATTATGTCTCACATGAAGAGACACCATTTATGGCTAGATAATTCATGTGGCTGCCTTCTGAATGGCCAAGGCGCCTCAGCCAGTTTACTTCCTGGTCACCTCCTGTGCAATCATTTTAAAACATGATTTGCTATTGGACCCTATGTAGTTGACAATGACACACAGAGAAATAAACTCCTGTATTTTTTATACTTTCAAAGGAGGCAGCCCAATATGTACCATGTGGGCTCTGCAGGGAGACAGCTTAGGGTACGCTGGTTTTAAATTGTTACTCCACATTTACAGACAAATGAAGGACAAAACAGTGTTGGCCTCCATACACATGATGTAATTAAAGATGCAAGTTTAGTCTTAGAGAAATAAATGGGACTAATGATTAAGTCAACAAGCAAGTAGAACTTTTGTTGTTTTTCTTTTGAACTTAGAATTAAGTTTTAGCTTGAAGCATTAATTCCATCTCAATAAGCCTATTTATAAAAATGAAGTAATGCTCTCCTTTTAAATCCTGAGTTCTGCTGAGCTAATTTCAAAGAACTGTTACACAGAGAGGTGAGCCCTGAGAAGTCACTGAGGATATAGAGAACACCCTGCCATGGGACGGGAGAGGGACAAACTGTTTCCCTTTCTGGGCCCATGGAATTAGCATCATAAACATATTAATCTACTTTCACTTTTTCAGTCATATTGGCCCTTTACATGTCTTTTATCTGAAGTAAATTCACGTCTTTTTTTTTCTTTCTTTTTTTTAATCAGAATCGTTAAATTCACACAGAAATACTTTAAGTACAATGAACAAGTCATACAAACTCAAGGTCACCATATTCAGTCTTGGAGCTAGAACATTAGATTCTGAGACGAGAATATCAAAATTCTTCCAGATTGTCCTCCACTCATTGACTTCAATTTACCCCCTTTCTTCCCATTTAAACAATTTTTTTTTTCCTTCTTCACATTCCATTTCTAAAATAAAACCTTGAGCTCACGGCATTATGTTATTCTCAAAAAAGACTTTAAAGGAGAGATTGATTACAATGGCTGTGGTCCATAAAGACATTATAATTTCTGGATTTATTTTATTATAAATTTCAGATTTAATTCATGGTCTTCTATTCTGGGAACACTGTGTATTTTTTTTTAACTCCAAGCCTTTTTTTTTATTGATTTATAATCATTTTACAATGTTGTGTCAAATTCCAGTGTAGAGCACAATTTTTCTGGTAGCTCACAGAGAAAAAAATGTGACAATGAATATATATGTATGTTCATGTATGACTGTAAATTCATGTCTTAAATGTTGATTTTGTTCATTGTTGATTGGGTTGGCTGCTTTCCTTTGCATGAAATTTCTTCCTTGTTTGAGAATGTGGCTTTTTGGGGTCATATTGAGTGGGAGTGCTTTTCTTTGTTTGGTTTGCTCTGATTTAGTTTTGGGTTTGGTTTTCTTTTTTTTTTTTCCTCTTGGCTTAGTTCTTGGTCACACGACAGCTGTTTATCCTTTTGCCTCCCTAAGCCCATAATTTGCATAAAACCGTAATTTGGATTGCCTGGATTCTAGCTTGCTTCTAGCCCTGGGCATCCCCCGCATCAAGCAGCAGGGCTGGAACACGGGCACTGAGTGCCAACCCTGCTGCCAGCTTGTGGCTCAGGGGCCCCAAGCTTACTCACATTCAGCCACACTTTCTAATTTGAATTTACGTTCCTTTTCTGGTCCACAGAGGTATTTGGTTTGCTTTGGCATAGGCTCTGTGTCTTGTTTTTGTTTTGTTTTGTTTTTTTCTTTTTCTATCTTATCTCTCACTGCGTAATGTTAAGAGCAGAGACCTTCAAAACAGCAACTTGGCACAGCCATTGTGACCGGACTTCCCCAGGGTTCTTACATTATCAAGAGTTCTTTGCTATTGAGTCACAGCCTGAAAATAGGTTAAAAACCCTCCAAAGATTCCACAGTTCTCAAATTTTCATATGCCCAAGGGTCATTACAGGACTTTGTTACAAAGTAGATTCCCAGACTCCATCTCTAGAGATTCCAATGCAGTATGTTTGGAGATGGGGGCTAACATCTACAGTTTCAATAATCCATCTAAGTGATCTGGCCCAACAATGGAGAACTGATATATTCTCAGAAGCCAATAGCTAGAGCACACTATAATTCAAGTATGAAGAGGATCGATCACTGTGGCTAAGAACTCTATTCTTGTGCAATGGACAGCTACTTGTATGACCCACCAAGATTCAGGACATTCTGTGAAGAAAGGGAAGAAAGAGAGGATGTTCTACTGAATGTAGGTCCAATGTGAGAAATAGAAACGCAGCCAGCACATCCTGGAGAGTTCTGTGTAGCATGGCTACCAGAAAGAAATCTCAGATTAAATGTGCAACACAAAGGAAAAAAATTATATATGTCTAATATGTGTGTTTCCTATTAATTAAACATCTTACTATAACTGTGGTGAGAGTGTTTGTCTTATATTCTAGAAATTCCCATGAGTACTGGAAAAGCAGAAAAGGAATATGCCATTCAACAATATTTTGTGAAATAATCATCTGTGGGAATTAAAACTGGATGGATTAAGGCATTAAGTTTATACTGAAAAGAGCTTGGCTAATAAGTGGCTTAATGACAGTGCTGTGGGACAATGAAACAGTAGGCAACAGGTGGCTGATGAGCTCAACTATATTGATGTGAAAGTTCTTCACTACTAAGAAAATGGCAAAGGCTTTTTTAAAAAAATCCATTCATAGGTCACACTACATTATAAATTATAAAATGAGTGAGCAACTGGCATCTCAGGAGCTTCTGATTTGCAGCAGCTAAATGGTTCCAATCCTATTCTGAGGCATTAGTGCAAAGAAACAGTACTTAGCCTTGGGAATTGGCAATCAGATTATTCTGCATGTGTGTGTATATGTGCTGTGTCCCTTTGCCAAAGGATGTGTCCAAAAGTTCTAGGTTGAGCAAGTTATAATCATTCCTTAAGAAAATAAACCTTGATTTCTACAAAAGTTCCTCTATGCCTTTTGATCTCTAAATCATCTTAGTACATGATGGGAGAAGAGGGCAAAAACCTGCTTGCTTTTTCTACTGCAGTCTTTAAAGGGACCAGGTGTGGTGTGGAAGATGTAGAATAGTTTCCTCCATGGCTGTAGAATCTCCACTGGGGTCGCGGTACACTTCAGCTATCTGTGGTCCTGTCACAGGAGTTCAGGCCAGGGAAAGACAGGACAAGTGCTTCCTAACTTGGGTTTATATTTTTCGTTTGTGATATCCCCATATGAAAGAAACTGAAGATGGCTATGTGTAAAAGGAAGATCTGAATGAAAGAAACGGTTTATAAACTGAACCTACATTGGGAGAACTTCATTTTAGAGAAAGATATATTTTGAAGACTGCTCTCCAGGAATACGCAGTCAAGAAATTGATACGAAAGATCATAGACTTTTTTAGTACAGTCAACACAGTGCTTAAGACTGGCAAATTTACCTGAAGTATTAAGAAATATACATCGTCTTTTACCAGCAAAATAATGCATATTCTCCAAGATTTTTTTTAACCAGAAATATCCTTCTGATAACTGTTTTTATGAATGTGGCAATATACTATGGAAATCTCTGCTGAGTAACTAAGGAAGTGAAAAGTAAAATTAGAAAACAGAGCATGTCTTTTGAGAGACTGATTTGAAAAGCACGGTGTCAATATATAAACATGCCATATTAAAATGCCAATTTTTATGGATGTGGTGTTTGAGTGACTTCATGTGGGGGCAATAAAGTTCAGTGGCTAATTTATGGTACTTACAGACAGATCTTGGATCAACTGGATGCAGGCTCTATCCTTGTACTAATTATATGACCTTGAACTTTATAGCATCCTTTCTCATTTGCATAAAGGAATTTTGCAAGATAACTAGGACGGAGCCTTCACTCTAGCTCCCCTGGAAGTATGTATGGGGGGATGAAGGGGAGAAGATGTAGCAATGGTAATAAAAGGTGGGGGGGATGAGAAGGGAGAAGCAATTTAATACAGCATGTTATGCACAATGTCCTGTTCTAGGTATCAGATATCAAAACACAATTGGTCAGTTGTCTGAAATCCAGTAGATTTAAACTCATTGTGGTGGACAAGGAGATTCATTGCAATTATTGTCCAGAGGCTAGGAATACCGTCTTCAGGCAGCCTCCAGCTGTCAGGGGCAAGGTTTACCTTTCCCAAGGTGGTCCACAGCCAGTGACCGATGAAGGCAGAAGTATAGTAGCCCAACCTTTCCGGTTTGGTGGGACATATATGCCAGGGTTGACCAAGGCTTTGTGAGGCTTTTAACCTCTCCCCCTGCCCAATCATACTTCCTGCTCATCTCTTCCACAGGTGTTAATCCCTAAAAATACCTTGTCCCCAAAACTCATCTCAATCTCAAATTCTAGAGAAAAAACTCAACCTGTGACACAGAGTTACAGATTCTGGCTGTAGCTACAGAGATGTGCTATCCTGGGAAGCAAGCCTAGTAGACACTGGGCTTCCTAACTCCAGACTCCATACAACTTTGGGGTAGAAAGTGTAAGGTTCATAAAACAAAATGGTGTTACAGAAGCTCTGTGAATGTTTGTCCAAATACTCAAGGTGCAGAACTCTTACAAAGTAATGTCTCTATACCCAGTTATACAAACAGTGGCCAGAACCACAAACAAAAGGAAGGTCCTGAGACAGAGATAAATGGATGCCATTGTGTGGCAATCATCTTGAGAAATCTCTCCCAGTAGCAGTGATAGATTTGCACAGATTCATTACACTTTTTTTTTTTTTTTGTCTTCTGCCATTGCATTCTTTTTCTGTCTTCTGTTTCCAAGGTAAGCATTTGCTATATGGCATGCTGGGCTGGGGATATAATCTCTGATCAAGGAATTTAGTGACAATTGATACCCTATTTTGAGATTATTCTTCACGGTGAGCTAATCAGAACTGATGGTAGAGTTGTGTCCAAAATGTTACTGTTGATACTTTTTATCTGGAAATTGCCTGCTAGGCCAATGGCAGGATATAAAAATTGTTGTTCTTAGAATGTTATTATTATCATAATATAAATTATGAAAAACGTAATAAAACATTTACGTATCCAGCCAAGAGTGTGATCCTTTTTCACCTGTTTAATATAGCAGAATTAATTAAAGTCAGACTGTAACACAGGATCAAACGTACCAACGTAAATCATCAAATATCAGAAAGTCAAGTCTGGGTGATCGGGCTGGGCTTGGCAAGGTAAGTACCATTTTCTTACAAAGCAGAAGATAAAAAGAAGCAAGGTCAGAAATGTAAGAACTAAATTAGGTCACCAAAGCAAACTCAAGTTTGAGAACATAGGGCTGTAAATAAAGAGGGACAGTGGAAACACTATATCAAATATCCACAGACAGGTCAAAGTAGTCATTAACAGTAGTATGATAAGAATAAGAATAATAGCATTTAATGAGCATTAACTACATGCTGTCCACTGGGGTAAGCAGTCTACATGGATGTGGTAACTATAATTATTACCCTTATTTCACTAGGCCTGGGGAGGTTAAGTAACTGACTTAGTCACATGACTAATGAGGAGTGGAAGCAGGACTTTAACCCATGAGCATATTCTAAGACCCATGCTATTAACTATTATTCATCACTGTCGCTCCATGGAAAAACCCAAGAAATAGAATATCAGGAGAAAAAGGAAAGTGACTCAGGGAACTTGTAACAGTTGACTCTACCTGTAAACAGTAGTGTTTTCATCATCCAACAAGGCTTTATAGATTAACCCTTTAATGCTGAGTTAACTTGTCCAGACAAATAATTGATTTAAATTGGTCAACATTAATGATACTTTAGTCTACATGTACAATAAGTATCACTTTTAGAAAAAGATAATCATGGATAAATTTTCCTTACACAAAATTGCTATTTGCCTAATCCCATTCTCTGAGTTGAGGGCACTTCTATAGTAATATAGGACAGTTGTATATAATATATACTTATATATAAAATATGCTATATAATATATAAGACATCATATGCTTCATGAAAATAATAAAAATAGGCATTAAAAATGATTTACCCAACTACACCAAAAAATAACTATATACCATCCATTATACAATTACTGCAAGCATATAAAACAAGTTAAATTATTTAGGGTGCGGTTCTGAGTTATCAATGCCAAAGTAGACAGAACTCTTTACCAAATATAGTTGAAAGAATTTCTTTAAAATAAGTCCATTCTAGATCTTTCCTTCCTCTTGTATCAACTGGTTTCCCCTGGTCCTCTTTCTTATAACCTACCATGTTCTTTCCCCGAGCACCGAACTCTATCTCTGTTCCTTCACCGTGGAAGGAAGTGATGGTATAGGTCAGAATGAAATGGTCCATTAGCTAGTCAAGAACTCACACAAAATGGAAAAAGAACATACAAGGATGACCTCACTTCAGGTTTAAATGATCTATTCCAACCCACACAGAGCCTTTCTCTTTCTCTTTCTCTTTCTCTCTCTCTCTCTCTCTCTCTCTCTCTCTCTCTCTCTCTCTGTGTGTGTGTGTGTGTGTGTGTGTGTGTGTGTGCTGGGTGTGGAAGTGAAGTTTCAGAGGTGTGTTTTCTATACCATTTCACTAATCCTTTCAACTTTTGTTTGGACTCTCGGGGTCCCTCTAGTGACTGCCTTGTGCAGTGATAGACAAACCTCTCCCTTTTCCTTCTCTTTTTGCCTGTCCTCCATGGCCCCTCAGTCTGTTCAAACCCTTTGTCTTAAACACTAGCAAAAAAATTCAGAGAGCCTAATGCATTTAGCCTATTCAATTTTTTCAATTAACCCCCACCTTCTGACATTCACACACCTTTCTTTCCCCCCTTAGTCACCATGGAGAGCTGTTGATGTGCTTTATTGTGTTCTACTGCCTCTTAGCCACAGAGGTTCCAGACCTACCTAGCAGTTCTGAGTGGACTGTTAAGACCCAAGCGGATAACACAGCTCCTAGAGATTACAAATTAAAAGAGAATCCATCTTATCATCATGCTCAGAGCTGATTGCAAAGGCAGTTTCCTGTGTCTCTGCCTGAGCTGTGGCTATGACATGGGTGTCTTAGTGTCTTGAGTCACTATAAATGGGCTCTCTCCACTAAGCAGAAATCTTTTATAACATTTGCTCAAAAACAAATGAACATTATCTATAAATATAAAACTTGGGGAGATTATTATTGAATCATTTTATATTCACCTGTGTGTCAGGGTGTGGTGGGGGTGAGGTCTACACTTACCCACAAACTATAAACTCAGTATACAAATTACCTTTAAAAATAGATTTAAAGGTAAAATGATGGTTTTAGATTCACAGATTGATAGCATTGTTTTAATCAGGAAAAATATATTTTAATCATTCTCTTTGGATTCGCTCATCTGTACATGGAGGAAAAGGAAAAGTTGGACTATGAGCTCATTGCTATTCTTTCCAGTGCTAAGATCCTATGATAATAAAACGCTTTGTGAGCTTTGCTTAAATACTAGCAAAAAAATTCAGAGAGCCTAATGTATTTAGCCTATTCAATTTTTTCAATTATTTTCTATTTTGGAACTGTTGAAATGAATTACTATGTAATAGCTTTTTGTATTATGTAAGAGCTGACTTTATTAGAAACCACCTTATGGTTTCTGGTGAACATTTACCCATATTGTGAAGTCATCATATAATCTGGCACAGTGGATACCTTATATTTATAAGAAATTTAGGACTATGGCCATATTGCAGCTCATAACTAACATATTTTGGCAAAGAAATGTTTATTCTTGTTTTATGAAAAATCATTTATTTACACTAGGCCAGCAGGGTGCTGACATTGTGTTTGTTGTATAACAAAAAGTCACCCACTGCCATATTTTTCCCAAACTAGAGTTTTAAATTAAAAAGCTGTATTCAGAAGGACATAAATATCTTAGTGGACAATTTCTAATGCAAATGTATATATAAAAAGAAAATTTTTCCTTTCAGGACAATGCTGTCTTGTCACAATCAAATATCGTTAAAAAAAATGTTCTAACAACATCCATTGAGAATCAGTTCTTTATGCTATCAAAAAAGGTAGTGAGAGCATAATGAAAACCCAGCTAGAATAGTACAAAAGAGTCGTAATTATGCTGATATAAACATGATACTGTTTATATGTCTAGAAAGAAAGTGTACCATTTTCTTACTTACAAGTGTCAGTGACAGAACACTTGAAGATATGTTTTGAAAGAGGCATTCATTATGGTCAAGGAGAATTATATGGTTAAAAAAAAACTGTACACCATTTTGAAAAATTATTCCAGAAGGCTCTAATATGGCTTTTTATGATTTACCCATGTAAATTATTTTATTTTCCAATAGCTCTTCAGTGTGGCAGAATAAGGTCAAAGCATTTGAAGCACTATTCTTTAAAAAAAAAAAAAAAAAAAAGCTGTCCCTTTAAGAATCTCTGAGACAGTTAACTTACGGTGGAATTCTTTCTTCATGGATTTCCAAACATAAGTGAAGAAATTTTTAATATATTTTAATAAAAACCAAAAAAGTTTTTCATTTGATGAGAGGTGCTAAGATAGTTTAGAAATGTTAATAATATTTGTTAGTTTAATTCTGCATATCCTTTCCAATTTTCTACCTTATGCTATAAACACTTTTCTAAGGCTATGAGTTTAACTGTGAGTAAAACAAAGTTCCTGTTCTTTTGAGTAGCTTATATTCTAGTGGAGGGAGGTAATTATAAATGAACTAAAAAGAAAAACAGATACTGTCTGAATATTTCATTAGTCACAAAATCACAATTTTTTTTTTTACTGAAGAGTTCTAATAAATACCTATTTAACAAAATATATTCTTATTTTCATAATGAATTCTTATTTTAAGATTCAGATGAAAATCTTCTTAGTTTTATAGTAAAAGTGCTAAGGCTAAGAGAAGTTAAAATATTAGACCAGAATCACAGGCAGGTAGGGCTTATATTCACCAAATATCATGAGAAGAGTGTTTAAAAATAATTTTGAAACAATACATAAAGTCAAAGTACAAGTAAAAATGTATGACGCTAGAATTTAAAACAGAAGATGCTATAAATGATATGAATAAGGACAAAGGTCATATCAATAAAATTCAAACGTGAATATCTGAAAGACAAGAGAAAGAAAATGTGACGAGATAAAACAAAAAAGTAATGCTTTGAAGAATGAATAATTCCATTTCAGCAAGAGGTTTTGATTCATAATTTTTTCCCTCTCTCTTTAATTGGTCCAGAAATTGGGGTGGTGGAGCTCTCCACATCACTGCTGTGCTTGTTTACATGCTTTTGCACATTCACATTAAAAACAAACAAAAAACCATCAGAAAGGGGTCCCTGATTAAGATTGCTTCACACCACAGCAAAGTGGGGAGCATAAATACTGGCAGTAATTATAAGGGAGAGTCTAAAAGTGACAAGAAGGTGATATTTACACAAATTTGATAAATCCAATTAGGTAGATAAAGGTAAATTATTACAAAGAAAAGCAGAGAAAGATTTTTGTGGTGAACAGGAATTCCAGCTACTTACACAATTAACAATCACTGTCTTTGGTTGCTGAATGAATCAATTCATGGGCCCAGAATTTACCAGGGGGGAAAAAAAAACTTTGTTTTTATCTTTCATTATTCTTTACAATTAAGTTCAAATTTTTGTAGAGCTAAGAACCTGTATATTACACATCACTTTTTTTTTTTTTTTGGTCTTCTTTGAGTGCATCGCCCATTTTTAAATGATTGATAAAAATTGTTAAATAAGGCAAATACTGTACATGCTACAGTGTAATGAGGCCTAACAGGCAGGGGGAGTACTGCTCATCATATTAAAATTAAATGTAGCATTTTTAAAATCCTTGACATAAATAAAGAAGTTATTTCTCTGGACCGCTGCTTTTTCCATAAACTCAATGTTCTGTATAAGTCATTGTCATAGGATATATTTTATTTTGAGGCAACCCAGTCATTTTCCTCCCATAAAAAAGTACCAAATCAAGTATCATTTATTTAAAAATTACATCTTGTAAGGTCTATGATATGCCAGAGATGCTAGTTAGAAGGGACTGACTGTAGTGCTGGTAATTTTACCTATCTTTTTAAGACGACTCTTACCTGCCTTCAGATATGCAGTTTAAAGGTTAGTTGGGATGGTACATACTTATTTTTAGGAACAACTCAGATGTTATTGTTTTAAACTCAAGCTCTGGTTAGGATTATTTAAAACATTTCCTGGGAAATGTGTAAGAGGGGGAAAATGAATGAGAAGCTTTCAAGTTAAGAAGTTAATAAATAATGATAATATGGGGAAAACAGTTGTTCTCGTTAGTAATCATATAAAATATTTTAAGGGAGTTATCACCTTATGTATGATGATTGGACATTCTGTCTCACACTTCATTTGAAAACAAAGTTTCACAGGCAAAATAAACACTAACATAAAACTTGTTAGACTACGTGGCAGCACTTTCTAACGCTTTCTCTCTTTTCTTGAGTCCATTATACCTACAAGGTAAGGAAGAGCTGAAGAGACTTTAATTACACAGGGAAGACTCAACTATAAAATCTTGGTGGCTTATCTAAGGAAATGCTTTTAATAAGTGATGAAGATAGAATTCAAACTTAATTCTCCTGATTCCCAACCTAGTAGTTTTTGAAGTGAACTTTTGCTGAGGACATACGTAACCAGTGTTTTACCGTGCTGTAAATCGAAAACTCCCAAATCTTAAACATAATACTTTAAAGAGATCACTGTAAAATTACTACCACTATCATCAGTTATTGAGTGTATCCAGTGTATAGAGAACTTGCTAAATCTCAACTAAGAAAAACCTGCAGTTGCAGGTAACTTTGCTTCCCTGCATTTACAAAACAATTAGAATTATATTCGTTGAGTTTTTTCTGATTACAAAACCATTACAAATTAATTGAAATTTTGGAGCAATTAAAAAGTATGAAAATAAATAGAAAAATCAATAATCTTATTGCTATGAGTTATTTAATATATGTTGTAGTTCTTTTCATTTTTCTATGTATCCGCATATATGCCTATCTTTAATATTAGGAAATTTAGCTTTTAATACAGGTAATATGGGGCAATTTCTAAAACTTTAATATGGTCAATTTTACCAATCTTTGATTTTGTTAACTTTCCCTTTTTTTTAGAAACTCCATTCACAAATTGAAAATAAATTTTTTTCAACATGTATAAATAAGGATTAATTTTTTTAATATATCAAGAATTTTCACAAGCTGTGAAAAAAATAAGAACACAAAAACAGAAAAAAATGATTAAAGATCCTAGACAATTCACAAGTGAATAAATATAAACGGCTGAGAAAGATTTAACAAGTGATTACTATATTTAGTAACAAAGGGAATGCACAAACAACAATAAGCAGTAAGAGTAAGAATGAGAATAAAGGTAGGAAGAGTAAGGGCAAAAGCAGAGGAGAGAAAAAGAAGAAGGCTGTGTGTGGCCAGGGTTAACAAGAGCATGACACTTCAATCACAAAAAAAAAAAAAAAAAAAGGAAAGAAAAATTCTGGAGAAAAGGAAAAAAAAAACTTTGGAGAAAGAATTAAAACCTAAGAGGATTCTACACTTGTGAAAAGAAGAGCATGATGAATCATCTCACACACCGTTTGCAGCGGATCATGAGCAGTGGTGGCAGAGGACTGATGGGGAGAAGGTAAGTTGGGAAGAAAATACAAACCAGAGTGATGTCATCAGGAATCTCATTCAGGGGAGCTCAGTGGAAATGGAGAGGAAAATCACTGATTGGATTAACTGCATCTGATATTTGGTTGGGGGATCCCCTGCCCCCGCGTATGGTATCTGATTTAAGCTGCATACGAACTTTGGGAGGAAGCTACACTCTACACATTGAGGAATTTGAACTCAGAAATGTGATTTCCCCCACGCAGTGCTGCTGCAAGGTGGCAAAGCTAGGACTGAACTCAAATGCTTTTTCATTTCAAGTCTTTGTGTACTACCTATTCTGTCTTGTTGGGTAGGATACAGGATATAATACTGAGAATATAAGCTCTAAGGGCGAGAGTAAGCAGTACAATTTTTCTTTGAATTTTTTCTTAAAAACCCTCCTGTTTCTATGGCTATGAATACAAGTGTGGGAGCCCCACACCGGGAAGAATAGCAGCTCGGGCAAAAACTGCAGTCCTATAGAGGACATACAGTGTGTACGTGTACAGCAGCTATTTGGAATTCAGGTCTTAAGTTAGGAAAAGGGATGAAGGCTGAAACAGCTTTCTAGAGCTGATGATAAAGACTTGAGATGTAAGATAACTAAGGAAGACAGTGGAGGGGGGAAGAAAAGAGGGTTGGAAGAATATATCTTACACCAATTCCACATTTAAGGAACAGTGATTTAAAAAGGGACAACTGTGGCTAAATGACATAGGAAACCTTTCGTGCCTTCTTTGTTATTTCCTCCATCGCCCAAATCTTACTCAACTGCATCCCTTTTAAGCTCCAACCAGCTTAACCATCTTGCTATTCTTTGCCCTGATTTTTCTCAATTTCATACCTTTTTTATGCTACCCAAATATTCTACTGAAATCTCTCACATTTAATCCATATGAAAAGATTAGAACAGCTCTTTTCATATAGGAGAGGGGCTTTGCCCCTCAGGGATCCTTGTCCATGTCTAGAGACAGTTTCTGTTGTCACAGTTCAGGAGAGAGAGGTGTCTGCTACTGGCATCTAGGGGATGGAGGCCAGGGATGTTGCTAAACATCTTATGCACCAGGTAACTTCCACAAAGCAAAGAATTGTACCTCCCTGAACAGGAATCACACCAAGGTGGAAAAATCCTGGCTTAGATAAAGACATAACAGATAACTTCCAGTGTGAATACTGTTTTTCTAAGAACAGAAGGAGATGATAGGTTAACAGATGAGGAAAGGTCCACGTAGAAAATTAGTTTCTAGTTTCAACAGTCCTGTACAAGAATAGCTGGCTAGTGAGACCCATTTAATAAACACATTTGAACTACAGGGATGATTGTGACAATGATGCATGGTCTAGTGTCCTCTTATGAAGCCAACTTGTCGTGGATTTGTGGATTTTCTTTTACTTCTTTTTTTCGTTTTCGTTTTTCTTTTTATTTTTTTCAGCCTCAGCAGGATTGACTTTGAAATAAAACCCAACATGTTTTCCAGTTGATTTTGATTGAAAGGAAACCTTGGGTAGAGTGCCTCAGGGTATACTGGCTGTGGCTATTTATCTTTATCCTAGGAGTTTATATATTTTAAGAAAATGATGAATGGAAGCTTTAAAAAAACTCATTATGGTAATTGATTATTATAGAAAAACCTTGGGAACTTTACAAAAGAGAACTGTATTCTCTTGGTATCTTGGTTTTAAACCAGACGTGTAATTAGAAGAATCCATAAACATTTGTCACGGTAAGAAAAGCCTGGTCACTAAGTTTAGAAGGAAACTCTGGAGTCACTTTATTGTCCTGTACTGGGATGACACACAGTAGTGGCTGTCATGTATAACAGGAGATTAATATGCCTTGTGAAATAAAAGGCCACCCACGTAGAACCAGTGTGAACAGTAGTGACAGCAAAGCTTGGTTCATTTCTTTAGAAAGGTTGAACACAATCCTTTCTTGACAATGTCTAAGCATTTGTGAACTGAGAAGAAATTTAGTTGAAATGTCATTTAAACAATTATTTTTTCAATTTCTTATCTTGCTTGTTCTTTAGTTTCTCTAAAATCTTAAACGGATGCAAAAATTTGAACTGAGAACATTATGAAAATATAACCACATCCACATGCTCTCCTCCTCACACAAACACACAATCACTAACAGGCTAAGAAAGTGGAAATCCATAAACCAATTGTATGGAGAGCTCAATCGTTGATTATTTTTTCCTACAAATGCAGTACAATACTAATCTCTCTAAAGGATTAAGAAATGACCATGGAGAAGAGCAAATTGTTTCAGCATTAAGAAAGAAAAAGTACAATGGTTATGGCAATGGTACGTGATACTACAGTATTGTGTATTTTTCACTCTTTATAGCTTGTACTCTGTAAGGTTTGTTGAAGACAATGGCTTCAGCTTCCTAGCCATCTTGAACCAATATGACTCCTCTTAAAGGGAAGCAACCCAGGCCCCACTCAATCCTGCCCTCAGCCACTGAGGGAAAATTCTTTCAAAATCGCTTCAGGACTTCCCAGTTGCAAGACTCAAAGCCTCTGGACTTGTCATCGCCACTAACTGCTGTAACTCCACCAACTAGGAGGCATATGGGATCCTGCAAATCTTATCTCCAACCATCTGTACAGAACTCTTTCCAATGTGCATTTTCTCACAGATCTGACAAACATTTCAAGTTAGAGCACTTAGAACATCAGGCCTCCTAGCCAACTCTGGCCGCTTGGTTAGGTGTAGAGCAGGGAATTCTGGAATCCAAATAATCTCAAGTAAGTTCAATCATCTCAAATAAATTCAAGTTTAAAGACCAGCAAAGGAGACTTACAGTATAACTTCCAAGACCCATGACGAAAGTTGTGGATTGGTAAAATTGTGTTCAAAAGACATCAGGAGAACTCAGGAACACACCTTTTTGAGTGCTGAACAATTAACCCGGGGGCTGACATCATCTGTACACAGTTCAGCTTCTTCAATCCACCAGTTTCAAGGAAAGCCACCACGATCACAGTCCTTAAATCTGTCACCTTTAGCTACTTCTCTAGATGCAAAACCCATGGCTAGCTATCATATCATGTACAGATCAAACCTCTTCCACAGCTGCTTAATGCCCTTCTTTCCAGTGACTATTCCCACTGACCGTTCTGAAATTATCAGTTCATTAAAACCAAACTCCCCTATCTTCCAAGCCTCTTCCTTCCATCCATCCACACTTTTGTAAATTGAAAAGTTAGCTCTAAATCAAAGACAGCACTTTCTCTGAAGCCCTCTTGAGCATAGACTGATTACTGCCTCAAAATCGACACTGTGTGGTAAAGACAATCTCCTACCTCACCTAGCCTGCTACTACTCATGAATTTCCCCATGCTTCACAAATCTGTGAATTTTGATCAATGTATATAACTTAATTTTGTTTTTGAATTTTTTTTTGTTTGCATGTTTGTTTAGAGTAACAGTCTATGTGAGGCTTTTGAGAGATGTCAGGCATTTGGGGTTAGAGCAGGGTACCACTCTCAATCCTTTGTAGAACTAATGTGTGTTAAGTGCCTGGCATATATGAGATCTCAGTCTAGGTATTGAACATGTAGTGGAAACAAAACAGAAAAAAATTCCCTGACCTCATGTAGCTTATATTCTCATGAACTTGATGGGATGTGTCTGACATCCCTCAACTCCCTCTGCCTCATTCACAGAGACTTGGAACCGTGCAGGTCAATAAAGAGATCTGCTTATGTTGTACACAAGGAGGAAGAAAGATCAAGGGAAAGTTCTATGATTCTAGACCCTTTCATTAATGTGGTGAGACACAGCTGTGACAGGACGATTGTGATGTTTTGATCTTAGTCCCATCAAGGTTTCTACCAAAATTTCAGGATTTGAAAATGGGCCAAGAATATACAAAAAGTTGGGAACCACTGTTCTAGCCCTCCTTTTTTCACTTCTTTATCATGACTTTTTTTGGGGAAAAAATCTTTCTTTAAGGTTTATTTCATAAATCTACATCTCAACTTGGATGAGATGTCCTAGGAGCTGAGAGAGGATATTGGTTGGGAGGATGGCCTTTCAAGTCAAACAGCTGGGTGACCTTCAGCCGGGAGTTAATGTCTCTCTGCCTTAGATTTCTCATCTTTAAAAGGGTAACACCAGTGCCTTCTTCTGGGGTTGTAATGAAGGCTAACTGCGGTAATCCATATCCAGGTGGTAATAATTCTGCCCAGCCTATAGAAAGTTCTCACTACAGGGAAAAGGGCTTGATTTCCCCCTCCCCCTGTATCTCCCTTCATCAGTACTCTCCATCTTAACCAAGGCAGCACAATACACTTGGTTGCTCAGGTCAGAAACGTAAGTCATCCTTGACTCTTTTATTTTTCCTCAGCTCTCACTTCCAATCCTTCAGCAGGACTCACAGCCTACCTTTGAATGGGTTCCTTATCTGAGCATTTCTCCCATTGCTGCCATCACACTATCGCTGATAAGCCCTTAAGAAATGATATGCCCTTACAATCAATTATACCACAGAATATTCAGAGCAGTATTTTTAAAATATAAATTAAATTGCATCACTCCCTTCAAAACCTTACAATTCGTTTCCAGTTACACTGAGGATGAAACTTGAACTCTTTGTCAGAGCTTGCTTTCTTCTAGAATTTCATCGCTTTATGTCTTTAATCAAGGATCTATTAGTGGTCAACTCTTGTTCTGCAAATCTTCTCTTTGAACTGAGTATTCTGTAGTTTCACTGTGATGTGTATTTATTTCCATCTATCTTCCTGGGGAAAGATATGCCTCTCAAATCTGAGGAATCACATACTTAACTGGAGGAAAAATTTCTGTCATCTCTATATAGGGACAGTGCTGATACCTCTTTTCCAATGTATTTCCTCCTTCAGGAAGTGCATTTATGCATAGACTGGACTTCTTGTTTTGCATTCTCGTCCCTTAACTTCTCCTGGACAGTTTTTCTCTCTTTATCAATCTATGCTGCACTTTAATTTACTAAAAAATATTGTTTAGTTTACTGTTTTCTCACTTGCATCCAATCTATTGTTAACATATACACTGAACTTTTAAATTCGTATGACTGTTTTTGTTCTCTCTAGAAATTCCAGTTGGTTATTTTAAATATGTCTATTCTGTATTGATAATGTATTATTCTTTTCTTATGGTTTTGAATATTTTTAAGACTGTATCTATTTTTAACTCATTTTTTGTATCATTTTCCCAATACTTCTATTAAGTTCTTGAGAGCCTAACTCTACCATGGGATATGTCTGCTGTTTCATCCTCTGATGTTCTGTAATTTCAGGTTGTGAGTATATATGCAACGGAGTATTTGTGATATAAAGCCACATTCCTCCGACAAGTATTCTGGTTGCTTCTGCTATCTGTTGTAGGGTTCAGTAGGACCCTGGTGCACTTTTTTTGTAAACTTGTTAGCTTAGGAGTTTGGAGACACACAGGTAATACAAAATTTAACCCAATGTTATGAGAAGTACAGTTCCAATGCTACATTCTCTGGGCAATATTCTGTCCCACTCTGGAGCACAGGTTGAAACTGAGAGAACTGCTATTATCTCCCTGTACTGATGATTATTTCCCCCCAATTTATTATTTTATTAGGCATACAGAGCTTTCAACCTGGGGGTTTAGTGTGAGGGGCCTTTGTCATAATATTGACTTTTGCAGGTCCAAGGTCCCATTGCCTGTTCTTTTCTGGACATAAACACTCTGGCTTCTGGGTTATCAAGTTCAGGATTCTCTCCAAAGACATCACAATATAGGCTCTAGTTTGCTGTTCCCTCTCAATTTTGGTTTTTTGGAGATTTTCCTTTCTTTC
This sequence comes from Camelus dromedarius, assembly GCF_036321535.1. Taxonomy (NCBI): domain Eukaryota; kingdom Metazoa; phylum Chordata; class Mammalia; order Artiodactyla; family Camelidae; genus Camelus; species Camelus dromedarius. Next base: position 30,713,962 of record NC_087442.1, on the reverse strand, counting down.
TTTTGTTATTTCCAGCCATGATTTTTTTCTTTTTAAGTTTATAATAGGCTACCTAGCTTTCAGGGGCATTTTGTAATGGAAGGTTTTGCATGGCACAGGTAGTATTTCAAAGGTTTGATTTGTTCATGGATATTCTTACTTACATTTTCCACATCTACTCCATTCACCATAAATTGTTATTTCACTAATTTTATATACTCTGATCTCAGAAGGCAGTTGAATTTGTGTCTACCATTATATATTCCTCTGTCTTAACCATTTTTCTCTGTCTTTACTGTTTTCCATATTAAAAAAAATCCTTATTTGGTTTTTCCTTCTTTTTTCCTTTTCTTGAGCATATTATTTATTAAAGCATAAGTAAAAGATGATTTGCACCCTGTTCAAATGAGGCCAATGTTTTCAGTTTTACTTCCTGTGTTTTATAACTTTATTCTCATTAAGTAGATAATCTATAACTTACAATTTCAGTATACACTGGAGTGTTTATAGCTATTCTTATTTGTAGTTTAGTCAAAATAAAGGATAGCATGAGGTCAAGATTTAGTAAGTTTAGTTATCTGAACTGTTTAACATGTTATAGCTCATAAATCTGTATCCTATAGCAGGACTATTCTGTTCTTTAGATTGGAGTTTCTTGGGGACAAGAATATAGTTTTTATTAGAGTAATTAATGAGATCCTTATAACTTATGGACACTCAAAAATGATTTATATTTAAACTAGCCTTTTTGTACAGAAATATAAAATGCTGGTCTTACTGAACTGTGTGCTACACCAGGCTCCAGATTTACAGACCATCCCTCCATGATAATTATTGGCTCAGTTTGCTGCCATCTCTTACTTTATTTTCCCTTTACTCGTTACATTGCAGTATATTACTTTTTGAGTTTACATATTTGAGAGATTTTATGTTCTGTCTTCCCTTAGAAGACACAAAGACTGTAGTTAAAAACTATGAATCAAAAATTACATATTGAACAGAATACTCAAACATTAAGCACTAATTACAACAATGAGATGTATCTGCAATATATCCATTCGCATATGAATAGAGCCAATTCCACTTGCTTCAAGCACATGTGACACCTCGCTTTTCAGCATGAGAAAACTGATGCTCACAGGCCTCAGGTAATGGGACATTGCCCAGGATTTTCAACTGGTGGAGCTAATTAATACTCAAAACCTATATATCTAACTCTAGTTTCAGTGGTTCTCTCACTCTTATTTTTTTTCCATGCTGTCTCCTTATGTGGAAGCCATTGAGATTTATGCACTATGGGTGAGACTAAGAAATATCAGACTGCTTTTGTTAAAAGGAGTTGACTGTCTCGTTGTGATACTAGTTGGGCTGATGAAGACTTAAACTACAATCTATGTCAAATATGGGACAGTATGAATATCAAATCAGAAATACAGACAATGAGTGCTTGCTTATGCAAATCAGTGAAATCAGGGGATAAGCAGAAAACATCTCATAGTAGAGGTGGGATCAAGGCCACACACTGAAGGATGAATAGGTTCTGAGTACACAAGTAAGATGGAGGATAGTGTAATTTGGAGAAGCAAGTGTGCAAGACCTGGAAGGCACAGGAATAGTTTGGAAACAATGAGTCCATGCAATTGCAGTGTAAGGTGTGCCAGCGAGTAACACCTGATTACATGCCATCAGTTCTGCCTCATGTTTGCCCACATGATCCCCGTGGTGTAAATGGTGTTACTGGGATGGTCACCATGCTCACAGGATAGCTTATCCTGTACAATCAAACAGCTGAACCCAGCAAATTTGAAATAACCAGAAGAAAGTTAGGACTATGACGGCGTGCAAAAAGTTTATTTAGTTAGAGGACAAGAAAGGTGCCATTTTCATACTGCGTATTATCTGTGGGATTTTTAATTTTTCTTTATGCCTTAAGAAAACCGGCGGCATTTGACACTTACTAAGAAGCAAAGGGGCCGTTTACAACCCCCAATCTACAGACCAGGTTATTATGGCAGACACCTCTCGGGGCTTGTATACAAGATTAGCAGGTGATCACTTCCAAGTCCTAAGAAATGCACTTTTGCGAATACATTTAGAGTCACAATTAAACCCCCGTTGCCACAATAGGCTGTGCCTATTTCACATCACATAAACGTGATTAATACAAAGAAATTGAAAATGTCAACATAAGAGTCAAAACTCACACTTACAGCTTTTTGCTACTCTTGAGATGACATCTGGAAACGAGCAGTTTGGTTGAGAATTTTTCCATTAACATTGCTGATCAGCATGTGCTATCAATTCTCTATTGACTTCAATTATTAGCAGTGGCTCTAAATTTTCCATTAACTTTAATGATTGGCATTGGGCTAAGAAATTTTAGTGCTTTCAATGCCCAGTATTTGCTACAAACTCTCCTCCTAATTCGTTGGTCACTCTTTGCTATGATGTTGCTTTACGTTCTATTTGCTATTATTTTACCCTTATTTTTAATGGTGTGCTAAAGATCTAAATTCTTGCCAAAGAACAGTATTCAGCATTTGCTAAGGAGTCCTCATTTTTTGTTGTTACAATTATTTAAATATAAGCCAAATGAGTTAGAACATACAAAACAAAGGAATTCTAAATGTGAGACACGTGTAATGGAAGATATTTAAAAACTCATGAGGTTAGAGTCTTGTAGTATTTTTGATAATCAAAATTTCAGCTCCTAATTTTAAATGCTTTATTTACTAAACAGCAGCTACGGTGCAATGATTTATGTTCAGTGAGTTGGGAGACAGACTTATAAGTTATTTCACTATATGTTTATTCCCCAGGGTAGGAGATAGAATTGCAGTGGAGTGAAAGATGAACAATCTTCTCTTGGACTCGTTTGGTTTTTGTGCTTTTATACCAATAGTAAATTAAAGGCCCCAAATGGTGATTTCCTCAATGGGCAACTCTCACAGGTTTTTTTAAGCAAAAGAATAAGTCATAATACATAGGGAAAAAATCTATTTCCTTGTAATCTTGTAGAAGTAAGAGATCATTCTAAACATGAGTAGTATTTTAAAACAACTCTAGGAAAAATAACTTAAAAAGTTGTAATTGCCATTCGTGACTCTCCACTCCCATCAACCTTGCCCCAAATAGCCTTCTCCACTAGCATGGAGCACTTCTCTATTTATTGGTCCTTAGTATGTACAGCCAGCTCCCTTGCAGACTCCTCTTTCCCCTCTTTGCATGAAGGCCAGCTCTTCTGAGTGGGCTGTGGCATTTCTTCCTCTCTCTGCAGAAGCAACATTTTTTTTTGTTTCTTTGTTTTGATGTGTTGTGTCATCTAAGAGCTGTAAAGGGTATCAACTGACTGATGTGCTGGGAGGTACGGTAGGCAGAGCTTCTGGTTTGTTTTGGTTTTTTTTTTGTCCCTGAGAGGTATTTATAGCACCTAACTCTAACAACCAATGGTCAATTCAATTTTTTTTTTTTAATGTTTGTGGGTGAGATAACCTCTTTCTTCTGCCAATTTGACTCTGACTTTTGGAGCAGAGTAGTGTCAGGACTGAGGGGCTTGGAGAAATGTCATTAAAAGTATATTGGATCTTGGTTTAGATATTATAAGCTGCTGAGATTTGAACTGGGGTAAGGAGGGGCTCAAGACTGGAGTTATTTCTGATTTTATATTCAAAAATACACTATTATTTGCAAAATTTTGTTGCAAAATTTAGAAAACATTTGACTGTATTACTCTGATTTACATTCGTAAAGACATTTGTATTCTTTAAGAGTTAATAAGCTGTCTTATCCTGATGCCTTAACCTATATATATTTTTTCCAATCTGGATCTCATCAACTTTTCTTCTCCTGATTGGGAATTTCAGTTTTAAAGTCTATGTTGAGCTTAGTGTCACCTTGCAAATGACATTTTCCTAAGTTGCAGCTAAATGTAATAGATTTTATAAAATCATAAGTCAATGCTGTATGTGGTTTTATCACTTAATAATGCATTCCATTATAAAAACATTCTAAGTAAAACTTTCTAAACTTTGAACTTGATCTTGCACTCTGTCTTACTCTACTTTTTAATAGTATGCTTACCGATCAGTCATCTTCCTCATAAACCAGTTCTGAAACAATCCAGAAAGACACTCACAGTCATGATATAATAGCACCTTTGTCAGGGAACTCGGGCTCCCACTTCTTTAATGCACATTTCATAAGCATTTGGGGGGCACTAAGTTGTTAGTTTTATGTTTTCTGCTTTAAAAGAACCAGAAGGTGAAGAAGATTACCTTTGGCAGTTCTGCTCCATGCCATCACTTTGTTGTCATTCTTGGAATGTCTCAGAAGGTTTTATTAGGTAAAGGCCTCTATAAATTCCAGGTGCAGACCATATGTTCATCATTGCATCCACAAACACAAAAAAGTTTTATTTTCAAATCTGACTTCCTCATATAAGTGCATCAAATCCTGCAGACTTGTTAGTACACCACTGTGAAAATCTTTACATAGCGTGAACTTTCTTTGTGAGCTCAGTTTCAAGCCAAAGAAAACTAGAACAACCTACTTGTATTCTTCCCTTGTTCTGCTGTGTCTGAGAAGAGCTTCTGTGGAAATATAGGAGGGAATATGGAATTTATGTCCTCAGTTCACTTGAGGGAAGTGGAGTTGGGGAGGAAGTAGAATTCCTACCTCATTAGTTTTATCATCATATAAGAATTGTTTTGGTTCTTGTTTGGCAACTACTGATAAGTAGTTCAGTTCCAGGAGCTGCTGTTTTATAGTTCTGTCAAGATTTGTCATTGGTCAGTCTAATGTGTGAGATGTCAAGCTCCGTGACGGCAGAGAGCTGGACAGTCAGATGACCTTGGATGTCCTGATCTAGTCCCAACTGCGGTTTTCATTCACTTCCCTCTTTGGGCCTTTTGGAAAAAGAAGGAAACAGAAGAGGCCAAAACAAATAAACAAAAATGAGAGTGATCCACAAAGATGACACATATACTAAAACATCTTTGTGGAATATGAGCCACCAAACTCCTCTAGTGGTGTTTAGCTATAGTTGATGGCTTCTGGGCACTTATGCTCAGTTTTGTGTTCAAAGAAATCGACTCAGAATAGTTCAGTCATGCCTGACTGCCAAGTTGCTTGCTGAAGAGAAGCACAAAGTTATTCTATTTTTGTTTTCATCAGTGTCAATTTAAAATGAAATATTTATGTAATTGGTTAAAATTGGAGACATGACTGTGAACACTGGCACCACAGAGATACATTAATAGGTAACTAATAATTACGATGTTCCATTATTTTGAGTAGTTTTTTTTTTTTTTAAGCTATGAACATGTACTTGTTTGGATTAAAGCTTTTAGTTTTTATTACAAGGCAAGAAAGCCAATCTGTATAATAAGTATTTCTTGGATTTCAAGTATTTTGCATTGTGGTAGTAGCAAACCACACACTTGTATGGGAGATATGGGTTTATTAAAGCTAAAAATCAGTTGTTTTTGAAATATAATTATAATTCAAAATATAATTTTGAAATATAATGAACTGAATTCTGACATCTGTGTTTATTAATGGTGTGGCCTTGACACATATTAGTTTTCTATAGTCCTTTACTTTCAATATACGCACAGTCAAATCTTCACTATATGAGCTAAGGGAGGAAATTTGTGACTAATGGGACAAATCATTGGGGGTGATGGATAATTCTGAAATGATGCATATTTGACTTAGATGACAACATACTAACAACACAATATTTATCTCTAGGTCTGATCTAGAAAATCTACTGTATTACTTATGAAATAACAAAACTACTTTGTAAAAATATAAAAGCCTGCCTTCACCATTTTTACTCGTGTACATGTCCTGCGTGTTTCCCTATCTAGGTCCAGGAAGAAAGCGTGTCACCTCTCAAGTTAACACAAGTATGAAACTCTTATCCCCCACAAGAAGCTGGTTCCTATCTTTCTTAAGCTATTCTTTCACTGAAATCTTGTCCTTTACCATCTAACAGATTAGAGCCAAGTAAGATAGGGTTCAAGCCAACTAAATAATTAAAGAGAACAAGTTACATGGGTGTTTCTTTTCATAAGCATGTGTTAACTTTCAAAGTAAATTTTTATAGTACTGCTATATAATTTTTCGTTTCAAATTTCCTAGTGATTAATCCAAGTTTTATTTTTAAATAATTGTTACCTATCTCAGAAATATTTTAAAAGGATGCTCCCTTTATCTTTATAGATTAAACTCAAGTTAGATGTTTTTAAAGTTCACCACTCCTAATGAACTGCATGTGTTTATAACCTTTTAATAGACTTGGAGTTCCTTGTGAGATTAGAAAATTAAACTCAAAGTAGGTAGTAATAAATTCAAATCCCAAGGCCTTCTTTCCTACTCCAGGCAATGTTCTTTACTTTCTCTACCTACTCTGGGACTTATGGATAATAGCCTGGAGTTTAGCATGGACTCCATGTCAGGTGTGCAATATCTGCTTGTTTTGTCTTCAGTCAGTGAAGCCTACTGAAGGTAGGCACTGGGTATCATGCCCCTTTTGTAAACCTGAATACACCCAGCACGGAGGATACCTGATAAATTAAGGAATGGAGCAATGCAAGCATATTTCTCATCAATTACCTTGGTTAACAGTCATTTTGAAAGAAAAGAAAAAAAAAAAGACCTACTTGCTTGGCCATGTATTTATTTGTTTTTCCTAGAAAATATAATTCTCATTTGTGAAAGAATGCTGTTTTGTTAACTATTACTTGTTCCATAACTTTTTCTTTTCTTTCCTGTTTTTATTGCTTTTTAAAAAAAATACAGCCTTTTGACTCTGTGACTTTTGTCCAGTCTGAAATTTGTGCTAATTAAAGCAGACTTCCTTCAATTCACTTTCAATGATCACAATTATATCCTTGTTAATGACATGCACCCTGAGTAACTCAGTGCTGAACAGAGTCCACTATAATTGGGAAGGAAATGATTTCCACTGGTATTCCTTGGACCCAGAGCTAGAATTGACATTTCGTTATACATGGTGACATGGCCTCTCCTCTGGAGGATAAATAAAAAGTATTTCCTACAAATAGGCAACAGGCACCTGACCTGTTGGATCAGGTTACATCAGGTTATGTTGTTACATGACGTGACATGCCCTGAAGTGACCTGAGGCAATGTCACTCTGTGTTAACCCTGGTAGAACAGTGCTGCTCTTTATTAAACAACCATGGGAAGCCTCATCAGCTGTGGTCACAAAGCATTTTCATGCCACCTTTGCAAAGAAGTAGAGAAGCAGCCATGCTCTGAACTATTCGTCCCAGGAGTCGTTTAAGGGAATCAAAGAACACAAGAATCACAGGAGTCAGACAAGTTTCCATTGCTTTTAAAAAGTGGAATTAAAATCCTCAGGTACACAAGAGAGCCGAGCATTTATGTGACGAGGATCATATGTGGCCAGGGAACAACCTATACTATGCAATAAAAATGTTCCTTTATACATACTCCCAGTATTTGTAAAATAATCACTTAATTTTCAGATTGATTTACCTCATTTTTATGGCAAGTCTGCTCCTAATTACTCTTCTGGTAATTAAAAGTTGTCTTTTAAAACTACACATTGCTTATAGTTTATACATTTATACATTACAAATTAGAAGGTGTCATAAAATCATGTCTTTAGTCTTACCCTTGGGATGATTTTTTTTTTATCAAGACAGTGGCTCTCAGTAAGAAACTGTCTTCAATTATTGCATTATGTGATGTTATGTAAAAGGAATCCATTGTGCATGGTCACTTTTTCTAATGATCTTAATAGTATTTTCCTATTGATATATCTTGCACATAAATTCAGTTTTAATGATCTGCATAAAGAACTGAACAATATTACATAGGTACATCTATCTAGTGATTTTAGAGTAATTACTGGTGCATGGAACAGAATATAACCTTTTGGTTGTATTCTGCAGTAAAAGGAATAGGTTAGAGAGGTTTTTATGCAAATTAGAAATGCTCTGTGTTGGAAGCCTAATTGTACTTTTTATTGTTAGACAAGTCAATACTGCTTTAATATACATTTTATAAGCTTCTTGCTGAAATTGTATATGAAAGGGACTGGTTTCCATAGATGAAAGGCATAATCTTAACAATGAGGCCACATAAGCAGAGTGGTTGAAGTACTGATAAAGGATTTGTTAGCTCCAACACAGAATAAGTCTTATTAGTCTTATTAGTCACCACTGTTTGACCCACTACTATTAACTGTGTGAGTCACATGAGATGCAAACTAGGCTGGAGCAGCACTGTGCCTGGCCATTTAGAATAAACGTAATCTAAGACGAAGAACATTTCAGCTGCAAAGACTGAAGGACAGTATCTTGTCCTTTGGTTTCCTCTTCATTCAAAAAGAATTATTCATATATTGAGAATCTCAACTTTCAAAAACATTTGATATTTAGATAATCAAGATTCAAAAGTGTAATGTTCAGCTCCTCTTTATATTCAACACATCCTATGTGTAAGAGGAAATGCAAAAACAAGGAGTTATTGGTTATAACATTATGGAAATTTAAGATGAAAAGAACAAGCTTAAGTTCTGGTAAATTCAAATCATGTACGTTTCTCTTTTGTGTCATCTTCGTTTACAATTAATTGTGTTTTCCCACTAAGCTAATAATGGGAAAGATTAAGAATGGTTGCTATATAGAACTAATATTGCTAGGAAGAAAATTCTAGAAATCATAAAAGAAAGAAGAGGAAAGAAAAACCAATGTCCATCCCCTTAATTTGTCTATTAAACTGCATCAATGTCAGGGTGGATATTAGAGCTGCCCTGAGTCCTATTTTCAAGATCTTCTTTTTACCTCCTGCTATTTTTTTCTACCACCTACATGTTCAATAAATTTATTGTCTGCTAAATTAATAATTTCTGTTATTTTCAATTCAGATTCCCAACTAAACCACATATTCCTTAGTTTACAAGGAGAACAAATACTTATCAAAGTATGTGTGTGTGTTTATATATATATATAATAAGCCAATAAATTATCATCTAAATTAATCAAGCAAACAGAAAACCATCAACCACCGAAGAAAATACTTAAAAATACATGTGATCATGTAATTGGGAAAGAAATTAGCTCATTCAGAAAATACTTACTATACTTAGGATATTCTAAGTCTTGTTCTGCACAACTGGAAGTATGGAAGCGAAGTCAGAAGAAGTGATGAATTCTAGATATACTTTGAAAATAGAGCAAACAGAACTTGCTGATGGACTTGATGGGAATATGAGAATATGTAAAGTGTCACTACTTTGTTTTGGCAATTAAACATTTTGACTTGACTAGTTAATGAGAAATGAAAGACTAAAGGGAGAACAGGTTTATGGAGTCTGAAGATCAAGAGTTTGGTTTTGAATGTGGTTTGAGATGCATATTAGATACCTAAGTAGACATGTTGAGGAGGAAGCTGAATGTTTAATAGGCTGTATGAGCATATGAGCCTGTGGCAGGCAGAATCTTGCCCCCCTCCCCCTCCAAAGCTTTTCATGTCCTGTGAATATGTGAGTTTACGTAGCAATGGGGATTAAGATTGCTAATCAGTGGGCAATAAAATAGAGATTATGCTGGATTATCAGGGTTGGCCCAATGTAATTACAAAGGTCTGTAAATGTGGAAGTGGGAGGCAGATGTGTCAGTGTTAAAGCGATGGACTGTGAGAAAGACTCCACTGGCCATCGCTGGCTCTGAAGATGGAGGAACAGGCCACATGCCAAGGACTGCAGCAGCCTCTGGAAGATAGAAAAGGCAAGGAAAAAGTTCTTTCCTAGAGCCCCCAGAAAGGAGGGCAGCCTGTTGGCACCTTGATTTTAGCCCAGTGAGATCCATTTCTGACTTCTGTCCTCCAGAACTCAAGGAAGATTTTGCATTGTTTTAAGCCACTAAGTCTGTGTAACTCAGGTACAAGAATGGCACCAGATTTCTCAGCATTAACAATGGATGAGAGGAACACCAGCAGCAATAGTGATTCCTTCTTCCTGAGGTGACAGATGGGAGTGAGAGGACCAAGTCTCCATGAGACTATTTCAGAGAAAAAACAAACAAACAAAAAATGTATAAATGTCATGTTTGAGTGTCTTGAGAGGAGATATACAGGTTTGGGAGAGAGTGGGAGCCGTCAAACTAGTGATAGGTACACAGAAAACTAAACAAATGAAACGAAACCTAAAGAAACAACAGGAAAATAAGCACTTATATTACCAAGTTAAGCCTGACCTCTGGCAATAGTCACCTATTCATAACAATGCAAACATGAAGTCTTAAATTAACAAAAATTATGGTGTATTAGGAGGATAAGGAGAGGGAAAGCATGTTAACAGTGGAGGTGTTATAAACCCTCTAAAACGGGAAGTAAACTAAAAGCTGAAAATTCAAGAAACAGCAAAATACATTAAATACATTATTTAGAAATGTGAAGGTAATTACAAGACATAACTAAAAAAAGTTGGAGTGATGGCCACTGGGAATGATTCTGCTGCTTCTAATTAAAGATTTTAGAACCTCTGCATCTGTTCCTTTGATTTAAAAAAAAATTTAAAAATAGATTTAAAAAGAGTGAAAAAAAAAAGTGTAAATAAATGTTGGAGTTTACCACCAGCAGAGGATGAGTATTTCCTGGCAATCAACAGAGACTCCGGGAAAAAATGGCCTCCTTTGGCATAGGCTAGGCCAGCCTTAATCAACATTAGTCAGTAGAAAATTATCTAAAATAGCACAGCGTAACAACATGAAGGTTTAAATGTTTTAAGGATATGTTACGACACTCAAAATAACATGACTAAGATGGCAGAAAGTCCTTTTATTAATAATACTGTGTTCTTCCTTATAGACAGAAAATTAAAGTAACTTACAAAATATTTTAGGAGGGTTATTTGCTTTTTTTGCCTAAAAGCGACTATCCGTTCCTTTATGAAGAACAACAAGGTCATCTGATCACCTCGTGTAGAGAAGACACTGATTCAAGAGAAAAAGGTTCCCCTCTCAATATGAGTTGTGCCTGGAAGATAAGGAAAGAAGCCATCCCCAGATGCAGTGTAGAAGAGGACAGAGCAATAAAAAGGAAGAATGAAGGGAGGAAACTGGGATGATGCTTCGAAAATAGGCGCAGGAGAAGCAAAGTTAAGTTGGTAAAAATTAACTCATCAATTTGTGAACCAGTTCTTAAGACGCATCGGACTAAACACGATCTAAAGTTCCTTACAGCTCTAAAATTTAGTGATATTGAGAGGCTGAGACCTATTTTGTGTATGATGTGAATATGATTTATTTGCTGCCATAGGGCAAGATCTGTGTCTAGCTTAGCACAGTACATGGAACAGCATGACAAGTAAGTAGGATGCCCAATTGATTTATTGTCCAAAGTGGGACATTTTGAGAAAGAGAAATTACAGGTCTACATCATGACTAGTTGAGAGCAAACTGAACGTATGGTCGCCCTACACAGAGATGACTTCTTATGCTATGTAACAATACCTCAGCCACTGAACTGCCTGCATGAAATAAGCAGCTGTGTTGGTTTTGAAAGCATACCTAATTGATGAACATCTGGTGGCAGGTAGCCAGCCCATTAAAAATCAATTATACTCAACGACTTGCATCTGAGCCATACTGCGCCAATCTCCTCGCACTCATCAGATCCACATGTTCCTGAATAAACATACGCACCACTCAAGCCAGTGCCTTTGAACTTTGCATGGTTGGAAGTGAATTTCATCAGTGGCTTTCCTCTGACCCATAGCGAAGAGAAGAATTTCTGTTGATCCACCCCTGATTGTTGACAAGTCAAGAGACCAGGCAGCAGTTTGCATAAAGCTCTACATTCAAGGGTAACCAGAGCATTCACTGCTCTGTGCAACTCTTCAAGGCAGCATAATACGTAAGTAGCAGAAGCTGGGTAATAAAATAAGGAGGTGATAGGGATCAGGGACTAGATCTGTGGTGTGATGAGGAAATTAGAAGTTAGTAATGACAGAGAATACAGCTTTAGAGAGTGGAAAAGTTTCCTACACAAATCTCAGCTCAGAAGTTGGGTATATGTTTCTACATTGGAAGCTATCTGTATCATATACCAGAGAACAGTGAGCGAACAATTTTCCTCCTCTTTTGAGAGGCATAATCCAAAGAGTTATTATGTTAGGGGTGGATGGGTCGGTTTAGAGAAGAGGATGGACCTGGTGCCTAGAATACCACCCTGAGCAAAGCTGAAATCTGGTTAGACCTATCCTTGGATCGTAACTTTAACAACAAATAGGGATCTCTGTAATAGACTAGATTTTTGGCAGGCCATGAGAGCTATCATGGAGAGGTCATTTAAATAGAAGATAAAGATTGTTTTAAAAATTAACTTTCCACTAATGATCATCAAAGAACTATTTCTAGATACAAAAAAGCTTTGAAAACATAAGAACATGGTTATTATGGGGTCAGAGGGCATCCCATCATTGTTATACCTGCCCAGTAGTGACAGATGAGTCACAAAGAAGCGTTTTACAGTTTTTTCTAAGTGAGATTTAGAAGGAATATGAAAAAGTGTGTAATTTTGTTGTAAAATGCATAGACATAAAAAATTACATCTCTTCTATTGGTATGGTTTGTTTAACTGGACTTTCCTATAGATCAGTGTATGGTTTTAAACATAAAATACATAAAAGAAGTGATTAACTATCTTGATTTTATACTTCAAACACTTTTTTTCCTTCATTTTAAACTTCATAATGATTGTCTATTTGTAATGAGAATCCTTAAATATTGGAAAGAGGCTTAGAGATCATTTAGTTCAACCCCCTTATTTACAGTTGAAGTAACTGAGGCCTTGAAGGGTGACCCAAGGTCAGACTTACCTCAGGTCATGCACCTTATAAATGGAGATTGAAGACTCACAACCAGATCTCCCGGCTCCAAGTCCACTGCTGTATTTTTTCAACTGTTTTTAAAATGTAAGGCTTATATTTCATATTGACATGTTTATGAAGAGCTAAGCCTGATTATGGCATAATATAACTTAAAGCCATATTGAATCTTTGGAACTGAAATATAAGCAAACTAACACTTGTTAAGCTAGTTAACTATTCTTCCTCCTAATGGGCTTAATAATCCATCATTTGACCTTTGTAATTTCTTCTAATGCTCACTTATACAAATACAACAGACATATGCAGTCTTAATGGCTATGCACATATTACAATATTCATGTATATATATATATTTAAAATTTACATTGTAAAATATTATAATTTTAGAGATTCTAGAAAAATGAGGTCATAATTTTTCAGTTAATAGTCAATACATACATAAAAATTATATAAGCCACCATCTGTAAAATGCATAATTTATATTTATGTTAAATAGCTAGGTATTTTAGTACAGCTTTCAGTGGCTGCATTTTTCAGCTCTGTGTTTAAAACCACCTGCTCACTCATCAGAAGACACTGTTTCGGTTTCACTCCAGCCCTAGAAATCATCATTCAAGCACTTTATTGTATGGTGTGACTTTTTCTGACAATATCTGTTGCTCTGAAACAGAAAAGTACCCAGAGTGACAAAGAGGGTGTTTGCTACTATCTTACCCATGCTGAAAAGATGGGCCAGAGAAGCCGTCCAACCCATAACAATGTGAAAATCTTTATATGAAGTAGTTCACCAGAGACCTGTCAATAGGCTGAGCCATATTGGATCTGGCAGTCTTTCTACTGGGACAGTATTTGCCTTGAAGTACTACCTTTTCTCTTTTTCAATGTCAGCCTGAAGGCTCTTAGACAACATATGTTCATTTCATGTCTTAGAGATATTGCTTCTGGTATTGCAAATGCATTACCACATTGAGCTTTTTGTAAAACAGATGGTACATATTAAGGTCTCTGTTTCTTGTACAATTTCTGTAATAATGGCACCGCATTCTTCACGTTGACAAAAGTATCATCAACATCATGCAGTGCAGCCCCAGATGATGTCAGGATGGTAAATGAACACTTCAAACAGAAAGACCAATGATGAAGGTGAACCAAACCCCTCTGAAAACTCCAAACTGAAACTGGTCATTTCTTGACATTGTTCTCGTAAAACTTTAGTTAGGAAACACCCAATTCTCCTTTTTAAAGGCCCTCTCACATGGCTTTTCAAGTGCAACAGAATGTATACAGAATAGTCAATTTCCAGAAATGAGGTTATGAAGTAGACTCCACCGACCTCCCAGCCTCCCAGTCAGCCCAAAATCTGTCAGTGCAGTGATCTCTTAATAATTAAACTGCTCTTGTAGGCTTCTTAGGAAAGTTATTTAACAAGAACTAGCATCACTCTAAAAAGCCAGGCCATCATCTGGGTTGAAAACAGGTTTGGGCTTATCCAAATAAGCTTGTGGCATTAGTTATGGTTCATAGAATATTTATTTAGAACATTGTACAATGTTCACTAAAGGGAAGAACTGCTGAAAGCAATTTTTGAATTCAGCAAATTTGTGAGATTTACACCCCTACCCGCCACATGCCTTTGTCTCAAAAATGAATTCTAATCTCTGCCTCTTAGTAGGATCTCAATGTTCAGAATGCTTCTGATTTTTCATATGGCTAGAAAGACCCAACATAGTTGGTACACTTACTTTTATGTTCTCATTTTGATTGATTTTGTTTTGTGCACTACGCTTTCTAGATGTTTGTGTTTTAATTGAAAGTCTGGAACCACACACAAATAAAGAACAATGATCTATAAAATCGCTATTCTATCACAGGCACTTTTCTAAATACTGGGATGTAACAGAGAGAGAGGGAATTCATATCTCTGGAGCTTAGATTCTAGTAGACATAGAAGATAAACTTTTAAATGTATTATGTTATTAGAACTAAACAATGCAAGCTACAAAAAAGAGGAGTAACTGCTTTTCCTTAACAGGTAAGATAAAAATAACTTAGTCTGCTTCTAAAATATAAAATGTAAACATTTGATATATAATTTGCAAGTAACAGAAACAGTAATATAAGGTTGTATGTGGATCCACGGAACTTACACTGTTCCTGGACCATGGCTGTGTAATAAAAGAGGTTTTCTATGTATTTCAGCCAATTCTATTCTTTTTACAAAAATAAAACATTCTGACAAAAGAGATTTTACTGGGAGACTTGGGGTTTTAATGCCCTTTAAAATCACATGCAATTTTAAAGCTCTGTGTATATGGTTGTCATCAGCATACAATCTTAGTGTCTTGCATGTGCAAAATGTTCTGGTAGACCAAGGGAAACCAGTGAGTTAAGATTTTATATACAAGGCTTACAGTTAATAATAAAGCAGGACACACAGGCTGAATGACGGAACAAGATAGCAAGTACTAAGAAAATTTAAATGATATAAAAATGTAAGCGCTATAAATTCAGAAAAGGTAATAATCATTATCAAAGATGTATTCAAGAAGACTTTGTGGAATAAGTAAGAATTAAGCTGGACCCTGAAGAGTTATACATACATAGCCAATAGCCTAATGTCTTTCTGTTTTGTTAGTACCTTGTTTGGAGACATGTTGCATGGGATAGCATTATTGTAATACAGAAGGCATTCAAGAAGTCTACACTTGGTTGGGTACATGCATGAATAGCTAGAAAAGAAAATTTAAATAGAAAATGCATGTTTCCTTTGGGGAAGACAACTTATTTCCTCTTTACCATGAAATGGACCAATATAATCAACCTCCCACCAAGTCCTGATGTATTCAATGCCCTAACTGGAGTTTAGTGTTTGTCATGTTGGTAAGTTGTGCACATCACGCCCTCCACAATGAAGCCATCCTTGGTACAGGGACACCCATGTTGTTGAGCCCATGTATAATTTTTATTCTGCCTCCTGACGATGTTGCTTATGAACTTTTTGAGTTAACTCACTTCAAGAAGGAGGTGACCAATATCCAAAGAGAGTCACTGGGATCCTTCTGAAAAGAAATCAGGCATTGGGGTCACTTTGAGTGCCTCATTCATTACTTTCTTCTCCCATCTTCCTTGACACCAATGCTTCAGTTTTTCTCCATCTATATTCATTATCATTAAGTTAGATTAGATGTTGCCAATTTTTATAGCTCTTGACCTTACACCATCTCACCTTCTGAGCAGAACAGAAATTTTCTTGCATTTTTGCCCACTGAGATGACTCAGATGTTGTAATTCAGTAGCAACCAGCTTTTACTGGATGTGACGTATTATGAGATGCCAACTATGGTCAAAGTTTGAGACTTTTTTATCCTCAGCTCACCAGTGAGTAGAAACAAACCATGAGGCCATAAATGTGGCTTAAAAGGCCGAGTAATACTTCAGGAATAGGCATATTATAGCAAAATCTTTTTATGTTTCATTCGCCAGAATTGCATCACATACATATTCCAAAAGTGTTCTTGGGAAGGGAAACAGAATTTTCAAGTTGCCTTAAATTATCAAAATTTATTCCATGATAGATGGCCACATTATATCTGAACAAAATTTGGTTCCATTATAAGGAAACAGGTGCACTGATTATGACATGTGACCAGTTTGCCACAGTCCCCATAAGTAAGAAATCAAACCTAAAAATATGTCTGGTCTCCTATGTTGAAGCAACCTCAAATCTATATCCACAAATTCTTTAACCACTTGATGATGAAATTATTGAACTCAGCAATTCTCCATTAAACATAAATTGTTTATTTCGCTCTGATTATGCATTTTATTTTTCAGACAGTGATGAGTTCAAATTTCAGTCAAAATATTATAACGAAAGTTGGTGCAAACTGTCTTCCAGAAGTAAGACATTAAAAGGGAATATTTCAGAGGGCTTGGAGATTTATTTCTCAGTTTTCTCATGATTATTCCCATTCTAATTGTTTGGATTCCACTTTTACCCCACCTATGCTTTTTATATAATACAACTGACAAAGGTCAAAATCCAGTAACTATTATTTCTCAGTAGGCCAAGAATAAATTTTTCAATTTGTTTTTAGTAATCTCAACTTAACTACTCCAACCAGTAAAATAGTTTCTCTTATTAGGAGTCTGACTTTGAACAAGCCCTTGAACCAATCAGTTCATTTTCTTCATTGATAAAAATGGGAATAAGAATACCTATTCTTAGACATAGGTTGGGAGGATTAAATAAGATACTGAACACTTTTATAAAAGACTTGCATGTACATGTCAATAAAAATATAATGCAATCACACTATTAATATTATGATCAACAAATAAGTGAACATAGCTGTTTAAGATGATCTCCAAATGAGGCAAATTAAATCTGTTTTTCCTCTATGTAATACAACTAGGATATAAATTACTTATGATACACAACTTTATGTAACTTACACAATTTCAGGAATTTCCTTTAATATTTCTTAGGGTGCAGATTTGCTAGCAATGGTTAATTTTCTTCTCTCTGAAACTATCCCTCTTTCACCTTTATTCTGAAAGGCTAATTTTGTTGGATATAGAAGTGTGGGGGTGACAGTGTTTACCTTCATTCAGTATTTTAATGATGTTTCCCACTGTTTTTTTTTTTTTTTTTGCCTCCATAGTTTCTGATGAGTCAGGCAACATGTAAATTGTGTTTTCTTTGTAAATAAAGTGTCAATATACTCTTTTTGCTTTTAAGATTTTTCTTTTTAGTTTTCAGAAGTTTGCCTATGATGTGCTTTTAAGAGGCACCTTTTCCTGAATGAATTTGCAGAGACTCCTGAATATCTGCATTTAAGTCTTTACCAAATTTAGGAAGTCTTCAGCCACTAGTTTTTTTTATTATTATTTTTGCTCAATTCACGATCCTCTCTTCTGCCTAATTGCAATTACATATACAGTAAACCTTTTGAAAGTCTCACAGGTTCCTGAGATTCTGTTCTTTTTTGTTTTGTTTTTAACTTCTTACCTCTTTTTAGATTGAATCTTTTCTACTGAAGCACATTAGTTCACTAACTCCTACCTCTTTTATGCTATGTACAATCTGCAGTTAAAGCCATTTACTGAGTTCTTAATTTTTAGATACAGAATTTTTATTTCTCTGCTGAGATTTCCTATCTTCCCATTTATTGTGAACACATTTTCCTTTATACTCTTGAGCACAATTATAATAACTATTTAAAATTCTGTGTCAAATTCCAATGCAGATATTTGAGAATTTGGTTTCCTTATTATCTTTTCTTTTGAAAAGAATTCATCTGTTTCATCTTTGTCTGTCTAGTAACTTTGGATACTACACTGGACATTTTGCCATTATGTCCTGCACACTTCGGATTCTGTTATAGTCATCCATGATGATGTATTTTTTTGGTGGGTCATTAACTCAGTAGAACACAGTCAAAAAAAAATCTGTCTCCTGAGAAGATCAAATGAAAGTTTAGTCCTTTCATATCGAGCTAGAGTATATCTAGTGCACTCACGATTTATGGTTCTGCAAGGCATCTGAACAGGGTTAAAATACCAAAAATGAGACTTTTGCTCTTTGGCTCTTTTCTTTCTAGGATTTCTCCCTCAGTATCTGGGGAGTGGTTGTCCAAAAATCTGTGCTCTATTTTTTCAGAAGGTAAAAACTATAAAATTTCTATTAGCCTGCCCTTAGGCCAAAAGTTAAAGAAAATAGGTAACAATCTGTTATTTCCTTTGTGGAGTGTCCACTCCCCTTTGTAGTCTGCCTGCTTTTGATAATTCCTCAATGCCTTTCAGTCATTGTCTTTTTATTTTCACCTTTACTTATAACAGCTTTCTATGGGAATATAAGTCCATTAATTGCTTAAGTGGGTGACAGTTGAAGTGGAATTCCTGCAGCATGGTTTTTGAAGCTATCTAAACCCTCCCATGGAAATAAAACTAGAATGGTAAAAGCAAACAACTACAGACAATATGTACAACATAACTGGTGTGCAAAATATGAGCAGGTAGGAACAAAACATTAGTAGCTATAAGTGTACGTTGTGGCATCAGTAGTTCTGCAGGAGGAAGAAAAGAGAAGCAACCGTGAACCCCAAAATATCAACAGTCATGTATTAGAAAGGGTGGCAGGCCAATCTGAAAAAAAACAGCTGCACTGAGAGAAGTTTGCACATGTAATGTGGTGAGAATATCGGATTCAGAGCAAGGTGAGAAGCCTGAAGCAGTCTCAGGGATGTGAATCTCAAAACTAAAACAAAACAAAAGAAAGACAAAAACCTGAACTCTTTTCCTAGACAGAGACACATACAAAAGATAACCCACTGAGACTAGAATGTAAATTAAGCAAGCTGGCAAGAATGAGAGCAAAATAAAGAAAAGGTCCAGATAAAAAGGAGGAAGGACAAAAAGGGAAGCAAATTTCAAAGTATTTTGAACTTTCTGTGAAAACAACCAAAGCAGGATCTATAAGGTCATGAAAATAGAATAACCGTCCTGACCACACCTTCCTAAACATTTAAGTAAATGTATGTAAAATGTACAAAGTAAAAGGAATCTCATACAACACTATAAGAAATAAGAGAAGAAAGTGAATAATGTTACCTTGGATAATAAAAGCATGCCGCAAAAACATGTTCACAGAAATGGATAAAAATTATAACCAACTATTTCAAAATGAGCTAAATGAAAATAAACAGAAGACATGAAAGAACACCATAAATGAGAGCTGGAAACACTCAGAGAGAAAGGGAAAAAAGTCTGAAAAAAAAAAAAAAGCTGAAATAAAATAAAAAATCATTTCACAAAGGCCAAAAAAAAGTTACATTAGAAGAAACACAAGAGTGAATAACAACAGATGTCTTAAGAGAAATGGAAAGTGAAGAGGAGCAATTTTTAAAACTAGACAAGGGCTACAGTGGCATGTAGAGGTGAGTGAATCCACTCTGCAGGAAAAAGTATTCAGCTGAAAATAATTCTTAAAAAGAACTCTTCGCCAACATTGAAACAGGCTAAAGATACAAAACAAATCAAAAACTATTTATTCTTAAAAAACTGCTTGGGTTTTGGTTAAGAACAGGGGTAATTTGTGGCCCTTTGATCTTCAAGTCCTACCACTCCCCCATCCAGCCCATCCCCCACCACACATACACATACACGCACTCCCTCGAGCGTGGGCACTTGAGAGCTGTAGCTTTACCAGAGTATAGATGGCTACAAAACCAGTAGCTTTACTTGCAGGGAAAAAAAAAAAAAAAAAAGAAGGGTCAATTTTGGCCAAGGGATTCAAATTTCTAGCATTGTCAGCTAAACGTGGCAATTCTAGCACAAAACCAATTCTATAGAAAATAAATGGAAGAACTCACAGCTGGGGTGAGTGGCAAACCAGCCAGATATTTGAGAGAGAGCCCAGAAGCATCTGGAAGAACTAGGTAACTTCTATACACATCTCTGGTTGACTAGGAAACTATGAATGTACACAAGAAGGTTCAAGGGAAGACAGTGGAAATTAAAAGACACAAGAGAGATTTGAGGACTGGATGTGTTAGGCTGTTAGACAGAAATGAGCACCAGGCAAGGGGAGAGGAAGGGGGAGGGAGCAACCCAGAAAATAACATTAGCTTGTGCTCAGGATAAGGGGCTCCAAAAACTTCCGCTTTCTCTAAATGAAGATCAGCAAAGAAGCTGGCTAGAATCAAATGCTGCAGCTGCACAGTAGAGAGAAGGACCCGGCTTAACTTGACCTAATGCTCATTATAATGTAATTAACATTACAGTTTGAGCCCTCTTCTCTAGGTTTCTCTGTGTGCATCACGGGTAAAAACTTGCCTAAAAGAGACAGGTGCGCCTGAGCACTAGGAACCTGAGCTGTCAATCAGTCTGAGCACTCAAAAAACAGAAGCTGTCAATAATCAATCACGAAAACACTCCCTAAGTCAGGATATAAGAACTAGAAAAACAGAGGAGCCATTTTTCCTCTCTTAGAATGGCCTGCCCCCAATTCTCAGGGGTGTACTATATTTCACTACCTTTCTATTTCACTAATAAAATATTCTGTTTATATCATGCTCTCTGTTTCCCATTAGAAATTCATTTTTGGGGGGGTGACTAAGAACTGAGGTAACTTTTATTCCCCTCTTCCCTGTAACAAATGAATGTTGAATGCATTCTCCAACTCACACACATATACTTCAGAGAAGGTGGAAGCCTTATGAACTTGACCTATTTTAATACAACCTCTGCTTATATCAAGTGCCTCATAAGCCATGTAGTCACAGGAGAAAGCCTATGAAGCCAGACTGAAAAATAAAAATTAGAATAAAAGAATTGAGCAGATGTATCAGCAGTCACAAACAACAGGAAAAAGATTTCTAGGAGCAAATCTAGTTAAGTTACAAAAAAAATTATAACCCCCCCCCCCCAAAAAAGAAAAGCCAAACAACAAAAAACATGTTCTGAAAACTAAGTTTGATGTTACTAACATATATCATGTAAACTGTTAAGATTTCAACCAAAAATTAGAAGAAATTCAAAGAAACAGCAATCTGTTATCCATAAAATCTCAACAGAAACTATTTCTAATTGATCTTAAATTTTGGACTTAGTAAACAAAGATTTCAAAGAAGTTAAGTGTATGTGGAACATTCTGTAGGTGAATGATTCTTTGATCCTTGTGTTACTGAAAAATGAGCTTTGTGATTTCAAAAATTTGGAGATTCCTCAACTTTTTTGTTATTGATTTCTAATTTAATTCTCATGTAGAGATTTTTCTTTATACTATTTCATCCTTTTTACATTTATCGTGACTTATTTTATGCTCTAGCATAAGGTGATACAAGTGTTCTTAAATTATTGTGATTTATTCTTCAACTGTGTGTAAATTTGCTAAAAATTATGAAACTGTACACTTAGAGTGGGTGAACTTTATAGTATACAAATTATACCCCAACCCAACACAGGGTGTAAAAGGATACAAAAGGGATAGCAAGTTTCAAGAGAAAGTCATAGATAAACAATATAGAAAAAAATGCAATATATGTACAATAGATGTCCTCAAAGAAAACCAAAGCAAAGGAACAGAGTAAGTATTGAAATTTTTTAACTCAAGGACTACTTGATATATACATACCACATATTGAAAGGGCACAATGCTTACCAAGAATTCACTCGGAAAAACCAACACGAAGACACATTTTGCAAATCCAAATAGATATCATTGTTTGAAATAATATCAACAAAACAGACAATCTATTAGCTGACATAATCAAGGGCAAAAGGGAAGAAATACAAAAATTAAAAGTGATAAGTGGAAAATAACTGAATAATTTTTTTAAGATAAAGAATGTTTAAAGAATACTTTAAAACCAAAATGAAATAAATTTTTAAAAGAAATATGCTGTTTACCTAAATGACTCAGAGACACAGAAAATCTAAACAGGCCAATCATCATAGAAGAAACAGAAAATCATTAAAGAGCTCACCCCACATCCCCTCCCCCAATACACACGATAAATCAGCAGGACCAGTATTTCCGTTAGATTCACTACCAAACATTTATGTATCAGATAATTTCCATGCTACTTAAACTTTTCCAGAGCATAGAAGAGGAAGGGAACTTCCGGCTTCATTTTTTTCCTATGCAGTTTTGGTAGGGCTGCATTTCAATTTTTTTTAAATACATGTCTCTAACAACTTCACTGAGGTGTAATTTTCATATCATAAAATCCACATTCATCTTAAATGTATAAGTCAACAATTTTTAGTAAATTGCCAAGTTGTGCTATATCATCATATAGCATCATCATCATATCATCACCACAATCCACTTTTAGAACATTTCCATCACTCCAATAAGATCTCCTTGCCCGTGTGTAGCTAATCTTCATTCTCACCTCTAGCCCTAGGCAACCACTAATTTACTTTCCAGCTCTAGAGATTTGACTTTATTAGACATTTCATATAAATTAATTCACACAATATGTGTCTGGCTTCTTTTATTTAGCACACTGTTTTTCAGGTTCACCCATGTTTGCAGCATCTATCAGTATTTCTTTCCTTTTTTCCAAATGAATTTTGGAAAGGAAGTATAATAGTCATTCCAGTACAAGACACAAAAAATTAACCAAAAAATAAAATACTGATTTACTTCATTTGTAAATATCAAAGTAAAAATTCTTAGTAAAATATTTGCAGACAGAATCCTACCATCTTATTGATAGAGTTAAGACGAAAATAGAGGTTTTCAAAATAAAGCCAGAAATAGGACAAGGGTTTACCACTATATTCACTGTAATATAATATTGGTTTGGAAAGATATGAGCCACAGCACTCAGCATCACACAGACCGAAATAGGCACGTCTTTTCAGATGACGCAGCCAAGTATACACAAACCCAAAAACAATCAATAGGAAAAAGCATTGAAAACAGAAAGGTGAATACATTTTAGGTACATTGGTTTCTATTGCTGCTGTAACAAATGATCAAAATATAATAGCTTAAAACAACAAAAATATATTACCTTACAGTTCTGGGTTTCACTAGGTTACAATCAAGGTGTTGTCAAGGCTTCATACCTTCTGAAGGCTCTGGGGAAAAAGCCCTTTCCTGCTCTTTTTCAGCTTCTAGAAGCCACTCTTAGACCTTTTCTTATGGCCCCTTGTATCTTCAAAGCCAGAAATAACAACCCAAGTCTTTCCCACATCACACCACGCTCACAATTTTCTCTCCTGCCTCTCACTCCCGTTTTTACCTGACTCCTGTAATTACATTGGCTACACCTGTGTAACTACCATAATCTCGCTAATTTAAAGTCAGCTTGTTAGCAACCCTAATTCTATCAGCAGCTTTCATTTCTCTTTCCATCTAACCTAACATATTCACAGATTCCAAGAATTAGAATGCAGACACCTTTTCTGCAGGGGGCATAACTTGCTTACCCCTGCAGGTTACAAAATACAGATAAAAAAATCAAACATATTTGTATATAAAAACCAAAAGACAAAGAAGAGGAGGAGGAGGACAAGGGGAAGGAGGAAATAATGGAAGAAAAGGCTCCACTTATCATAGCAAAGAGAAAAAAACATGGAAACAGAGATTTAACAAGAATCGTATAAGACATCTATCAGGAAACTAGAAAACACTCATAAAAACACACAAATAGAGATGGAATAAATGGGAAAATATATCATGCATTCAAATAGGACTATTCAAAGTAAAGGTGGCAGCTCTTAACTTATATATTTAGAGAGAGGTGGAGAGAACTCAAACCCAAGCTGGAAGCCAGTCTTTTATTACCTAATCTCCAAAGTGACATATCACTTTTGCCGTCTGCTACTGTTTAGAAGTCAGTCATTAAATCCAGTCTTCACTCAAGAGCTAGGAAATTAAGCTTCACGTTTCGGGAGGGGTGGGAAAGTATCAAAGAATTTGGTTATATTTTCATAACAATTGCATAAATGTAATAAATAGAAAATCCAATTGTGTGTGTGAATTTAATATATAATACATATATACTATGTAAATATATATAATATATAGTAATTTGATCCCTCAAATTGGTATAAAGGAAATGGAATTTTAACAAGCAGTATTGGGGTAATTGGATAGCTGTGGAGAAAAAAATGAATATATTTCTTCCATCATAAGGATGACTTCTAAATGTATCAGAGTTAAACATAAAAGCAAATACACACAAAAAACTAATTCACTAAAAGCATGGGTGAATTCCTTTCAAATGTGGGAACAGGAAACATCTTGCTAACTATAATCCTAAATACAGAACAAATAAAAGATTATATATAGAAACATATATAATGTAGTTCACATATTACACACATACAAACGTACATACACACACACCTTACAAGCTTCCTCATGGCAAAAGGCATAAGCAAAATAAAAGAAAAACAAAAAATGGAGAGACTGCAGAATATATTTACAACATATATCATGGTCAAAATGTTCATATTTCTAACATACCTTTAGTTTTCATATAGAAATAAAAAGCAATTCTATCTAAATTGAGTAGGGAATGAGCAGTTTACAAGTACACCGCGTTATGCGTATTAAAAGAGACTCGACCTCACACAAATTAAGAGAAATGTGAATTAAAACTACAATAGAACACCAGTTTTTTTAGCTATTATATTGTCATGAATCCAAAAGTTTGATATTCATTTATACTGGTGACTTTAAGGTGAGAAGCAAGCATTTGCATATATTATCAATGTGTCTTCGGTATTTGTCAGTTCTTCTAGGAATCGATCTGAAGACACAATGACAAAAATATGAAAATACATATGTTCAAGGTTATGAATAATAGAAAACAACTCAAATGCCTCTTAATAGGAAACTGAATTATCTATGGTAGTGCCACACAATAGAATATTATGCTCCATATTCTACCAAGAAGTGATCCATAAAATACATTAAGTGATTAAAAGCAAGGTGGTGGAGGAAAGCGTGCAATTACTTTATCTAATAAAGGGGGCATATAAATATGTGTGTGTAAGCATCAAAAAAAGGATAAATCATAAAATCTGGTCACCTAAAGTAGGAGGGAGAGGATAGGGTCAAGGGGACAATGTTAAAATCTTCTTTGTTTCTGCTTTTATTTGGGGGGGATAATTAGGTTTATTTAGTTACTTTTTAATGGAGGTACTGGGTATTGAACCGAGGACCTCATGCATGCTAAGCATGCTCTCTAACTACTGAGCTACACCCTCCCCCCTTACCTTCTTTGAATGTACCTGTTTTGTTGATTTTTGTAACTATAAATATCTTAAAATCTGTAAAATTAAACTGAAAGAACAATTTTTAAAAATTGAAAAGAAAATGAAAACAAAGGAACCTAAATGTATACTGAGTTGCTGGAATAACCACACATAGAGAAACTATGATAAGTGACCTTAAAACCCAGTAATTTGACTGTGTATCCCTAGTGGGATATGCAGAACTGCAACAAATTCTTAAACTGTTTTCAGTAATGACATTATCGGTCACAGCATTCCTATTGTCATTCTGAGATTGTTGTGTGCATATTATAAGATCACATTTTAATTCTAATATTCCTGATCTCATTGAGAACTAGGCTTCTCAAGATATGAGAAAATAGGTATATAAGATCAAAGAAACTTCTTAAATTCCTGAAGTGCTGAATTTGAATTGAAAAATCAATATGAAGCCATGATATATTTTACCTTAAAAATAAAAAGAAGCATTACGTCGAATCAGAGGCCATTAAACTAAGGAATATGCATTAAAGCAGAGATGGACAAATCACTGAGGCCAGTGGCTTGGAGACAGGAATCAATAAACTTTATATTTAGACAGGACATTTGACTTTGGTTATTATCCAATGTACTTGATAGAAAGTAAATAGACTGGAAATCTTCTCAATAGTAGAGAGAATTATATTATTTAAGAACCCGTAAGCTGAATAGAACAACTTGTAATTCCTAGTCCAAAATAACACCTAGACCACCAAACTTGCCCCAACAGCAAGTTGCCTGCTAAAGCTGTGTCATCCCCCAGAAAGTCTTACTCTCCAATACCCACCCTAGGTAAAGCCAGGGATTCAGCAAACGAGACTCTCAGAGGCAGATATAAAGACTGCGAGAATGGATTAGGGACTCACTTCTTTGCCAGATTATGGAGCCTTTATTAAACATCAAAAGGGACATGGCAATCCTTCTAAGTAAAATCTGCAAACTATAAATAGTAAATCTCCAACTCAATGTCTATGATTCTTCATATAAGAGCAATATAGAATAGATTACCTTCCCTGCAGTATCAACAGTTATTTACCCATGGAAGGAAGCCTACAGTGACAATCAGAAAGCCCTGCTTTGTCAGGAAATTAATCAGTAAAGCAATCATCAACCGTCCATTAGAATTTATGTGTTTCTGTCTGGATTGCTGGATCAGGAATACACAGGAAAACTGAAGTGCAAAATAAGTAACTATGTAGTAAATGTAGATCGTCCACAGAGCTATTCTTAATATTTGAAAACTAAAGCATGAATTTAGGGAACCAAAAATAGAGCCCAAATTCCCACATACTGGTAGAATCTTTTTTCACCTTTAGCCAGTATGTAGCTTCAAGACAAATTATATTTGAAAAACAATGTTTATTCAAACACTTAAATGTTTATGCTTTAAAATTTTTACTGTCTCTGGAATCACCTAAAGAATTCCAGATAATTTATTTTTATGTTCAAAATGCAAAACAAAACACACATTAATATTGCTAATGAAATCTGTGAATCCTACATTTATGTATTTAAAGCTCCACGTACCCCAAATCCTCAATTTAATCACTACCTCCTGTCTAAATCTAGGTTATGTCTCCTGACATGACTCAATTACCCTGTAACTCCCTTGATTACACAAAACCTTGTTTACCTAAATGTTTTGCTGTCCCAGAACATTTCTGATAAACACACATGCACCTTGAGTTACATGCATTATCAATCAGAATCATCTCCTACACACCTGTCACCTTGACATTACCTGACTGCGCCGTGCAGTCAACACTCATTGGAAATGCAAATGACTGTAGTGTAAAAGACGTGACTGAGCAGCTAGGATTTTATTTGTTATATGTTCCTTTCACCCATGAATATAGGGAAGCTTTTTATTTGGAGTCACATATTCTAAAAATGTTGGAACCAATCTGAAATTGGGATCCTTAAAAAGCTCTATATTTGATCAATTGTATGAAAAGACTTGTTCTTTTTCCTTCTCTTAGCCATGAAGGAGGTTTGTTTGTATGTGTGTGGGTGTCTGTGTGTGTGTGTGGTAATTATGCTGTCATTGTCATTACTCCTATAGGACAGCTGATCAATAAAAAAGTCATATAATTGAATTATATGGTATTACTAGGAAAATGTTTTAACATCTTCACCCCCTCAAAAATATATATAAGAATTTTAATTAATGGAAGAACAGGACCTAAGTAACCCATACGCCAAATCTTCACTTCAAAGAGACATTATAGTCAATACAATGCTTGCAAGATATGCTATTTCATTATTTACAGCACTAGAGATTTTTAAAATGGGATTCATAATGGTCTGGAGAGATGTAACCAGGTGCTTCTTCAACAACTGAGAACAGACTATATAAATGTATGCGCTTCCCTACAAATATTTTTTTAAAGAATCTTCTCCATCTCTGTATATTTCTGTAACTAAGGAAGCTAGTACACTCTACTCATGACAAACAATGAGATGCTTCTAGAATTCAGGGGAAACTTCTTCAGGTCTGCTATTAAGGTTTCACCTGACTAGTTTCAGATCTGTCTAGATTATCCAGGATAATCTCCTTTACATAAAATCAACTGATTCCAGATGTTAATCACATCTACAAAATACCTCATGGCAACAAGTAGATTAGTATTTGATTGAATAACTGGATACTTACAGCCTAGCCAAGTTGCCAAAAAGACTGGCCATGTCAATACTGGGTATGTAAAAATGAATAAATATGGTCTCTGATCTGAGAAGACTCAGAATTTCTTAGAAGGAAAACATTTTCTTTATATGTTTATGCAAGTATTGGGACATATTTTAGCTTAATACAAGAATTTCTAAAATTTACATGAATGTTACGTTGCAATGAAACATAAAAGAAACATGAAGTGAAAAAAACAGCTTCCCTATTCATGACGTGACAATCAGTGGAGATTACAGAAAAATGCACTCAACAAGGAATTACTACCCAGTCCTACTCCCCTAAATGCTATTAGCTTGTGCCATGATCTGGAGTATGGACTTAACCTGTCCAACCTTCAATTTATCTATGAAAACAAAAATAGGTTAGCAGTCAAGAGTTTCCAGCAACTACCTCAAACTCCTTCAGTGGACAGAGGGAACACATAAACAAGGGAGGCAGATAGGGTAAATACAAACAGAGTATATTTAAACAAAATTTCCAACAAGTCACATTGGGAGAATCAAGTCACAAGTTTACTATAGCTGTACCTCATGCCCTTGAAAGTTCTTTAATCCTATTTTATAAAATATAGATTTTAAAAAATTATGCCTACTTTTATAAACACAGATAGAATATACAACCACACTGAACATTTCATACTGAGTGACAGGTAGGACTGGAAAGAGAAGCATCTCTGTTTTGTTTCAGCAAATAGATATTTTTTTCATTAAAAAAGTACATTTTAATTTTGTAATTAAAATGTAGAAGTGAGAGAGAAAAGGTTATCTCATTGAGTAATCATTATAAAAACTGAATTCTGTGAAGACAGACTCTACACATGATAGTTTGTTCTATCTATTAAATATCACACATCACAATGAACATATGTTAACGACCTAACACTTTTTTTCAGGAAAATTAAATAGAGATATTTCTGACAAAGGAAATCTTAGTTATAGTTCCTAAGTGCCCAACTGGGGTGAAATTAACATTTGTGTGTGCGTGGTGGCGGGAGGCTCACACTAAGGCTTCTCCTGACCTGCTTACGCATGGAAAGGCCATTCTGGAACAAGAGACCTGCTGCTTTTTAACCACAGATATCTGGGAGTCCTCAAGCAGCAACAAGCAGCTACAAACCTCACCTCTGATCTTCACTGAAATTAAATTTTTGTGTTCTCCTCTCCTA
Organism: Camelus dromedarius; assembly: GCF_036321535.1. Lineage (NCBI taxonomy): Eukaryota > Metazoa > Chordata > Mammalia > Artiodactyla > Camelidae > Camelus > Camelus dromedarius. The sequence goes on along the minus strand of NC_087442.1, from coordinate 30,684,466 downwards.
CAATCCATTTCCCAAAACCAATCTGCATAATTTGGTATAATCTGAAATGACTGACATAGGTTGCTAATTGTTGGGGTAGAAATCAGACCCTCTTAGTAGCTAAATCTCGGAGGCAAAGGTTAGAATCCAGTAACTGGCAGTGTGGGTCGAATTGATATTAGCTTAATAATCTGTAAACTATGCAAGAAAATGTAATTGTCCTATATTACAAGGGTAGCGGTCCTTCCACTGCACAGTTTATTCAAATGTATAATCTAAATAATTGAGTACCTCTGCATACGATGGAGCATTTCCTCATATGCAAACACCATTTAATAGACAGTTAAATCCAAACAGATGGATAAAAGATGCCAGGACATAATTGGTTTGCTTTTGATTATTTCATTGATACCAATTTACTTAAAGAGTAAATCTGGACAAGGTATGATTTATTGTCACAGAATATTCAGTTTGACAGGGAGGAGTTAAGGGATTCAGTAATCCTCTTTCAACCTCCACCCATAGAAATGAAATCTTGACCAAATGTCTGTCTTCCCTTTTAGCTGACCACTACAAGATGTGATAAAAATGTAGTCTGTCTTCTTGTTACTTAAGGTCTTCTAGGGTATCTTGGTTTTACAGTAGATATCAACCTACTACAAATTCTTTTGATTAGCTGGAGAATACCGATTTTAAAAGCAATGAGAAATAATCATTAATCATTGCTTTTAAAAAGTGAAAAGCGGCTTCCAAATCTTAGTTAATTATAGTATTTTATATAATCCTGAATGTTTTCTTTAGATGTCCTAAATAAAACCTGAAATTTGAGTAAGTACAGAGATCAGTAAAGTACGTGTACACACACACACACACACACACACACACACACACACACACACACACACACACACACAAATATAAGGGAGAAAATGGCATCATCTCCATCTTACAAAAAAGAAAATTAGACTCAAGGTGATTGAGTAACTAGTTCAAGGCTGCAGAGTTAACCAATGGGGAAGCCTGGATTTGAATCTATTTTGTCTCACTGAGAAGTCCGTGCTCTCTCAAAAGCAATGCCACCAACCCTTAAACCAAAGTTTCTTACAGTCTCTTAAAATAGCTCTGTGTTTTACAGAGGAAGATTTCAATTATTTTTTATTTTTATTTCTTGATTAGCCAACTAGCTTAAGGAGTTAAACATAACTATTTTTTAATGGCTTGTATCCATCCTTAAGGCTACATTCTGCCCTCTTTTGGAAAATCCACTATATCTAATTGTGCTTAATCCCATTTTGTAGCCAATTAGTAAAAAGCTAAAAAAAAAAACTGGAGGATTTAAAAATCACTAAATGGTTCCTTAGACTTATTTTCGTAATAGGAGTTGCTGCATTTAAACAATAAAGAAGTATCTGGAGATAAATATAAGAATTAAAATAATTTTCAAGTATTTCAAAGATCTCCTCTTTTCTCCTTCAACATAATCTTTTCCAAAATTACATGATATAAGCACAAATCTTTATATAAATGTCTATATCAAGCAGGGACTACTGTCCACGCCAAAGCTAGAATCAGTGAAGACCCAGGGATTGCAAGCAATGCTGATTAAAAAGCGTGTATTAAATGCATCTATTTATTCCTAATAGTGTTCATTTTATTGAAAAAGTTTTAAAAGGACATTCTTCAATTGCAATAAGTGTTTCCTACTTAGTCTTTTAAAATCAAACTGCTTAGCTTTCAAGATTTAAAAATAAATGTCTTTATTATATAAATAAATATTCATGTGATGCACTTGTAATATTTATCTATTGCAAAAGTAATATTGCTGACTATATGAAATTTGAACCATGCAGAAAAATGCAAAAAGAAAAAAACTACCTCATATATCACAATTTATCATCCAATTCCTAATTTTAGTTATAAATTCCCTTTTTTAACAATGTTTAATGAATATTTTCACAAAATCATAAATATTATTCTACAGTGTCTTTTTAATGGAATTATGTAGTATTTTATTATTTGGCTCAAATGTAACTGGTCTAGCCAATCTTTTAATTGAGATATGTAGAGTTCTAATTGTTATGTTTGTACACAATTATATTTTAATTTTCAACAAGTGAAATATTATATTGAAATTGAATGAACATTTTTCTGACATTGCATTCACATCATCAAATTATCCTCTAACAAGATGATATGACTTTTCACTCAACAAGTATATAAAAATTTCTCTAAACTCTCATCCACTTAGACTCATTTTTATGTTAGTTCTAACTGACAACCTGGTTCCCTGTTGTACTAAAGCATTTACTAACTAGGGCAGATGAAGACACAGGTATGCCAATAGAGGAAAGACGTACTTATATACTTAATAGCGATATAATTCCAAAGACTGTTTCCTCCCTTTCTGATATACAAAATATGAAAGTATTTAGCCTACATTCTATATCCTTAACTATATCACTGTGTTTACCAGAAAAATACGAACTTCAGGGAATTGTTTCTTAACTATGCTACTATATTATTCAACATTTGGGGTTTTACGTGTCTGTATGGGAGAAGTGGGTGCCTTTTTACGTAAGAGTGTACAAGAACATTTGTGGATGTAGTGATGTGGTTAAGATAATGGAATGGAAATTTTCCAGTTTTAAAAATTTTTTTTTTTTTTACAACCAAATACTATAAGCTAATCAAACGTATAGTATTTTACTGGTGCACAGATTACTGACAATTTCCCAAGATGATCATTTTTATTTTTGCAAGGAGTTTTATGTCTAACAACAACAAAACTGGTCATTTTTTTCCTCAGCTCTGTTTCTAAAGTTGCTTATGAGCAATTTGTAGGGCTTTTTGGTGACAATGTTCAAGAGGTTTTATTACCATTAATCTTTTTTGAGGGTGTGTATAATTCATCTCACCAGCCATCAGAATTCCCAGAGGGTAAATTACTCTAGAGATCTCTGTGCCCTCACACTGTATCAAATTGACCTGCTTCTTGTTTGCCATTTTTGTGTACTACATTGCTTATTTAACAAGAAACAGAATGATTGTAATTCTGAGAAGGTCCTTTGATAGTAGTTTTGACACTCTGCCTGAATAATGACCCTCATTATGGTGCCTGTGACAGGCTCTGAAAGTCCTGATTTATGAATATATCACAGGTTCAGCTTTAGAGCTCCCCCACTCACTTACTTCTGATACGGAAGGAGATATGGACAGAGTCCTTTGAAATAGAGGGAGGCTGAGATAATTGCACGATTATGACCACTCAGATCATCTCTTCCCCTGATTTAACAAAGATCTGCCATTTAATTTTGATTGTCTCTGAAGTTATTAGGAACCTTTGACAAAATGTTTATTAGAAGAATGTGCTTCGGAGTAACTGTGCTGGCGACGGAGGTGGAAGTTATTCTTACTTTCCTGTTCCTCAGCCTCCGCTAAATTTCTATTGCAAATACTCATTAATGGTTGATGTGATAATAGACTGTTAGAAGCAAGATTAGCTAAGAGCAAAAAGTCTGTGTCCTTGATAAAACAAATTACAAGACACTCTGTAAACACTTTTTTTGTGCGGAATGTTGTTGATTTATTGTTTCCTCTATAGTGATTATTTAAATAAATGTAGCTAATTTAGTTCATTTGCCAAACTGTATAATTGTGTTCTTTGTGAAGGGGTTATATGTAAAAGCCTCAAGGAATCACATCCCCATTAATCTTTTTACAAGTGCAATAAATAAATAAAGAGACATGGTTTAATTTCTCCAGTTAGGAGATATTTAAATAGCAATGGTGGTAAACTGATTTCTTTTTCTACTGTTTGAAAAAGGCAAGTAAATGCACTTTTTCTTGTTACTAGTTTAAATAAACACACAAAAAAAGTAACTGTTTTATTGAGGCCATAAGAAACAAAGTTTTTTTTTCAATCATCTACAGTTCTGACCTTTTTTTAAAAAAAAAGTTGCTCATCCCATGCTTTTCCATTTATAATATTTTAAAAAATATCTTCAGTTCCTGTAACGTATTTTACAGGCAAATTTTATCTTATTTCTGAAAAAAAGTATGAAATATGGTAGTGTACAATATAAAATTAATTCATGGTTATTTTTCTACATACCCTTTCCTCTCCAGGAATAAGGAGATACAATCTCCTTATGGTTTCATTAGAAGTAGGGGAAGGTTGAAGGGTCTCCCTAAGTATTCTCAGCTGATTCCTTTTGAGACTATCATCATCAGATGACCCTCGAGATTAAAAATACATAGTTACTAAGGGCAGCGGTTGAAAGCTAATTTTAAATGAAGTCTGGTAATGACCTGGAGTAAATTTAATAAGGGCCCTTCATTTCACAGCAAAAGCAGTCACTTAAAACATAATGATTCTGAAATCTTTAAACAAAGTGATCAGATTGAATTCCTTTTAGCAAGCTGAACATTTTCAAATGCTTTTTGACACCCACAAAGCCTTTATTCTTAATTCATTAACATATTTTTAGAAAGTCTGTTTCTAAAGGGGAGAATGTTTGCCACCTCTGCAGTGTGGGTGTCATTAATGAAATGGATCTTGGAAAAATTCCCATCACCTATTTCACTGTATTCTGTCAAAATTCCAAAGGTGATCTCTCCTTCCTTTGGTTCCCAGCGAAAACAGGCCTCGCACAGAAGTGCACCGTGGTTGTACAAAAGTACTTTAGAGCATAACAAAACCAGCTAGACCTTAATGACTATACATGACTGATCTGTCCTCTCTCGCAAGGTTAACTGTTTCTCCTAAGGAGTTAAGTGGCATATAAACTATTGTTCATGCCATTTGTGCTAACAGTAGAGGATGACCTCAAATACTGTAGCGGCCACGCGGAGTACCTGCAGAACGCATTCATTAACAAAGGGAAAAGGACCACAGAGGCAGATATGACTCTACGTGTATCAGGACTCTATAAGGATAAATGCCTAACCTCACTCCACAGCAAAAGGTAATTACAGAGCCATTGTTTCTATACTGTTAATATTTTTTATGGTTCTTTAGAATTATGTGCTATTTAGTTCTTGAGTTGACATCTGTACTGTATTATATTTTATACAAAGCACCCAGACTAAAGTCTAGAGCAATCAAATGACAGTGAGTTCATTTTTGCTCTCGCAGGAAATCAACAACAGATATAAAACATAGATAAATGAATAGTTTAAATGTGGTTAATTTTTATAGTAATTTTTATATTTAAATTATCTAATTAACAATAGTCTGAACAGCCAAATTTTCGAGCTTTATTCTTTCAAAAATTGCATGCTCCATTTCGAGTGTATCATTCTTTCATACGTATTCGGAAGCTTCTATTTGTATTTTTATAAGGCATCAATTCTCTTTCCATGTGTGCCTTTCTTCCTACTCTTAAATATTCTCACCATTTTGTACACATGCCTTTATATATGTTACTGAGAGAGAAAGAGCAAAACATTTGTGTTTACACACACACACACACAAGCACATGCATCACAAAGAAGTTAAGACAAACGATAGCGGTCCCTCTGGTGAATAGCACTGAGTAGCACACAAATGGAAAACTATGAAATGGAAGATAATACGGGGGCAAATCAAGCACACACGTTTGCATGCTCAGGACACGAGGGATGTTTAGCTTCATGGTCATAAATTGTTGGTAATTATCAGAAGAATATGAACACTGGCTCCTTAAATTAATCAAATCTATAGCTTCCCCTCAAAGGAATCAGACAAAACATATTCAGTCTTTATTTCCTCTTCAGTGGGAAAACAGGAACAAGATTTGGTAGCCATGTAAGAAAATGGAGCACAACTTCTAGACCAACAGCTGCCTTTTAGGGACCTTAGAAATTTTCAATGTGTTCAACGTTTAATAACTTCTCTATACTTTGGAGCTTACTGACAGCAAAATATATAGTTTGCATCACATTAAACACCATTGATTATTCTACTAAACCCAAGTACTCTGTTAAGAGTTGGATGTTCCAAAGTAAATATGTATCATTTAAGTGTTTTCACACAAATTCTGTGGTAACTGGTATTCTTGTCTGGATGAGAGGCAAATGGCATGTGGCATATTTGATGGAATTATTTTTAAAATACTAATTATTATTACGATGTAGTTAGAAGATAAGTAAGAGACAGGTAATCCATGAAAGGAGGCAGAATATATTCTCCAAGGAGGTTTAGGTAAATTATGGGAATTTGCATCATTTGGAGACATTTTTGCTTGTGTTTCTGTTTTACAATACTTATAAATGCCTTGGACACTTTACACACGTTTAAATGGATTACACAGACAAATGGCTAAGATATGATGAACTCCACTAGTAGCTTTCTGCAAAATAAGCCTTCACCAGGCTTTATTAGAGCAATTTCCTCTCTTTTATTGAATGTAACTCAACTCATTTTAATATTTTATTTAGGTACTTTTTATATGCCAGCATGGTGTTAAACTGAGAACACACACACTTCTGCTTTTGAGAGGGTCAAAGTCTGTTAGGGGAAACAGACATACTAAAAATAATTTTAATATGACATGAAAACTAGTAATATAATTGTATTTATAAGGCACGGAAATAGCATTGAGAATGTACAAATTCTGTTAATCTACAAATTCTACACATTAACAGTGCAGGGACAATGCCATAGAAAAGTATCATCTGATGTGGGTTTTGAAGACTAAATAGGAGTTTGCCCTATCACTACTTAGGGTGAGGAGGGAATCCCAGACAGAGTGAGCGGCAGGAGCATGGACGAGCATGCTGTACTGGGGGAACTGCAGATAGTTTACAATGTGTGGAATAGACCTGCAGAAGGTAGGGAGAGTGAGAAGAGATGAGGCTGAGGGTAAATACCAGGACCACAACATGAAGAATACTTGTTTGTTGAGCTAAAGAGCTTGCATTTTAGCCTATAATTAATACCACTGAAAAATGTAAGGAGTGACATGATTAAATTTGTGTTTTTAAGAATAAATGGGAGGAGGCGCTATAAAAGAAGCCACCTTGGCCACAGCCTCTCACAGGGCACTGGGCAGTCTGGCAGATCTGTCTCTTGCTTCAAGTGTTTGGCCAGCACATACGCAAGGACACCCCTTGCTTCAGCCTCTGACCGCCCTTCAACCTTTTTTCCAGTCACAACCTTCGGAACCAGCCCGTCTGCTACCCTCAGCCTCAGGGACCAGCCGACGCCATTTTTTGAGCTTAGCTCCTTATTGCCGATCAACCATAAGCTCCCAGGTTGGTCAGAATTATTCCACCAAGGTAGAGGCCACCCTCCACCTCCCAGTCAGTGTGTATCAGCGGGCCTCCCACACCTACCTCTCTCTGGGCTTCTACTTCCACCGCGACGATGTGGCTCCGGAGGGCGTGGGCCACTTTTCCTGCAAATTGGCCGAGGAGAAGCGTGAGGGCGCCGAACATCTCTTGAAAGTGCAAAACCAGCGCTGCTGTGGCCTCTCTTCCAGGACCTGCGGAAGCCATCTCAAGACGAGTGGGGTAAAACCCAGGACGCCATGGAAGCCGCCATTCTCACGGAGAAGAACCTGAACCAGGCCCCTTCGCACCTGCGCACACTGGGTTCTGCGCGCGCAGACCCACACCTCTGACTTCCGGGAGAGCCGCTTCCCGAAGGAGCAGGTGAAACTCATTGAGAAGATGATGACCACCTGACTAACCTCATTAGGCTGGGCTGGGCGAGTATCTCTTTCAAAGGCCCTTTCAAGGCTTTTCTAAAATGCAACTAAGAAAAGGAAGCTTCCAGAAAAGGAGTTAACGTGGACTTGTGAAATCACACTGGGGCAACTCTTGGAAGAAACACACTTGCATATTGAAAAGTCTTTCTAGCAAATAATAAAATAAAAATAAAAAACAAAAGTATCATATCGCCACTGGTTTCATAATGTAAATACTATGTATTAAACAAATGTCAGATTTTTTACTACCATAGTTCATATTACTGGTGGGGCTTTCAGGTGTTTAGAATTTTGGGTTTACATTCAGTGCAGGAATATTCTACGGATAAAGGAAAAAGGAGATGGGAGATACTCCTGTGGGTCTTTTATTAAAGAGAGAAATCAGAAATTCTATCTTTGAAAGAATGCATAAAACTAACCACTTACCAGGTTCAAACGGATATTTTTGCTGCTAAAACTTTACAGTGCTAAACACTGTTCTTTAATTACAGAGCCCAGGTTTTCCTGCAGTGGGGAGTGGACAGGGAGGGATAAGTGGAGAATGAATTAAAGAAAAATATTTTAACTGAATCGGAAAAAGACTTTCCAAATATAATAATTAACAGATAGCTAAAGGACAGTTATGTGAATTTAACTGATTATAAATAATCCGTCCAGATTTTAGCTAGAAACAAATGGCAAAGAGGAATAAAATTTGTTTTTCCCTCTGTAATTACTACACCTTATGATTTTAGATCCCAGGGAAATTTTTCTCGTGGGTTCTGTATCAACTGCAGGAAAATGAAAAACCGTCTTCTCACAACTTCTCCTCTTGCAATGCCGTTGAAGGAGGGCCCCAGTGACTCATCGCTTCACATTCTCATCTTTCACTTATGTTAAAAGAAAGTCAACCTCCGTTCCCTGGAAGAAGGCTTGGTTGCCAGAAACCCTGAGCTAAACATGGAATTTATTTTCTACCATCAGGAAGTGAGTTCTCTGCTGCTGCTATTATCTGGACCTTGGATAACGGCTCCGTTACCCTTAGTGCTAACTTTGCTGGTGGCGGTGGAACTGCCCCTAGGGCTGCTGTAGGGTCAGCCTGCTGATGGCCTGTCTTTTTCTCCCAGGTGTTACTGATGAAGAATAATCCTCAACTCCCGGTGATTAAAGAGCCAGTGCCGAGATAGCTGCCTTTTCCCACTTGTCTCTGGCACCACCATAAACTGTGTTAGGAAAAAAAAAAAAAAAAACCACAGCAATCGTTTAAAAGGGGGACAGGGGGAATCTTTTGAATGCATGTTTTTCTTTTTGCCTAACAATAGAATATAAATGTATTTTTAAAAAGATTCTTTAGAGATGCTGTATGTTGCACAATGCAGCACCTCCTTTTCCGATTCTGTCTTGGTGTAACTTTTTCCCCTGTATGCATTATTGTTATTGACAGCAGTTCTAAAGGCTTTAAAATAAGAAGAAATTAAACAGTGAATCAATAAAGATTAGCTATTTACTGTAGATTACTAGCTTATCGTTTCCATAATTGCAATAATGGTTGCTGATGGAAATTCTATTTATGTGAGTCATTTTACTCTTGTTATTTACTATTATTAATGTTACCATTATTATCTTCTCACCCTTCAGTTCACAAGATGTATCTTCTCAGTGAATTTTAATTCCAGTATCTTGCTATTATACTGTACATAATCCTATCAAAGACTGTCCTTCATGCAACATTTTCAGTGATATATTATCATAGAGACTGTTAATGAATGAGCTTCATATCTTACTCATACTATTTTAGATACTATTTTTATTAATTTCCCAAGTTGTAATTCTTCATATGCTACCTGTGCCTGTCTTCTATTAAAGTTGTGTTTTCAATTTTTACATGGAGATTTCAAAGGAAAGCATTAACTTTGTGTCTTTAAAAATACATTTTACTTCACAGATGCTCAATGATTACATTATCATAATGCCCGGGCTTTGTTCTCTTATACTTGTAACAAGTTAATTTTCACAATTTCCTTTTACTTTGGATTCCAATTTTATGTTAACAATCAAAATTAAAACAGTAGCACTCTGATCTTTCTGACACACAACTGAGATGAGAAATAACTTGAAAAACAAACCAATTGCACTTTGTCCTCTGACTAACATGCAGACACTATAGTCAAATAAAGAAAATAATTATGTCGACTTTTGTACATAGTATCTCTAACCATTATTACTTGAAAGTAAATACAGTCATCAGACAGAAGGTACTAGGCTCCTTGGAAATAATTCATTTCATTGAAATGCCTTATTTATTTTATTTTAAAGGGATTAAGAAAGTGAGCAACAAGAAAGCTGTTTAGCTTTGTTATCGTCTCCTTTTTCCTTACCATATGATTCAGATTGCAGGTTGTTGCTACAGCAAATAATTCATGCTGAAACTTTTGTTATTTTTTTACTCTTTTCCTCATATTGGGAATTTTGTAGCATGGTATGGATTTCTTTTCATATGTTCCTACAGGAGAGGTCAAACAGAGAGAATGCAGATTAAATAAGCTTAGATTATAGCTACATTCCTTTGTAATTACATTAAAAACATTCTGACAGTATAAAGTTAGTGGCCAATATTAAAATGTTCTTAAAACTATGCTATGTATAGAACATGTAAATAAGGTCAGATCTCTTTGAAGGAAGATTAAATATACATGTGATATTCTGTAGCTGAGATTAATAGCTAGGGAGAAATGCACCATTACGGTAATATAAACTTACAATATATTTAGTATGTAGCTACAGCATTGTGCATAAGCAAAACACATCCCTGTTGCTAGTTTGTGTTGATACGCCTCATTAATCTTTTCAGTGCATCTACTTGTTTTTCTATAGATCTCCAAATTTACACATACATAAAAAATACATATATACTAGGATAACTAGACCAGTAACAATTAGAAGCAACTTGAAGAAAAAAAAAAAACACAAAGGAAAGAAGGAAGGAAAAAATTATTTTTTCCAAATACTGTGAAATAAACTCCTACCTGCTTATATAAAAGGAAAAACCAAAATACTAGAAAAGTTACTGCTATAAGATTACATTCCTAGTATATACAACACACTTAGGACAATCTTTTACCCAAGATGGTGGTGGTTTTAACATTCTGTCAGTGAGTTTAGAAATACCCGATGCCTTCGATTCCGCAGTTGCAGTGGTAATAAGGGGAAAACAGCTAGCACTTAGGGGTGCTTATTCTATTCAAATATTGTTTTCATCATTTTACAAGTATTATTATCTCATTTTACCTTCAAAATAACCTTACAAGATAAGTACTATTACTACTTTGCAGGAGATCACACAGCTATTACGTGTGGGAGTTTGAATGGTGCTAATGTGATGGCCTAAGTTGAACTGAGCCACAATAGTAGACTGACCTCTTCACATCTGTTATGGCCTATACCCTACACAGGCAAGTTCTGTCAAAAGCTGTGTCTTGTATAGAGCTCCTCTACATGTCAGTGACACAATAAGAGACTCCAAACGTCTCTGTAAGCAGTTTGATGAGTCCTTGCAATCTGAATTCAAATTTCAGGTGTCTGAAGCTCCGTTTGTCAAAATAATCCTAATGCTTTACTAGAAACTTCATGATTCAAATATTTGCATTTTTCATAATCTTTTTTGAGGACACATATAGCCTTTTATAATTTTTCTAACCTGTAAAAATAAACTTACTAATATAACATACTATAAAGTTACACAGTAACTTCCAGCAATATCACATAGATTATTAAAATCTTAAAAGAAATAAACGTCTCATCCTTGGCAAATAATGTTTGGAAAACAGGTTAGCAGTATTTTGATTAATCACAGATACAGCACAAACAAGTAGTTTTATATTTTGCATGCATCACTGGTGATAATGTTTCATATATTAGTTTCATGGGACATGTTATACTTCAAGTATCTGAAAAGAAAAGGGAGAAAGGTGGTGAGGAGACCCACAGAAGCAAACAACAGATGTCCAGCACAGCATGAAGATTTTAGATTCCATTTTTCCACAATTCCTATCCTTCATTTTGGATATTTAGATTTTGAATAGCTTACCATTATAAATAGTACAATAATAAATAATTTCACCCATACTTCCTTTGCTTTGACTATTTCTTGAGGTTAAGTTTCACTGGTGAGACTCACATAGATTAGACAACTGTATGCTTGCTTCTGCTCTGTACCACCAAATTGTTTTCAAAGGGTTTAACCAATATTTCCTCCCACCAACAATAAATTACCATGCTTATTTTGTTTCTTTTGTCAATATTATTATTTCTGTTAAATTCTTTAAGATGTTAAGGCTGGCTCTAGTGACCTCTACAAGTTTACAAACTGTTGGCCTCCGTTTCCTTATCAATAAGGGAGGCTTGTCATAATATTTAAATAGCCAAAGAAAGTGGTTCCTCATTCTTGCTTAATTTTTTTCTTAAAAAGTTTTTATTTTGATGTTTTTAGACTTACAGAAAAGTTGCCACAGTACAAAGAATTCCCATATACACTTCACTTAGATTCCCCAAATGTTAACATCTTACTGTACCTACTTTAACATTCTCTGCCTGTATGTATATCCATATTAGTTTTTTGAAAGTAAGTGCTTTAACAACTGAAAGATATTGATCTAGTACATGCAGCTATTTGATCTCTGTAATGGATTTGTAATTCTTTGCTTACTAACATGATGGTATATTTTTCCATCATGTTTGTTTATTGTTTTTTGTTGTTGAGAAGATTTCTTCCTGTTGCTCGTCTAATTATAATTTGAACACTCATTTTCTTATTAGTTTGTATAATCTTTTATGCATATAGTTAAAATTCAACTGTTATATTTACTGAAAATACGATCTAATGGATCTCAACTTATTCTAACTTGCTGAAAGTAGAAATTCAGATATAGTAAGATATGTTACATTTTTGAGATCATACTGTTTCACTCTTCAAAACTTAATAGATATGGTCCATTGAGACAGCTATAACAAAAATATCACAAACTGGGGGGTTTAAATGACAAACTTCTTTCTCAGTTTTTGGAGGCTGGAAAGTCCAAAAGAAGGCCCCAGCAGACTCAGAGACAGTTGTCTTCTTGCTGTGTCGACGGAGGGAGGGGCAAGCGAGCTCTCTGGGGTCTCTTTTATAAGGGCAGGAATGCCATTTATGAGGACTCACCCTCAGATCTAGTCACCTCCCAAAGGTCCCACCTCCTAATACCATCACATTAAGGATTACTAGGTTTCAATTGATGTATTTGAGGGGACACAAACTTTCTGTCTATAGCAGCAGGTAAATAACTATACACTCTGCTTATTGAACCATAAGAAGGGTAAATTTAACAGCTTCCTGACCCAGAAAAAGGCATTTGTTATAATAATGTATTCTGAAAATGGAACTGTTGACAACAATTTTCAACATAAAATGCCTACCTACAATTATTTCTCACAGCTCACTCACATATGTTTAGAGTGCTGTTGTTAAGTCTTTCTAACCGATTGTTTGGCTTAAGGAATCAGAAAGGCTGCTTTAGGCTAACTGAAGGTTATATGTTCACAATAAATCTAGACATGAAAATCAATAGAAACATTTAAACCTGTGATGTTGGAGAAGTGCCTCTCAAAAAGATCAAATGCTACGAACTGAATCTCATAGCCGCTGTTGCACATTATCACTACAAGTGAAGGCTATTGACACTATCCTGTTTCTTTATCAAGGCAGCTGCAATACAATTTGAAAATCACGACCCTAAACACATGATCTCCAGGCTTATTAGCAAGGTCTGGTAGTCCGTGGGTGGATGCCAGATCTGCAGACACGCTTCCTTAGTCCCTGAGGGCACCAGCAGGGGACTTTGAACCCAGCACAGACGCTGAGAGGACCAACAGTAAAGAAGGTGAATGACAGAAAGATGCACTTTTCACACTAGGTAGGAAGTGAGGCATCCACACAGAAGGAATGGAGTGGGAATACACAGATATGATTGATGAGAAGTAAGAGAGACATTCACAGACTCATTGAAAAGAAACCTGCTTCGTTCCCCATCCTCTCAGATGTCTCATTTTAGGATAGGAGTTCCCATGTCTTTCGAAGTCCTCCTCCTACCTGAGTGGACTACCATTTTCTAGCAAGTTCCTGTGACTCTGATACTTGCATTTCCTTTCAGTGAGCTTTTCTTTTGGCTCCCCCAAATACATGTTATGCTTGTTTTCAATTTTCATGGATCTTACAGAACACTAAGTGGTAGCAGCAGCTAGATCTACTTTACTACCAAGCTTTGTCCTAAAGGGACCTATGTCTTCGCGAAATTGTGAGGTTATGAAACACCTATGAGAAATAATGAATCTTAATGCTTTATAAACTAGCATTTCACAGGCATGCACACACACTTTCCCACACACCTTGCAATCGAAAGCATTCCACTATGCCAGCCGTTCATAATGAAAGGAGATTCTGGTAAGAACAGTAAACAAAACTAAGTATTTAAGAAAGCAAGTAATGCCAGAGTTGTGAATTCTGTTTGTGTGTGTATGTGTGTGTGTGTGTGTGTGTGTGTGTGTGTGTGCATATGTCTGTTTTAAGAAAATCTGGAAACTCAATTAACAAGCATAAAAATGCTGAAAAGCAATGACGAGCTATTCCAAATTGCTGAGTAGAAAAAATGAGTACAATAAATGTTATCAATTTTCTCAAAAGATATTCAAAGGTTTAGTTCACTCCAAATTTTTTTTGTTCCACAATTATTCAGAAATTCATGATAATACAATAGAATATTAAGAAAAAGAAGGACTCTCTGAATTGTTAAAGTTTGTTAGAATTCAGTAATAGTTAAAAGTGTGATGATGCCATTAAAATAGAATGAGATGGTAAAGAAAGCTCACTGTTTATCTGCTTGAATTTTAAATAAGAAAGAAAAAAACAGAGAGAAGAAAATAAGAGTAGGATATGACAGAGCCAAATGTCAAGTTATTTAAGACACTAATAGATACTCAAATAAAATTTAGGACAATATAAAAATTATAAAATAATCAGAAAGAAATCAGAAGTAATCTTAAAAAGAAAACCAATTCAACCTTTTCAGAGTGGTAACTTTCTACAGCATATACATGATTTCCTGTCATTAGGAAGATTTGGGACCCTTAGCGATATTTTACAGACAATAAAATTGAAGTGCAGATATACTGATATGCTGCTGTTCTTCCTACAATGCCACAATATCCATCAAAATGAATTTATTATATCTTACCTAGTTCTAGCCAATAAAGTAAAACATTTATCAGTCTTGGACTACATTTTTTTCCCTAACAATTTTTATCAGGTTCAGAGGGATTTTTTAAAGTTGATATTCCATTGGAAGGACATCAAAGGTTTTCTATGAAGATTAAAAAACCATTTGATCACCTTAAAATGTGCAAATTCAAGTTTTCTTTGTCAATTAAAATTGAAATTGGTACAAATAGTGATACAAAAGTTTAATATTTTAAACATATACAAAGCTTGGGGCATCTCCTAGTTTAATCCAAGATCTTCACGTTTATAAAGATAGAGGTCGGTGGAATTCGTAACAGAGCATTGCTCCCCTAAATTCGAAACCTGTGCTCATTTCAGAACTCCATATAAACCACCTCCCTAACATGAGCTAAAGGTGAGGAATAAGAGAATATTAAGAGACTAAAACATGAAAATGAATATATATATTCATATATGACTGAAGACTTGTGCTGTACACCAGAAACTGACACAACATTGTAAACTGCCTATAACTCAATTAAAAAAAAATTTAAAAAAAAGAGACTCAAAGCAAGCTTTATAAAAACCTGGGTGTAGCATCCAGTTGTTCATTAAAATCCAAAATTAGGTCAGTTTTGCATGATTTAGGTTAATGGCAAACATGAAAAATGTATTATTCTGTTATTATCACAATTCCATCTCACATTTTCCTTTTTTCCCATTTTTTCACACACATGTAAAATAAATAAACATCAGCCATTTAAAACAATCTCTAAAACAGGATGTTTTCAAAGATGAATTCACAGGAATTGGGAATTAACAGCAAGTTATCCATTTATTCATCCCTAAGGGTGCCTCCCTTCAGTTTGACTGAGGAAAATAGGTTCAGTTTTCCTTTATATAAATAACACTGGAGCAAGATTGCATCTGTCATAGATGAAAATACCATATTTATGTCTTCGTATAATCCATTCATTGCTTTATGGACCCAAAGTCCTCCAGGGAGTGTCACAAATCCACATAATGTTCCTGAGTGTTACGTTTTGCATTTGGATCTATGATTTAGCTGACAGATGTGAATAAACACTTGGAGACCAGGAACTCTGATAACTGCACATGTGTGGAGACCAAAGAGTAAAAATTCCGTTAAGGTCATGTTAGCCTTTCCTTAAAATCTTCTCCTATGATCTCTTCTTTGCTGATGTAAAAATATTCTTCTGCCAATGAATCTACATATACTTTAAAAATCTATCTTGCGTGGTATTTTATTCTTTTTCCATCAAATTTTGATAAACCAATTAAAATGAGAATGTTGTAATTTTTATAAAGAAACAAAACCCTTGACTGCCCCAATTTTGAGGCATATTATCTAACAACAATGAAAATTCCAATATTTCTCTGATTGTTTTGGAGAGCAACTTTAGACATCGTCCACTAACACCGTTTCAAATTTTAGCTTTAGATATTGAACAAAGTTGGCACCTCTCATTGGACAACTGTAGAAAAACAACTTAGTGATAAAAGGACACTTTACAATATATACCTGTATTTAACATTATTCAATGTTTTTTTTACAATCTCTGACCCATCAATAACAAACTGTCCTACAACACACAAATTCTTTAAGAAACCTGCCTATTCCACCTTTTTTTTTTTTGGCTTTAACTGAAACTTGCTCTTCCCTCAAGGTCAATGCCTTCTTTTGTAGGGCTCTCAAAATGGCGACCTCATCTTCTTTCATGTCCAGCATGTCACAAAGACAGAATGTGCCTGGCTTGTCCCCTCCAATTCCACATCTTTCTCTTGAAGTAAATGACATATAACTAGCTCACCCTCCATTACATTTTCCCACCATTCAACTTTACTAACTTCCTAGTTACTTTTTTCTGTTCATCCAGTATTTTGAATTCCGTCTTGTCATTTGTAACCAACAAAATCCATTCTATTACCCTGGGAAGGACATCGAACATCTGTGTAGAAAGTATTTTTTCATACCCCAGCCTCACACTTTCTTCACTTTCTCAACAGTGAGGACCTGTACTTTCACTCAAATTTTCTCATTTGTCTCATGGATCTTTTCATCACTGGAATTTCTCTATCACTGAATAAACCAGTATTTATTCAGAAGAGTGACAGTTGCATTATGTTTAGCAGTTGTTGTTTATTTTAGAATTTTAAGAGCAGTATATATGGATGACAGGCAGTCAAGGTGGATTAGTATATCTTCCTATATTTTTGCAACTTCCCAGAACCTTCCAAAAAACCCTTTTTGTTTTGAAAAAACTGGAGCCTTCCATTCAGTTCCAAGAATAGCAGCAGCATTTTACCTCATGTATTTTCTCTCTGTCTCTGAACCATTTGAGAATAAATCTGAGGCATCATGGCTACTTACTTTTAAATACTTCACCATGAATATCCTAAAAACAAAGGCCTTCTCTTCCATGGAAAAAGTACAATGATCGAATTTAGTAAACTTAACAGTGATAAAACATAATTAGCTAATACATGGTCTGTATTCAAATTTTTTGAATTGTCCCAGTTTTCTCCTTCATAGCAATATTGTTCTCATCCAGTCTAATCTATGCTTCACTGCATTTAGTTGCCATGCTTTTTAAATACCCTTGTGTTTGGGCTGAATTGTGTCGTCTCAAAATTCACATGCTCAAGTCCTAACCGCAAGACTTCAGAATGTGGTTGTATCTGGAGACATGGTATTTAAAGAGGTTAGTAGGTTAACAAGAAGTTACTGGAGTAGGCCCTAATCTAAAATGACCGGCATCCTTGTAACAAGAGGAGATTAGGACACAGACACACGGAGAAGAGAGAAAATGTGAAGATACAGAAAGAAGATAACTATTTATAAGCTAAGGAGAGAAGCCCTTAAAAGAAACCAACTCTGCTGACACCTTAATCAGGGACTTCCAGCCCCCAGAAATTCGAAAAAAATAAATGTCTGTCATTTAAGCCAGACTGTGGTACTGGCAGTGGTAGCAAACTAACATATCTTATGTAATAGAGAAATATTCAAGTCCTATTTCCCCAAAAAAGGAGTTAGGATTCAATTTCCCACCCGAGACTGAAATGCAAGCATGTAAGAAGACACCACCGACTGCGCGAGTTGGCGTGATATTCTGGTTTAAAAGGGAGCCCTGAGGGGACAGGGAGCCCGGGTCCACCTTGCAGTGAGAATGGTGGCAGAGCCATTTGGTTTACCGAGCACTGGTGGCTGTAAGGGCAGCCACACACAGCAAGGGTCAGGCAACAGCTGAGTTTGCCACGAATTCAAATACTTGGGTATTGGCAAGGCAGGTTGTAGAATCTAGTGGTTAGTGACAGTTATGCTCAAAGTCTTCATAGTAGGACATTCTGCAGTTTGGAGTACGTTCCTGGAAGCTTAATGTAGAGCTTTGCTCTTTTCCCAGAGAATCTGAGAGCATCTAATATCTTAACAAACCCTTTTGGTGAATCAGCCAGAATCTGTTTCCTTTGCTTGAAATGAAGTCCTCAGACTAAAATCAAGTCAGCCTGCTTCTAAAACTCTTTCTAGCAAGTCTCTGTGGCCTTGGAGCAGGAAAAGAGAAAGCAGATGATTAGGGTGATTTGCATAAATTCAGTATGTTAATGATGCATTCTTATTTAGGTAGTAAGGCAAAGCTAAGAAAATCCACCTGACAAAATATCCTAGCAACAATTTTACATTTTTTTAACTAATAAAATTACTCTAGCCTAACAATAAATGTAATTAAGGAAGAAAATATGCTCACCTTTAATCTTATCACCATGACATAGTATTCTATTGGGTTATGTCTTCCTTTTTGATCCTTAACCTTCTATATTTTGTATTATAATGATCATAGCATATAAAATTTTATTTGCTACCTGAATACCAGCCAGGGGCCGGGAGAAAATAGATGGCACAGTCCAATCGGATAATTTAGGGATAGTTCAAAAAGGGACAATTTATAAAGATACGGGCTGGGTGTAGGGGAATCAAAGAGATAGCACAGTATCCAAGGGCTGGTAACCAGGATGCTGCTCCCAGCCTGAGGACAGAAGAGATGAGGGCTGGGGATAGTTACTCCACCCAGAGATGGACAGTGTAGAGGTCTGGGTGAATGGAGTCCTCACTTTGGGCTGAGTGACCCAGACAACTTGCAGTGATCCTGCAAGGAGGGAATCTGGAGAATATATATCAATGCTTGCTCTCCTCCTTCCCTCTGACCTCCTACCAGTGTTTCTTGCAGCCAAGACTAGATGAAAAGGAAACCTAATAATAAAGTCCAAGCAGGTCAGCCTCCCGTGACAGAGCGGGGAGCATCTGGAAGGTGAAAGTCATATAGCCAGCACCTCAACATGACTGTATAATATTTTATAAAGATAATATATCATTGCTTGCTTCATTACTCTTCTATTACAGAGCCTTTATGGTTTCTCCTGTTATAAATGAGCAAAATTTTAATAAACATCTTGGTACATATGACATTTTTTGGAATAATTCATAAGAAATGACACCAAAAATTGTATGACTAGTTCTCATGAAGAGTTTAATGTGAGGAGTATCTGTTTTGTACTAAGGTGCTTATCATTTTTAACAGAGTTAACTGTAATTCATTAAAAAAAGATGTTAAATTTGTACATGCTAAAGTTTTTTCAGAGTTCTTAGAATACATTTGTCACACAGGAATCACACATAATCAGGCAAATAGAGAGAGAAGGTATTTCCTTTTGGAGAGAAAGAAGTCCCGGCTCAGTAAGGTTTGCCCACAAGTCACAGGGCCAGTTAAAATAGAGTAAACTGTGGGTAGAAGTAACTAATGTTTAAGGTACAGGCTAAGCTGCTGTAAACAAGTTTCCCTTGTGACAAAGCTTTACCTGTTCAAAACCCACTCAACTCCATCCCCTACACAGCAGTCAGAGCAGGAAGAGGCAATAGCAAGCAACTTCTATCTAACAGCGGTGACCAGACTTCCATACATCACATCTACTCACATTCCATCGGCCAGATCTTAATCACATGCTCTCATCTACTTTCTAGGATGACTGAGAAATGTAGCCTCTACCTAACCACTAGTAGTAAAGGTTCTACTAATAAAGTAGAAAAGATACCGAGGAAACCCAGCAGTCACATCCATGCCGACACCCTCTGGCCACACAGATACCCATACACAACTTTATTGTTGACATAAAATAATCTCACTCCTCCCTGAGGGGGAGAGCTCGGAGTTACAGCCAACACAAAGTCGTATATCCAGGGGAAGCACAGTACTGCCAGCAGAGAAAGTGGTCCCGTGACTTATAAACTAAAAGACACATGCCTTCCACATCCACCCTCAATATACAATGGTGGGGTTGGAAAAATATAGCTACAACAAAAACTCAAATTCAAAAGAAGGAAGATGGAGAAATGAGTTGTCAAATCCTGCTGATTGTGACGTTTCAAGACTTCATGCTGTGGAAGTTCCTTGACTAGCTCTACTGTTTGCCGTGGTTTCTGGAAATAGCTCCTTTGTCCAGAATCCTCTGTAGTCCTTCCTTTGCCTTCTTGTAATTGTTTCTCTGTGGCCACAAATGGAAATGGGGCTGAAGACTCTGTCTTTGCACCCTTCAACAGCTGGTGCAGGCCCTGGGAAATGGAGGTCGTTTTAGGGGTTCAGCTACCACAGGCTCTTGCAGGCCAGCCTTGCGGTTAGCAATGATTTCTTTTCATCACTTTGATTCCAGTCAGTTCCATTTGAAGTAACCAAAGTGAAAGAATCTTCTCTGGTTAGAGCTTTCATGACTTTAGACTTTCATTTATATACTAGACTTCTCCCCTATCCCACCTCAATTGAATGGCAGTTACCTTGAGGCCTTCTGAAACAGAAGCTTGGATCGAAGGACAATATCCTTAAACTGACTGTGGAAGTTGGTTGCTCCAATTTTCTAAGAACATTTAATATGGCATTTTTCTAGAAAGGCTCTCAGCAGCCAGCCTCCTTTCTGCTGTTTGGAGTTCAGATATATTTGGCTTTTCTAACCTTCTAAGGTCCAAATAACACAACTTGCTGTCAATATAGATTGACTTTTTTTGGTACTGTAAGGTATTTGTCTTGGTTACGATCTAAGTGTTTTAACACTGATTTGTCATGCAACACACAGTAATATTTCTTCTTCTTCACCAATTTGATATTTTCCCTTTTTCTTTTCAACAAATTTACTCTTTGACAATCAAATTACCGAAAAAGCTAGCAGGTGAAAAGAGTGAACAAATATTAAGTTTCCAATCAGTCTGTTCTCTCAACTTGAGATGGCCTCTCTATTTCTAATCCAGATAAAATCTTGACTTCAAAAGATCATTATTGTGGAGTCATTAGTGACTGCTGACACTGGTTTTATGACCAAAAAAACCTTTCTGTGAAAACTATCATATCTTTACATTTTAAGATCAGTATTTATTTTGATTAATGAGACAGAGAGTGCTCCCTTAGAAGGGTTTTGTTCCTTTCCATTTTTGCTTGCAAACTTGCTAGTAATTGACTAAATCCATCTCTCTCCTAGTTACTTACTAAAAGTAGAAGAAATCTGCTAAAGTACACCAACATCTTTACTTTTCCTTGCCATCTACCCTGGAGCTAGAGTTCCAGCAAAGATGTGACATACCGCTAACAGATAACTGTTTTACTAAATGTTTTTCCCCAGTATAACAAGGGCCACCAGCTTTCCAGACTACAATATATTACCCCTTGCCTCCCACCACCTGATTGCAAAGCCAGCACCACATATTTGGGGTTTTATTATGGCAATACCCCACTTTCAGATATCAAATTTCATATCTGAATTCGAGCTATGTTATTATAAATAAAGAGAAGAAAATATATGATTTAAATGGGATAGATTTAAAATATATGATTTAAATCACATAGATTTAAAACACATCATTTAAATAACATAGGAGAATACATTTTCTTTCAGTTAGTTATACAGACGAAAGTGATCCTGGGTTGACCCTGCAATTCTCAATACATGGTTTTAATCTCCAGATCCAAGGCAACTAAACCACTTACACCCATTTTTCCAGCTAGCAAAAAATGGAAAAAAAGAAAGTGGAAAATAAGCACTTTCCTTTTGAAAGATGTAACATTGATGGAATATTTCACTTCAGTTTACATTGTTTTGGTCAAAAGTTAGTCATTTTGCCACATCTAACTAAAAGGGAGGCAGGGAAATGAACATTTGCCCCTTGAACAATGCGGGAGTTAGAGGCACCTACCCTCCAAGAAGTTGAAAATCTGACTATAATTTACAGTTGGCCCTCCATATCTACAGTTCTGTACCTGTGGATTCAACCAACAGCAGATAGTGTAGTACTGCAGTATTTATCATTGAAAAAAATTCACATATAAGTGGACCCATGTAGTTCAAATTCATGTCATTCAAGGGTCAACTGTAGTTTGACCAAGCAGCCATTTATGTAGTTAAAACTCAAGAGGTTTCATAAGTAAGAAAACAGAGAATGGTTAATGGAGAAAAATGAGAGGCTTCTTCACACTACAGTCATCCCTCAGTGTCCACTGGGGATTACTTCCAGGACCCTACAGATACCAAAATCCATGGATGTTCAAGTTCCTTGTATAAAAGGATGTGGTACTTGTGTATAACCTATACAATTTTCCCATATACTTTAACTCATCTCTAAATTACTTATAATATGTAACACAGTGTAAATACTATGTACATAGTTGAAAATACAAAGTAAATGTTACATAAATAACATTACTAGCATGCAGCAAATTCAAGTTTTCCTTTTTGGAACTTTCTGGAATTTATTATCTTTTTTTTTTTTTTTTAATATTTTTGATCTGTGGTTGGTTGAGTCACTAACGTGGAACCTGTGGATACAGAGGGCTGACTGAACTATGTACATTACTGAAGTACTCTTTCCACTAAACCAACCTTAAAAAATAGCAGTCTGACTTTTAAGAAGTTTAAATTAAGGGAGAATTGAGTATCAAGGAAAAAATAAGTAAGAGTTGCTTCTGGGGTACAGCGTGTTGTGAAAAGATATTTATTTCTAAATTTGTCCTTAGGCCAAAATAGCTTAGAACCAAGATACTAAATTATAGATCTGGAAGAAATTTTCAGACATCATCTTGCCTTTAATTTGGACCATGTCTAAAGAACCTTAGGAAAATGTCAGCCCAATTTAGCCTTTTGAGATCTCTGAAGAAGGAGATCTCAAACTTTTTGGCAATACTTTCTACCCTTTAATTTTGAGAAAGAATGGCCATGAGATCCCATTCCCCATCCTCAAACCCACATTTCTCCAGGACTTGGTGTAGTGTGGTGGTAAAGGTGGCAGGCATAGAAGCAGTCTGGATTCAAATCTAAGGAATCCCAGTTCTGCTTTACCAACTTAGCCACCCTAGAGAAACACTCAGTCTTTTTAAACCTCAGTTTCCTAATCCATAAAAGGAGGATCACATTTGAACCTAAAAGGGGTATTTAGCGGGTTTAATGGCTCAAAAGTGTGGAAAGCATTTAGAGCAGTGGCTGGCATTTGGTCAATTCTCAATGAGTAACAGCTATTATTATCTCCTTGTATCATTTCTCAGGTGAGAAGATGCCCCTAAAAAAAATAATACTGTGACTTTTAAAAAATCAGCTAAATTATATTAATTATGATTGAAATTAATCAGACAACATAAACCTACAGTATTTTATATTTTAGAAAGTGTTATACTATTACAAATTAATAGCATAAATAAGACAAAATTTTAAGCTACTTACAAGTGAAAGCCCAACAAATCTTTTCAAGTACCGCCTTAATGGGAGGTTTTTGCAAAAGACATAAAACTATACTAATTACAAAATAATTCTCTTCTGTTTCTTAAAGCACTTTAACTGTCTCTAAAATTATATCTCAACTCCAGCTTCCAGTGTTCCTGTTCTTGCAAAATTTACAAAATGAAAGCAATAAAGTGGAATGTCCTTTTTTTTTCTGATTATAAAGATAACATAATTGAAAAATCAAGAAATATAGAAAAGTATAAAAAAGAAAAATTATCTGAATTATCTGAAATTCCTCCACTGTAAAATAACTACTAGTTACCATTTGGTGAACATCTCTCTAGATATTTCTTTGTTAAGTACTATAAATTAAAAAATAATAATAATAAGACCTTTCTGGTAATGACAAGGAAGTCTTCCTACAGGTAACAGATTATAAAATCTGGACAAAATGATTGAAAATAACTATTGGAAAGCACAGGAAATTACAAGTCATGCAGAATCTTGAGAATAGTTTATTCTCAAAGATAGCTGCTGTATAAGGTAAGAAGTGTGAATTTGTGGTTTCCTTGCCTTGAATACTTCACAAGCCACCCCACATCCTCAAACCAGGGAAAGAACCAGTGTCAGCAGCTCAGGGTGGCAAATGATAAAGTACAAAGCAGGAGACCAGTTGGATATGTAAGGGGGAAATTCTGTAAGCGATACAGCCAAAATAGAAGGCCTGAGATTTTAAAATATAAATATAAATTCTGCTCAAAATCTGGCTGTCTGTAAACTATGCGTGAGCATGGGAACCCATAGGGGAAAAAAGCAGGTAGAAAGAAACTACAAGGAGACATACCTTTGAAAGAGAAACCAGCTCCTGATGAGATGTGCAAGTATGCTTCACCTCTGACTGAGTGCTTTTCCCAATCAACTTGCAGCTCCGGAAGGCAAAAAGTGGTGAATGCCTTACTGGCTTGAGGTGTGCCAGGGTAGAACTCAGGGCTGGAAAAGATACTGGGAAATTTACACTTACCATGTCGCCCAGGAACCCACTCAAAAGACACAAAAACTTACATCTGCGCAATGACTTGTAAACAAACGTATATTGGAGCTTTATTCCTAAGAGCCCCAGTCTGGAATCAACTCAGATGTTCAACAACAGCAAAACAAATTGTGTATATATTTAAAGATGAACATTGTTCAGTAATAAAACGAGTGAAATACAAATATATAAAACATAGACGTAGATCTACAACATTAAAGCTAAGTAAAAAGGAAAAAACAGACACAAAGACTACATACTGTATGATTCCGTTTATAAGCTATCCTAGAAAAGGCAAAACTACAGGGAAAGACTGCAGATCAGTGGGGCCTTGGGCTGGGAGCTGGGGGAGGAGATCAGTTTCAAAGTGACACAGGGGATTGTTTTGGGTGATAGAAATGTTTCCTATTTTAGTGGTTTCACCACCCTATTCATTTGCCAAAACTCATAAAATTGTATGTTTAAAATGGATACATTATTATCTATGAAAATTATTTCTCAGTAAAGCAGTTAAAATAAGAATTCTCACCCATGTTTCATTCTACCTCCTATCCCCACCAATTGCTACTAATACAATAGATTGATCAAAATTATTCTGACCAAAATGGTATTCCAACAAACAAAATGAGCTCTCAGCTTCACCTGAGTCCTTGATCATCCAAGGATTTTAACTGGTGTAATCTCTGAAGAGAGAGACTGAGGCTAATCACTGCTTTAGCTGCATGAAACAAATTTTGATGTATTTTTAAAAATTTTATTTGGGTCAAAATATTTTTAATATCCACTATGACTTCACCTTTGACTCACAAATTAGTTAAAAATGCATAACCGAATTTCCAAATATTTGGAGGCTTTTCAGGAATTTTTCTTTTATAGATTTCTAATTTGCTTCTGTTTTTTTTAATCACTGAACTACTCCTTATGATTTCCAATCCTTTTATATTCATTCAGGTTAGCTTTTTAGCACAAAATATGATTTATCTTAGTGAATGCTATATTTGAGATTGTAAAGAATGTGTATTCTGCTATTTTTGGTTGGAACAGTCTATAAATGTAATTATCTCAAGTTGGTCATTCAAGCCTTCTACATTCTTATGGATTTACTTCTTGTTTCCCTTCTTTCATGTCTTCAAGTAAATTCTACTGCTTGTCTCCTGATTACAGCGATCAACCACACTGTAGGCTAATTCTTTGTACCTGACTGGTTTCCCCATTATACATGAACTCAGAGCAGGCAAGAATATGGCTCTTAATCTTCATAACTCCAGCCCTAGTACACTGCCTGATATGTAAGAAGTTGTCTACAAATGTTCAAAGAATGTAGAAATTGCTCAATTGATCAATCAATCGAACAACCAATAATTAAAACCCTTATCATTAGTAGAGTACAAATTAGAAATGTATGGAATGCTACAGACTGAATTGTGCTCTCCTCCAAAACAAATTCATAGACCGAAGCTCTAACCTCCAATGTAACTGTATTTGGACACTGTGCTTTTAGGAGGTAACTAAAGTTAAATGAGATCATAAGGGTGGGATCCTAATCTGATGGGATTAGTGGCCGTATAAGAAGAGGAAGAGAAAGAGTTCACTCTCTGTTCCTGCATGTGTACGGAAGAAAGTTCCATGTGAGCACTTAGAGATAAGGTAGCACCTGCCAGCCAGGAAGAAAGTGCCTACCAGAGCCCTTTTCAGGCTGGCACCCAGGTCCAGAACCTCCAATCTCCAGTACAGTGAAAAATAACTTTTTGTTGGTTAAATCACCCAGTCTATAGTATTTTATTATGGCAGCCTGAGCAGATTAAGGTTATATCATAGATACCTTGAGCAAGCCTTGTTCACTTAATAGACACCGACAAAAAAATTTTTACAACATTCTGACACACAGTCTTCAGAAATTATCACATGAGAAAAAGACTTATAAGGCAAATTTATTAAAATAGTTTATTAAAATATTTTGTTAAAAATAAAAAGCAAATTAAAGGTTAACTCCAAGAAAATTAGATGATATTATATCAAGAGATTAAACAGTGGAAGATAATTAAGACAAGGAATTTCCAAGGAAACTAACACTTTACCAAGTATAACATCAATTTCTCTGCACTGCCCTATCAACAAAAGGCCCCAACAAGCTCAGAAATAATGCGTTTTTTTTTTATTTAGAGAATATACAAGTAAGAATGACTATTGAGAAATATGAATGAAATTGTCCTACATAAATACACTAACTCTGGGTTAAATATCCTCTAATCTCCCAGTAACATTTTATTGGAAGCATGACTGATATCTTCATTATCATGTAATAAGCTAGAGACTAAACCACATACCCCAATCCACTCTCTGAACAAGTAGGCAATGAAGGCATTATTGTAAATATTACAGTAAATACCTTAACTAATGTAATGTTAGAGCCGAGGAGCTGAGTGAGCAGAAACTACCAGTAACCCTGGAATGTCAAAGGAGAAAATCAGAAAACCAGGATTATATTTTTCCTCTCAAAAAGATGTCAGAGAGTGAAGACTTACAGACTTCCCCATTACTTGCCTATAGTCAAATTGAACACAGTCAATTCACTGGAGAGGGACAGAGAGAAAGAAAAAGAAAGATCCTAAATGGTCAATCTTCTCTACAGTGAGCTCCTTTTCATGGAAGGGCAAATGAGCAGTGTACTGTTATGTCTGGTGTTTATCAAATACCAAAAGAATGTTCTATTTTGAGGAAAGGAGATTTCACATAAAATTGCACAGAGCCAAATCATACTCAGTGGTTTTATTTAACTCCTCAGTTTCTATATAAACATTGTAATATGGATTATAAGACCTTATTCAAACTTCTATGTAGGATTAAATACAAAAACTGAAAACAGGAAAATGCTCAGATACAGCATCTGGCATGGTTAAGAAATGTAACTATTATGGCAGATTAGCTGGAGAAGTTGGGGTCCGGCCAGCTCCCATCTGACTTCCGTGATATTCCTGCCTGTGCATGTAGTCCTGGTTAGGAAGCTGATGACTAGCGTCCAATTTGAAGAGAGGAGACTGTAACTTCAGATAGCCAGGTGTTATGCTTTGTGGTGGTTATTCATTTGTCAGTGTCAACTCACCTCTGATTTGGGATAAGCAGAAATGAAAATCAACGAAGCGAGTGCATCTAACAGAAAGTGCATTTAGGACATGAGGAGCCAGATAGGGATCTTTGCACATGGTTGAAACAGTCTATCCTGATAGTGTCTGAGAACTCTTCCATCCTGTCACTTAATTGATAGCATAACTTGTCTTTTATTAAAAGCAATTATATATTTTTGAGCCTACACTATTGCAATGATCAGTAGGAGGCATTACTGTAAATACACCTACAAATAAGTATAAGTCATGGTTCTTGTCCTTACAGAATTTCAAGTCTTACAAGGAAGATAAAATAAGCATACTAATAATTTGATGAAGCAGTATGTGCTGTCTCTTAAAAGCGTTCCCAGGAAAGTGCTAAAGGAACATCACTCTTTTGAGGTCTAAGGGCCCAGGGATATAACTCAGCTAATCAGGAGAGCCTAAATTCTAACTTTGGTCCACTCCACATTCTCACATGACAAGGCCAGAAGTCTACTCCCATTAAGATCTATGGCTTTCGCTACATGAACGACAACAAAAAAGACGTATTCTCTGACGACACAGACTCCTATTTGGCTTGGTTAACCTGCTCTCACTTCCCTTAAGAAGGTAACTGAAGTCAAGAAAGTTGCATGTAGCGATTTGGAGGTTTGCAAGCAGGAAATTCTTAGATTTAGGGGCATGTGTAGCCTTTCATGTGCAAAGTTCTCATTTTAACCTACCTCAGGCTACCCAGCTTTACTGGTTTATAGTTAATTAGGATGGAGAATTTCATTGAAAATTCGAATACTTATATGCTTTTTCGTATGCATTTCAGATCATGTCGGCTGAAGCAAATAATTGTAACGGCACTCAAGAAACGAATGAATACCACAGGGAAGAGCTTCAGTTACCCCTGCCCCTGACAACCTGTAAGTAAATCCTGCTGTGTTCCCTGTTCACAGAAATATCTTTCTGACATCACTTGTGATAGCTGAAAGATTTCTTTTCCTATCAGCTAACAAAATCCCAACACCATTTCCTCACTTTTTAACCATGTCTTTGCTATTTGCTGTTAGACTTTTACACTAGAATTAAATTCTTTGTATCATATAGAGGCTTAGTTATTATGTATGTGTACAGGTCCCATTGTGATAAATGAGCATCATTTGGGCAACAGGTTGAGAGAGGAAATCTATATTAACAATGACAAAGAAGGCAGAATATACTGTCCTCAGAATAAGTCAATGGAATTACACTCATGTGCATTCAAGGCATTTAATAAATATAGAAATTCGGTAAAAAAAAAAGTTCTTCATTCTTATTTTAAGGAAGGAAAAGCCTAAAAGATCTATTTGCATCTTTTAAACATGTCGATGAATAGCTGTCAATGAGATAAGACTTTCTTCATTAGTAATGGTCAAAAACAACAAAATAAAATCAAGTTTAATGTACCCACAAATGACAATTTATCTGTAAACCTTTCCTGGATATAAAATAAGAGATAGATTGGGAGAAATAGCTAACTGGTCAGGTCCAGGGATGCTTTTCATAAGCTATCAAATATTTTGTCTCTTACTTTGCAATTTGCTGCTTATATGCTGTTTATGAAAAAATTTTATGTAGTAAAATGTCTGAAGTGAAAATATTTATATTGTAGTTGAACTTACTTAGAAACTACATGAATTCCCATGAATTCACCTATTTAGTTATTTCAGTCATCAAATTGGGATTTCATGGCAAGGAATTTTTTAATCTGGAAACCTATAATTAGTGCATTAATTATTTTTTAATTTCCATAATACTATTATCAACATTCATTAGGAAAAGGTGTAGCCTAACAATTACCTGAAAGGTAGGGTAAGTTAGATGTTTTGCCTTTTAGAAGCTGGATTAATGAGGCCCTGTAGAAAATAACTTTTCTGATTTTCAAACTGATCTTTTAACTCCTTGTGAAAATTCATTAATTTGTAAGTTTATTTGCCTGCTACAATAATTTTTAAAGACTGACCATTGAGAAATCACTATGTAATATGCTTTAACATTACCATGTTCATAGATACTGTTAAACATGTTAATTTTGTTTCATCCTCTGGAAGAAAAATCTCAATTGTATTTATAATTGTTTTCTTCTATTCACTTAACTCTTAATTTCTCATTGAGACATGACCTCTACCGATTTATCAAAATGGGTAGCTAAATATCACTGAACATTAACTTAATATAGAGAATTTTCCACCCGAGAGGATGCCTTTTCTCACCAACCTGACATTTCACCTCTTAAGATTTATAGTTCTTGACTAAAACTGGAAGTAACTGTTTTGTTAACTCCAAGAGGAAAATCTTGATTCTGTGATTGTGTAAGAAGTGAAAATTTTCTTATTGTTTACAGTTTCTGACTTGGAAAGAAATCTGAAGACTAAAGATCTATGATTGGTTCAGCTTCTCCTAACTGCTGGTAATTTAATTGTATAAGTGCCTGTCACCTTCAGCTAGTCAAAACATACCTCCAAACACACACACACACACCACATTTTAAATAAAAAGCCTGAGTCCTGTGATCAGCCATTTCCAATGACCAAGTGTGCACCTACAGGTTTAAATTAAAACAGAGAAGATAGTAAATGAAATCATTATATGTTTATTTATTTTTTAAACCCAGGACTAAACTTGATATTAAGATAGGCTACATAATAATGCCCTAGAAGGACACCTGGTAGAGTCCTGTGTTATGCTGTGGTGTTCTTTTCTCTAAACTAGCAAGAGAGCAATGTGGCAATTTGGTTTTCTTTGGACAATGAGGATAAGTCTGTTTGGTCATTACATTTGAATCCTAAGACTCAGATTTCTTCAAATATCACCAAGCACCAGAGAGCCCTTGGTGTTGTCTCAGGTCCTAGAACCTAAGTCCCTAATTCATGACTCAGGAACTACCATAATCTCTCAAGACTATGGGAGACTCTCCAACAGTACCAAGAGTGCTGCTGTCACATTCCCGGGACTTGCAGTGGCCAAGGTGACTCCTCTCTGGCTTTGTTTGAGACTATTTCTGCACCACACATTCAGTGATCTCAAATCATATCATAATAAACTTTTAAGAAGTGAAGAAACAAACACATAAAGCAAGTTATAGTGCTTCTATTCTTGAGAAGAGGGATATAATTCACATGATTTCTTTCTTTAAAACGTTGTATCTGTTGCTCAATGAGTAAGTATGAAAGCTCTATAAGTTTGAGACGGTGAGTGCTGTAAGAATTTTTTTTCATTTGCTCATCCTCCAGTCAGGTATTTTCGTTTTTGTTTTTTTCCTTTTAAGTTGCTTAGTCTTGCTTTGTCTTGTCTTCCTTTTTCTTTCTTTAGCCCATGGAATAATTTTAATACTAGTTTCTTTCTTCTGCCCTGATCATGGGATTCCTTTCTCGTATTATTTGATGTGTGCTCGGAAAAGTAATTCTAGGTGATAGAAAGAATCCATGATCTAGACTCACACTACCTGGGTACTAGTCTTATTTCACTTATTTATTGTTCCCATGAACCAGGGAAAGGCATTGTATCCCTTTCCAAGCCCTATCACCTCATCCAAAAAGGAAGATGTTAAGAAGGTTGGTCCCTGAGGTCTCTTCATGTACAAAAGCCCTTTGGTTCTATTAACCAAGCATGACTGTTCTGTATGGGTTGGCTTTGGAGACATATCACAAACTATACAAAACAAAACTGTTCATTTACTGGAAAATAAGTGAGATCTCACCATTGGTATTGACCTCTCTGCTGATAGCCTTGATCCGTGTTGATATTCATGTGTCCTGAGGTTCAACATTATTAAACTCTCTTGATAAGTGTAACAGCTATGATCACAGGTTTGGAGTCAGAAAGACCTGGGCTTCAATTCTGAACTAAGCACTTATTAGCTCTGAGATTTTGCAACTGTCTAAGCTTTTTCTGTAAATTAAGAATGATCTCTACTCCATAGTCATTTTACAGGGTATTACGTAAATATATGTAAAGCATGACAAAAAAATGTATGTTCAAGATGAGAACGAGTATTGTTACTGGTGGCACTAATGAGGTTTTTTTTTAAATAGATTTATTTATTCTTAGAGGATATACTGAGGATTGAACCCAGGACCTCAGGCATGATAAGCATGTGCTCTACCACTTGAGCTATCCCCACCGCCCACTAATGAGCTGTTTTCACTCCTTCCGGAGAGCAAAATTTGAAAAGAAAATGAGTGTGAATATAAGAGTGATAGAGGTGGGTTGGTGATAGAGGAGGGTTGCCATCGAAGGGTAAAACAATTGGAGAATATGAAAATTTTAATCTACTACAAAATATTCCCGAATTCATGGGGGGGGTTAAATGCCATGTTAACACTCCCTTCCAGCTTCCATGGCAGACACAACTTATTATCTTAATCTTAATGATCTTGTGCCTGACCTCTGAATCCTCCTAATCTTTGTGCTTCAGATGGGTATCACTCAATGGCTAACACGGTACTCAAGACAAAATCTGATTCACCATCTCTGGCCTAGGTCTAAGCGTAACCCAGAGCCTTAAAAAAACTGGATGAGGAATGTGCACGTAATAGGGATAAAAATTCACAAAATGAAAGAATTTAAAAGTTAAACTTAGGTCACAGTTACTATAATTGTCTGTCCTGCTTTATTATTGAAGCTCCAAAATTCTTCCCCTGTAAATAACTCAATTAGTTGCAAATAATTCTGATAACACTGCAAATCACATTATGGGACATTCTGACAAATCTGACAAAAATTTATTGAAAACATATTTTGTACAAGTCACTGTGATTTTTAAAAATATAACAAAATCTTCAACATACTTCTTGGAAGGGACTTTTTTGGAATTCTGGACAACATTTTGTAGAAAGGAAGAAAAGAGAGATAGGTAGGGCTTCAAAAATGCTAACTCTGTATGTAAAAACATTTCCCAGAGAACTACAAAGTCAGTGTAGATGATAGTGCAGATATTTTATGTTTTCATGGAAAGTCCAAAACACGTTTGAGCATCTCACTCTTATCTGAACAACCTGAGGGCAATGCTGACAATTGAGTGTGGTATAGAATGTTTCCTTACAGGCTGCTTCAGAAAGGTAAGGCACCACTAAAATTAAAAAAAGCTGCATAACTGAATGAAAAAAAGGGTAATTAGAGGCATCAGAGTTTGTAAAAAAAAAAAAAAATCTGAATCCAGTTTAACCTGTCTACCCTCTCTTTTGAAACAAAAATTATATCTTCTAAAACATCATTAATTTGTCACCCTTGTTAATAAAGTTTCAATTTGCAGAGAATGTTATATCTTGTATTTTACTTCCTGATACATGTGATGTGAGTGAATAGCATGTTTGATATTTTGAAATATCTTTAGTGGATTTAAAATAGATTATATTACAATTGATTAGATATAATTATCTAAAAAGACACTTGCATTGTTTTGTATAATTATAAGTAGAAATTTACCAAATCTGAAATTGTTTCAATAGTTGAAGAATGATTACAATGTACTTTCCTTCCCAAAATTAATTGGAGGTTAATGACACAGCAAATCAAATCCTGATTTTTTGACAGTATGTTTGATAAGGATATTTTTAATGAAGGTATTTTAGAACAGTGATCATGGACTTGTCAGATTTTGATGGCAGCTGTAAAGTGATTGAGGCTGGTCAGGTGATAGAAAACGTGTGAATACGCCAACTCCATTTTGCTAGAGTTAGGTCAGAATTAGTTATAGTAATGAATGTCCTGGAGTGTAATTTCAAATGTAATGAATGATGTGTGAAAAAAAGAAAATGCTGCTTCTTCTCCTTTTAAGTCCTTTTTTAAAACAGCGCATCAATTAGATGCTAGAACCATTCATTATTAGTTTAACTCTTCCAACAATTTCCTGTGGTTGGTTCTATTGTATGCATTTGATGGCCACAGAAACTCAAACAGAAAAATTTAGAAACTTAACCCAACTTACAGACCTCATTTTCAGAGGATTCTTTCTTTGGTTCATCATGTTCCTGAGACTAAGTACCTGACTTTCTGACCACCACTCTCAGGTACCCAAATACTGTAAATGCTCTCTCTCTCATGGGCTTTACAGTGTCTCTGCCTGGCACGCCCTTCCCTGGGATAACAGTACAACAGCTTCATTCCTAGCTTTAAGGGCTTAACTCTCATCTCCTCAGAGGACTCCTTTGACCATGCTCTTTGAATCAGCCCACCAACCACTCCATTTATTCATAACATCACACGAAATACTGTCTTCAGAACCATCTCTTACTCTGTTATTGGGCAGAATTGTGTCTCTCACAAATTCATAAGTTGAAGTCCTAACCTCAGTACTTCAGAATGTGACTATATTTGAGAGAGAGTTTTTAAAGCAGCAATTAAAGTAAAATGAGGCCATATGGGTGGGCTGTGATTTAGTATGACTGGTGTCCTTATAAAAAAGGCAGTTAGGACACAGACATACACAGGAATGAGACCATGAGAAGACACTGGAAGAAGACAGCCATTTACAAATCAAGGAGCTAGGACTTCAGAAGAAACCAGGTGGTCAGTACCTTCATCCTGAATTTCCAGACTCCAAAACTGTGAAATAAATTTCCGTTGTTTAAGCCACCCAGTCTGTGGCACTTTGCTATAGCAGCCCTAGCAAACTAACATGCTCTTGTCGTCACTGATTTGTTTTCTATGGCCCTGCTTGTAGAAAATAAAATCCCATGTGCAAGGCCTTTCTTCTTTTTATAATAATATTCATAGTTCCTGCCAAAGTGACTGGACTTTACTGTGTTCTCAACAAATTCTCTTTGAATGAAAGAATGACAAGAGACAAAGACAGTAGGCAAAGACAGACTTCACATTCATGTTTGCCTCCATCTGAATTTGATTCTCTTTCTCTTTCCACCATGCACCTTTGGTAAAGCAGGCTACACCAAGGCCTCTTAGAGACAAAAGTGGGTTCTGACTTCCAGGTATCAAAATGCAGGCATTTCAATACAAGAGTTCAGGATTTAGGATGTGGACACTTTATCTCAATACAAAAAGAAGCCACGGATTCCTTGCTTGTTAGTCTACATGGAGGGAGACATAATGTTAAACTCTGCAGCATTGTCTTTGGCCTTAAGAAGCATCCAAGGAATGAGCTGGAACAACCTGGGGACTCGTGAACATAGTCAATATGATACCAATAGCTCAGAGATAACTGAAACAGATAAGAGCATCAGTGGATCCAGCTATGAGGAACTGGGAAAGACAGAGGCAGGGAAAATGGGATAGTGTCTGAAATAATTAGACCATGCCCCTCAGAAAATCTTCTATAACCTTCCAGGTTATTTGCTTCTAAAGCTCCCTGTGTATATTTTTATTATACTGCCTACTGCATCGTAGGGATATTATAGGTTTACACATATTTCTACTACCAGACTGTCTTGTTCAGTTATCATGTCTTATTTATCTTTGTATCTCCAGCACTTCCCACAGTGCCTATCCTACAGTAGGTGCTCCATACATGTTCAGTAGAATCTGAAATGGATATAGAAATAGGCAGTATACTTAAAGGACATAAAGTAGACTAAAGTACATAGGTTATTATTTATTTTGTTCTTGTTTCTTATGCTATCTATTCATAGAGGGTCACTTTAGCTGTGAATTATTTTATATAAATATTTTACACTAGTAAACTTCCTGAAAAAGTGTTTGGGCTCAAATGGTTGCAATATCTATCATACTGTAAGCACTCAAGAAAGTTTACTGAATAAATGATCAACTCATAACTTCTTTCCTGATTTTTTACCTGTAAACTGAAATAATACATGTGCTCTCTCAGATTAGTGAGACAATTAAATTGAATAGCAATGTGAGAAGCCCTTTGAAAATGTTCAGATGTTGTACAGACATTGTCATTGGAATTGTTACTGGTCTGATCCTTTAACAGATAAACAAGCGTAAATAGGAGGGGTGAAGAAGAGGCTATAACAGACAGATCCAGAGTATCTAATATGGGCTTCTCACCCTCCCTGTTAGACTAATGGTTGGATCTTGGCTCTGTCACTTCCTGGGTGGACTTGGATAAGCTATTCACTCTCTGTAAGCAGTAGGATATTTATCTGATCATATTTATGGACTCTATAACATATTAAATTAGGTATTTTATATAAAATGCCTAATATGATCTCATTAATTCTAGATATTCAAGAAATGACTGCTATTATTTTTATTTCTTCCAAGCTTATTTCACATTACAGAAATGTCTACAGAATGCTTTCACTCAGTTTTTTTTTAAGTATTATGTACGTGTGCATTTAAGCATGAATTTTCTCTTTAAAGAGGATATATAAGTACCCAGGAGGAGGAAAAGTGTGCAGACTGACATATCAGCATTCTCAGAAGAAAGGTAGAAACATAACTCATGGATTTTGGCAAAGAAAGTCATATACTTCCCCACGCCCCAGTTTCTTTCCCTGGAGAGCACCCATACTAACACCTGCTGATTGCTCTTGGGTTCTGTAGAAGAGACTGCATTCTGCATTCTGTATTTTAAAGGGAAAAGAATCATTCTCTTCCAAAATATACCAGTTACTGGCTGTATGGCAGTGGGCAAAGCTCTACATTCTCTGGATATAATTTATAAAGTATAGATTATTCTTGTATCTTGTCTTCACTTAATGATACAACAAATAGTTACTGAGCATCCACTATATGTCTGGCACTGTACTAGTTGCCTTGAGTTCATCAATGCACAAAGAACTCTGCCTTCTTGGAGCTTACCCAGAGAATCAAAAACAGATCATATATGCCAAATTTAATAAATAAGAAAGGCATATAGTATGTTAGAAGGTGAAATATCCTTATAAAAATTCGATTGGGGAAATCAAGGTTGGGGGCTGCACAAACTGAACATGAAGTATGGCACTGGGGTAAGTGTTAAGAAGAGTCCGAGACTGGACCAAATATTTTTAAGTGGTGCGAGAATTAGCCAAGAGAGATCTATGGGCAGAGCATTCTAGATAGAGGAAACAGCTGGAGCAAAGTCTCTGAGGTATACGTATGTTCCCAGTATGTTTCAGGAACAAAGAATTTTTGTGAAAACCAAGGGAAACCATGTCTATGTGGGCAATATGTCAGCTATGAAGTAATGTATTAATATTGATGGTGTCATAATTTGTTCTGTTCTGCCACTAAATACCCATACTAACAGGCAAGTCACTATCTCTTGACTCCATTTCCTCTTTTAAAGGGGGCATCTTGGAAGTTAAAGTCTAGCATAAAAATTCCATGACTAAGTGTAATTTTGGCATTTGTTCTAACCTCAATTTTTTTCCTTATTCACCTACTCTAATAAAAGTGAATCCAAGTAGAGTTTAAAATGAGTATAAGATTTGATGAGAGGGGAAAAGAGTTTAAACAAAAACGTCCTCTATGTACTCTATTTCATCATTTAGCCCACAGATGTAAACCACGTTATTTTCTAGGTTCATAAAGGCTGTAAATGCTTCAAAAAATATCAAAGTCATGAAAAGCAAGGAAAAGAATGAGAGAGTATCAAAGATTGTCGGGGAGTAGGAGACGTGACAAATGCAATGCAGTACCTTGGATTTGATCCTGGAATAGAAAAAACTGGTGAAGTCCAACTAAGTCTATAATTGAGTTAATAGTGCTGTGTCTATGTTAATGTATTAGTTTCAATATGCACCATGGTTGTGTATTAACATTAGGGGAAGCTGGATGATGAGTACACAGGAACTCTCTGTACTATGCTTACAACTCATTTTAATCTAAAATTAATTCAAAACAAAATTTTTGGAAGTGTGTAGGGAATACTGTCTCATGATTTATGTTTGCCTTGAATCCCAATAGTCTTTACTTATTTTCAATTATTGGAAGGAAACTGAAAACAAATAAGATATGAATAGCTTCAATAATGTATAAGAAGTATAATATTTTCTTTACAATACAATTTTTGTTTAAGAAACGTGAATGAAATACTGTCAATGATCCCAAAGGAAGGAAAAACACTAACTATGAAACCATTGCTAAAATAAAGCCAAACAGAAAAAACGTTTAACTGCAAAACAGAAACAGTAAAATGCTAGCCTCCCTATGCTTGGAAATAAAATCATCTGACCATAATTTAGCACAGAACCTTGCACACAATAGGCAAAAGAGTATGTATTTATTCATTAGATGTAAAAATCATATTTTCATCCATTAAAAACTGCATACCTTTCTGGTGAAAAGTTTCAATGACAGAATAATGTTGCCTGCATTGAGATATCTCCAGCTATGTTTCTAACAGGACTTGGCATAATCTGTTTGCCAAACCTCTTCCCTGCCAAGAACCCATGTCTTATAAAGTTGGCAATGCTTGTCCTAGACCTTGAGAGAGTATTACAGGAATGAATCAAATAACATAGGAATAATGCTATAGGATCTCAGATGAAGGGAGTCCTGTCAGTGCAATGTAAGAAAAGTAAGAATTTGTCTTTTTTTTTTTCCTTGAGGCTGGTGATGATTATAATGACTAATACATAGCTCTGTACCAAAGCTCAGTGTGGCCATTTTTAGGTCTAATGAAATAACTGGCCTAACTCCAATCGATGTATATTATGCTCCGTCAGTACACAACTTCTTGGCAGCAAACTGCAAGCTGGTCAGCCAGCAAAACTGGTCAGATAGCTGGGGCTATAAGTGCTATGTCACTGGCAGGATGTTCCAAGTTTGGAACAACAAAGCCAAAGTTGAGCCATAGAGCTCTCTGCAATTTGTCATACTTTTTGATTAGTGCCCACGTAAAATACTTGAACTTAAGAAGCAAAGGCTACATACATGTAGGCACTGCCCAGTGTGATATAGGGTGTGGAGAAGGAGGAACAATTACGAGTCTGCTTGTTAAATCAGCCCATCAGAGAAAGCGGAAACAATTTTACCAGAAAAAAATAAGTCAATTTAGACTATCAGCTGAGCTTTCAAGTATAAGACTTTTATAAGTAACACTATGATGAATAGCCATTTACATGCAGCAGAAAGAAGAACAGAGCTTTTGGGATTTGGAATGGATTACCTTTCTTCATAAAATGGAAATATGAAGAATGCCAAAACAGGGGGAAGGGTATAGCTCAAGTGACAGAGCACATACTTAGCATACACAAGGTCCTGGGTTCAATCCCCAGTACCCTCTCTAAAAATAAATAAATAAGTAAATCCAGTGACCTCCCCCCCAAAATGAAAAAATAAGTAAACAATTTTAAAAAATGCCAAAACAGAAAGTGTACTAAGCAAAAGGGAGAAAAAGACATCAGAGTTCTCCATAATCCTCACTCAAACTTGGAATTGGGAACACACTGTGAATAGAGAAACTAACACAGCATTTCCCGATGACTTGAAATGGCTGTATCAGGGATGTCAGTATGATATTCCCAAGATGTGTATCTGTCTTTACTTGAAACTGGGTCCAAATATTTTGAAAGATCTAATCAACCTGGAGACATGAAAGGTTACCTGCTTGGCTGATCACTCTTAACTCCAAGCCTTTCCTTCACATTCAACTGCTTTCTTGGCCTGTGTACACTGGAGCAGATAAAAAACATGAAAACATGGTAAGATACTCACTCATGATGTTTCTAATTGGAAATAGCACAAAGAGAAAAAGAGGCTTTATCACGTTATTTCCAAACGAAAATGTTCTCTGAAAGTATGTTTCCCACAATATAGCCTGTTGGCTTTCACAGTTGGTCATTCTGCAAGGAGCCTCTGGCTGCACATTGTATGGTAAAGAGCAGAAACGATATCTAACTCAGTAACCTCAGCTGCAGCTCAAATATTAACTATTTCCCCAGCAGGATGCCAGAGTTCCACAGTGCTCAGATGGTCCACTGAGGCAGTGTATTAGCTCTGCTCTCTAGGAATACAGAGTCTCACTACTGTGTGTGGTAGACAGGGGAGTCCACAAAGCAAGATGGTTTTGTTACTGATAGATCCTAATGAACACAATTTTTGGTAAAAAAAAGAAGGGAAGGAAGGAAGAAGGAAAGGAGGGAAGGAAGGAAGGATGAAAGGAAGAAAGGAAGGAAAATAAAACAGGAAGGTGGGAGGAAGGAAGAAGAAAAGGGAGAGACAAGGGGAGACAGAGGGAGAGGGGGAAGGGAAGGAAAAAAATGGCTTTAAATAGGAAGAGATAAGAATTCTGCATTTTGTAGGCTGATATTCAATCATGAGGAGTTAAAGTAATCTCTCAAAGAGTCTCCTACTTGATCATGGTTATTGATTCAATACAAATACTAATTATAACAAAAATACAAAAGTTAATTTGACGTAAAAGTCAGGGTCATTTGCAATGGTGTTTCTATTAAGCAGAAAAACAATGATCAGCTTAAAAAATAGGTGATTCTCCTTGTGGGTAATATTTTATTCAGAAGACTTTATTATAAACTTACAAGAGGAAGATAGGAGGGTATTTCAGTTCAATAAAATAAATTTTAAAAGTTTACCAAATTATAACTCATAAATAAGTAATAACATTTTTATTTTGCAAGGATTTTTTCAATCGATAATTGAAGACTTTTTTAAACACTAATACTCTCAACCCAGCTGCACCCACCCCATAAACTATTACCTTGCCATACAGTCTAAATAACCGTTTGTTCAAGATAAAGATATTCAAATTATTCCATTCTGCTACATTAAGAAATTGATCAGAAAGTGCTAAGCAGCTGTCTGTAACTTGAAACATTTGTAAAATTTTAATCAGCATCAAAGTAGGCCACCTTGATTTTTTTCAAAAACAAAACATATAAACAATCATTCTGCTCCATTTTATTTCTACGACAGTGCATGTATCATAATGAATTACTAACTCAATAGAGAGCAATATGGTATAATGGAAGAACCAGGGGATTTAAAGTCAGAAGACCTTTTTTTGAGTCCTGGCTCTGCAATTTACTAGATATGTGACCTCAGGCAATTGATTTAATCGAGCTGAATGCGTTTCTTGCTGCGCATACCTCTTGTGGGGATAAAATGGGGCAATGTCTGTGAATGTCTATTCCACCCAATAGTAGGCATGAAATGGTCAAAAGGCTGTCCTCTGGGCTACAGCAACCAGGGAGAGTGTTTAACAGCATCACACAGGAGTGGCATAGTGCTGCATAAAGGAGGAATCAGTTTTCAACTTCAACCTCAAAAAGAAAGTTACTTTTCAGCCCAAGAGAGTAAAAAATAATCCTCCCCATGTCTCAGTACAGCAGAGAGAACACTGTGGATGAGAGATGGAATACAGACATAAAACAGATCACCTTTTCTCCTAACTGCAGAAAAAAGAAACACCACTCCTGAAGCATTAAATCAATACAGCAGACATAATCCAGTACAGATGGAAAGGAAAAAACTACCACAGAAATCAATTTACAAAAGAATGGGTGCTAGAAGTAAATCATCAACAATGGCAACAAAAGGGACCAAGATCATTTGCAAATCTTAAGGACTGTGAATAAAGAAAGTCAGCCTTGATATATATGGGAGAAGAACATGATCATAACTAAGAGTTAGGTAAATTTGAAAGACAAGGAATCCATACTTTATCAGAAATAAAATTGATTTCCCTAGTTTTTATTTGTGTGTGTATATATGTACGTATATACATATATATCTCTACAGACATGTGCACACACACGTGTGTAACGTTGTATACTAAAAGAAGCACTGATTTCATTCCAGGGTTCAGTTAATCTTATCTACTATGTTTTCTCTCCCCCAGATTTCTGAGTTCTTAAAGAATTCTCTGGATGTTGTTATAATATGTAACTGTACCTGGAAGGAAAAGACTCCACCCGAGATTTTCAGATAGGATACTGGAACACCAGCTGCATAACTGTTGGTAAGCAACCTCATTTTGTGAACTGTTTCTGTTTGGAGATGCTACACCTGATTTAAAACAAACAAATAAACAAACAGAAACTCTTAGGAAACCTAGAGGCTTGTTTGAAGGGTTAGCTATTCCAGGCTGTATCTGAGCTACCAAAATATCAGTGATCAAAAAATGATCCTCCACTGTCTGGGAATATCTTTGAGCAAAAGCTCTAAAAGAGATGCCCATGAAGGGAAATCAAGTTTTCCTTAGGAAGTATATTTACATATTTATTTACATATATACATACATAAAATATATTTACATATATCCCTGGAAGATATATTTATACTTGTTAACTATGAGCCTAGTTACATTTAAAAACATGGGAGACATTTTAAGAAACACCCTTTAAAGTGTAGTTTGGGTACTTTTGTGTTTTCACGTCAGAACTTTTTTCTACAATTCCTGTAAGAGTTATTCAGAAGACTACTGAAAGGGCTGATAAACTCAAACAAGACTGGTCTTTTTCCAGGAAGTATTCTATGACAATGACTCCAAGAATCTACCCACTTGGGACACCAAAAGAGTTATTGCATTCCTTGGGGAGGTAATGGTAAGAAAGCTTCCCTTTCCAGTATCTGAAAAGGGTCTTTCACTTTGTATTTCATAGAGTGAACTAAGAAGAATTTTCTTTGCTCTGTGAAATAAATTATATATTGTTACTAATAGTTAATGTCTCCATTAATGCTGTCTGGAAAACAATAAACACATGAACATGGTTCAGTGCTTCCAGTGCTTTAAGCCCCTCCCCACTGAGAAACGGCAAACCTCTCCCAAAAGTGGTCAGTGCTGCTTCTCTGGTCCTGTATTTGCAAATCCAGGTATTTGCTTTTTAATTGTACTTGCCCACAACATTTACACAGATATGATAAAGGTATCGATCACTCAAGGTCCATGAATATCCAGCTCTTCTTTATGTGGCACCAAGTGTAGCATTTCTTCTCCCTTTCTGCCTTATACAGAAGCCTAAGTTGATATTAAAAGGTTGTGGTAGCATGAAACCTGCTTTCAGACAATCAGCTTAAGTCATTGGCTCTTCAGTGTTATCCTATTTATACCAGTTCATTATATTGTACTTAATATGAAATTACAATGACTCACTCCTAAGTGCAGCTTTCTTAGACTTAATTAGACACTGAAGAATTATTAAACATTTGACAGCATATTGTACATTTGATCTCAGTATTGAATTCTCATTGATATTAATGCACACACAATGTAATATGCCATGTTCCTCTGACTGTAAGCTTATGTAACGTTTCTCAATTTAACAGCTTTTTGGATGCCTGGATTCTTTCAGATGTGTGGCACATAAATGTTTTCTAACAAGTTAGATATAACTCTTAATTAAAAATAAGAGAATCTGATCAGGTAAGGAACAGCACAAAGGCCATTTTAATTAGGGGAAAGTCATCTGGGTTCCAAATTTCAAGTCTGCCCCTAACTATGTGAAATATTTTAGGTGTGTTACTTAAATGTATCAGTTTTCTCACTTCTAAAAATCAATGTATTAAACCACATGGTTCCTAACCCTTCTCAGCTCTAACATGTAATGATTTAACAAATTGTTTTTGAAGATTCCATCATAGAAAGAGCCACATTCTTTAATCAGAGGTCTGATTTCACCAAATTCAAGTGCCTCATAGCTCTTGTCAAATGATTTAAATTAATAGGCAGAGATATGAATTCTACTTGAGTTCATCTTATAGTATTTCTTTCCTATTAGTTAAAGTCTGGAAAATATTTACTTGTTATAAAAACACAAATGAATAAGAAAATGGATAAATTAGAATCCAATAGCATTTTAAAAGAATAAGATCTGTATCCAAATATTATTAGTAAGAAATCAATAATTCTTATACTATGGAAAATATATAGGAAAGCTATATAAGTGGCATAGGGACATCTACGTATTTAGTTTAGTTCTTAAACAGTTTCAACAGCACCACTGGCAGGGCATGCTGCCCTGTGAAATGGATCTTTCAGCTTAAACATGTTTTTAAGCTTAGTGGATTTATTATATCTTGAAAAAATGATTATTATTAGAAGAAAAATAAATGTTAACTTTCTACAATCTAATACATCATCATACACAAATGTAGCACAATAAACTGTTTTTATTACAATTTCATCATCTGAATAGAAGTTATAGTGTTAGCGCTTTCAAGAGATGGTTCTATCTGCATGCACAGTGAGGGTGAGTTGGCAAAATGGTCTGTAAGGCATATCAAATTTATTCTGTGAGGCAGATAAAGGTCTTTTAAAGGTCTTACTCCACTTGTGGAATGAATTTCTTATCGTGTATGAAATTTTGAGTGTAACACATTTTTCCCCCCCTGAATGTGGTTTGTTTTCAAAAAGAATAGCTAGAGAATTTCACTACTGTACACGTAGTACAGAGATTTTTAATTAAAGAAAAATTACACCTGGCATGGTTATTAGCATTAAAAACAATTATCTATTCATTATTCAGAAAAGCATTTAGGGCAAATTATATAAATACATTTATTCACAGAAAGAAGGAAATATGAATGCTGAAATTTGACCGTCAGGAACACAGAGCTACATTTAGATTTTTTAAGAATGATTGGAGAGGGTGGGCACAGTATTTTTCCCCCTTTTGAGCACATGGAAAACAGTTGAAAAAGATATATTAAAAGTACATTTTCTCTCACTTAGCATTCATTATCACAAGGATTTTATGTATAATAATGTTTTAAAATATATGTTCAAATGAGATTAACAAATTGAGCTCCTTATGCCTGGCATTATATGAAAATTTCTAAACAGTATATGTTCATCTTCACAACCATCTATAAACATTGGTAGTACTATTATTATTATGATTATCCCTATTTCTAGAGCTGAAGATATTGAGGTGCATAGAGATTGATTATTTTGCTCATTAGCAAACTTTATTGAATTTCTACTATGTGCCAGGTTCTTCACTAGGCCCAGGGTAGGGGAGTGGCTGTCCTCCAGAAGATAAAACGTGGGGAAAAACAATAAGCAAAAATTAACAACAACTGTAATAAAATTGATCATATATAAAATAATTATTTGATTCTAATTTATGAAAAATATAAATTCAAATATCTTCATTGCTGATACAACAATTTCAAATTTCTTGATGCACCAGAATATAACCACCATGAAGCAAAATGGTTTGTCTTATTTACAACTCCCAGAGTGCTACCTGGCGCATAACATTTTGTTGTATAAATTAAGCACTGAATAAAACTATTACTCTTTTTCTTATTCCCCTCACCCATCCTAAGAGAAATCTG
Source organism: Camelus dromedarius (assembly GCF_036321535.1). Taxonomy (NCBI): domain Eukaryota; kingdom Metazoa; phylum Chordata; class Mammalia; order Artiodactyla; family Camelidae; genus Camelus; species Camelus dromedarius. The sequence goes on along the minus strand of NC_087442.1, from coordinate 30,639,493 downwards.
CCATGCCTGGAATTGCCTTTTCATGATATGAGTTTAGTCAAGAGTTATAGAAGATATGGGGAATAAACAAACCAGTTGGACCAGTTATTACCAACTTGAAAGTATTACAGTAATTGACAAAACATATGGATGAAAGTATTTTTATCTTCATCTTCATCACTCTCTATCATTTCAATGCTATAAAAATATTTGCCTTACACAAAAATTCTCTTATTTTCTGGTGTTTAGTATTTTCTCAAGTTTTATGGCTACTTCAGGTATCATTATATTGTAACTGATACTTGTTTTCCTCACATGTTTTTCCTACCATGTTAGGCAGCCCTGTGCAGATGAAATATATCAACTAAGTTAAAATAAGAACTAATGGAAAGGATTAACAACAAAGATATCAACAAAGAGGAGATACACTCTAGAGAAATACTATGACACCTTCAACTACGAAGATAGGTACAATCTGCTGTAGACATTTATATTGTCTTTTAAAACCCAGGAAATCAAATCAGATAATGCCTTGAGTTTCCAATCACTTAAGATTAGAGCTCAGGTAAAATCCCTCAGCTGAAAAAGGTAAAAGATGGAAAATTTGAATTACTTGTCCATGGATAATATAGCTGGGAATAAAGCATAACTCCTGCTTTCTTAATTTCATAGTGTAGCTACTAATCTTATTTAGGTTTATTTATAAAACTGTTTCAGTAAGTAAAAGATGAAACTGCCGTCTGCAGACGTAGAGTTTTCTTTTCATTACCTGATGCCTGGCATCTGATTTATGCTCCCTGGAGTTATTGGAGTTATTGAATATTGTGAGTCAATTAAACACTTTCAAATTTAAAATATTTACCATATCATCAAGTAGTACTAATAAACATCCTCACTTGTGTTTTCTTGTATATACACTGGGTGCTCCTATAGAGAACATGCCAAGAACTGGAATCAAATATCAATACCCACAAATTATCATCCAGAATGACTTTTCCAATTTATATCTCCATCACGTTTTTTTCAACATTTTTCTTTCCTCTATCCTTTGCTAACATTGGTATTACCACATTTTTTCTTTTTTACCAATCTGACATTCAAAAAATATGTATTGGTTCTTTCATTTGCATTTTCCTGGTAATAAATGAGGTTGAGCACTTTCTAATATATATCAATCAGGTACATTCCCTTTTCTGAAAATATTTTGTTCATATCCTTTCTCTTAACATTTTTTCTCTTTTTTCTTGTCATTAGTAGGAGTACTTTATATCATTTACATGTAAATTGCTTTATTTGTTCCATATATTCCAAATATTCTGTCTAGTCTACTACTTGCATGATATTTTTACTTAGAGGTATAGTCATATGTGTATGTATTGTTCTTTTTGGCTTTTGTATATACAAGAATACTTATCATCCCAAGTTCAAAATATAGCTTCCTATATTATCTTCTAAGAAATTATAGGTTTTTAAAAAGGTCTTTGCACTCTATACACACTTTGAGATTTGAATTTATACATATTTCCATGTGGGTCAACAACTTTCCCAATACCATTTATAATATAATCTATTTCTTTACCCAGTGATTGATAGGCTATGGTTATAAATTTTCCTGTGTAGTTAGTTTCTTTACACATTCCCATGGAAATACTACCTTGTTCATTTTTAATCAAAACTTATGCAACCCTAAGTTTCATTTATTACTTTGTTCATTAATTCCATTCTACCCGCTACTACTGTATTCCATTTGTTGGAGTATTCTCTCAGAAATCTATGGTATGCTTTCTAAGTCACTGTGTGCCTGAAAATGTCTTTATGTCAATCTCACGGAATAGCCATTTGGCTGGATTTAAAATGCTAGTTAAAATTCTCTCCCAACTCATCCTGCCCATTCTTCTGTTCAGGGTCACTGATGGGAATCTGATGGCAATTTGATTCTCATACATTTGTGGATACTCTGGGTATCTTTCCTTCTGTCTCACACTGAAGAAATTTTAAGGTTCCTCTTTTAGGCCTTCTCTCATTTGCTGTTCTAAACTCATGATATTCATTTTAGTGAGTTTTTAAAAAAAATTTATTTCCACTGAGTATGTACTGAATCCTTTCGATCTCAGAACTTGTGTCTCTCTTGTTTTAAGACATTCTACTTGCTTTCTCTCCATTGAACTTATTTTTTCTTTCTCCAATTGCTATTGAATCAAATTTGTGAATTCTCAATCCATCCTGCATGAGGCTTTTCTTGAATGTTGTGTATATTTTATATTTTATGCTCCATTCTGGGAATACTCATCCAACCAACAAACTCATTTTCCCTCACCTAAATCCATTCTGTTATTCATTCCAACAATTAAAGTTTTATTTCATATCAATAATTAAATTGTCCATTTCAATGATTTCTGCTACCTTTCATTTCTCTCAAAATATAAATGCAATTTATTTTAAAGTCCTCTATAACTTAAATTTATTAACTCTGCTTACTTAGACGTGCTATTTTTTGAGTTGATCATTATTCATTCATGATGTTGGCTTTCCTTGATTTTATTAGTTTTTTATTGTGCACATTTTTGGGGAGTTGAGATGCTTTTCTAGGCTTCGTATGCACAGTCCGCTTAGGGTAGAGGCAGGGCATGACATGGCTTTTACTTCTCTGTGTTATAGTGAGAGGAGTTCTGGGGCAGGCCCGCCAGCTGTGACAAGACCTTGGCTTGCCTTTGCTCTTGACTTCTCACAAATGTTGCTATCTACCTGGGCTATTGTTCTCATTCTTTGATTCAACATCCTGCTTCCACTGTCCCCACCTGGAGGAAGCCCAGTTATTCCACTGCTGCTGCTGCTGCTTGTCTCCAGATGTGCTAGAGACTTCTGGCAGCTCAGTCTAACTAATCTCTCTGTTATCTTCTTCTGTGTCTTCTCTTCCTCCAGGTGTCCATCATCTTTGGGAAGAAGCATGCTTGCTATCACTACTACTTTTGCTATAGTATCATCCTTCGTAAATCTTGAGTTACGGTTTCTTTCTTTTATTAGATACCATCTGCTCTTAATTTGTCAGTATTCTTCACAATTTCTAGTCTACTATGGAGTCTCCTCGTTTTCCAAAAACGATTATGGATTTTGGAAATACATATTTTCTCTCATTTATACAGATTTGAGGAAAGTAAGGGAGGCTATAGAGTATGTTCCTTATATGTTCCTTTATAGGGAACAGATGTATTTTCATTTCCTGCAAGAACATAGAATAACTTAAATTCACCATAAGGTGTAAATATTTGATACCACTGAACCCAGAGAACTGTGCCTCACTACTTGATATTTGAACTTCAGCAACTTGCCTAACTACTATAATCTGATTTTTTCCATATATAAATTTGTGATGGTTGCCCCACTGTAATAGCTCCTCTCCAACTTAGAATGCTTTGGAAGCCCCATCAAACTATCTATGGGGAAGGACCAGTTTTTTGTTGTCGTTGTTTGTTTGCTTTTAACTTCTAACATCTCTCGGTATGACACTTTTGTGAAGTATGTAGTCATGCACTTGGGCTTCCTGGTAATGCCAAATTGCTTTAAAAGTTTCTAAATGCTCACTGTCACCTTTCCACTTACCTCACTGAGGACCAGTGAGACAGTCTGCAGGCTGACCTCAGTTTACACTTCGTGTGGGACTGTTCTCTTAGAATAAGGACTATCTCCTTCCAGTAGAAACTCAGGCTGCATCCTGTGCTGTGCCTGAACTTCCAGCACTTTGCACTGACTGAGGCTTATTCTGCTCTCTGCCCTATCAGACTATCTGCAGGTCCCAGAACATGATGTGGGCTCCCACATGATTATGCATGTGTACATATTGGATAGAATTATTTCTTTCACTTTGCTAAAGCCGTAATCGCTCATATGTTACTTATTTGTCTTTTTGAAAAACTGGGCTTAAGTACCATTTCATTTTAAGGACTTTGTGACTTTTTGGGGTCAGAATGTGCCCTCTTCTCTCCAGTCTCATAATCATAATATTCTTTACCCACTCCTGTTATACCTCTTATCTCTGTAGTTTTTATTTGTATGTTTGCTTGTTTGGCCTCCCTCCATCAGAGGATTATTTCCCTTCTACTGCTTGTAATCCTGGGGGTTTTTTGTTCCTGTTTTTTGTTTTTTTTTGGTATCTTAAGAACATAATGGCATTGTATTTGAAAATGTTTAGCAATTACATATTTAGAAATAAATATAAATAAGTACTATGTTTTATATTTGCTTTAGAACATAAACACACACTGCCTTAATTTTACTACTATAAACTTAGTCATATAAAACTATGCTTTTTCAACAAGATGACTCCTATTTTCATTCAGTTCTGAGAAATTCTCATCTATCTCTCTGTCAGCTCATCTCCTCTCTTACCTCCCTGTCCATTCCTTCCAGAACTCCTGTTTAGCGTATATTGGACTTTCTCATCATTTATTCTCTGAGTTTTTTTTTTAAATTTATATTTATTTTCTATTTCTTTATCTTTTGTTCACCAATATGTTTGATTTCCTCAGTACAGCAAACTCATCTTCCAATTAGCTTATTCTTTTTTTATAAACCACTTGTTGAGTTTTTAATTTCAGTTACTATTTTTTTCATCTCCAGAATGGCTATGTATAATCAAATCCTGCTATAATATAATAATAAGGGTCCCAAAATTCAATCATATTAAATATTGAATTGAGTTATTTCAAGAGAAATATTTCATAAATTACTGTCTTCAACATAGGCATTAAAACTCTCTCCTAGTTCCAATACCTTCATAAACCATTCACTTAATCGCCTCTTCATCAAGAATTGCTGTTTCATATTTTTAAGATTGCTTAAGTAGATATTAAATTGTTAGATGTTATACATTTTTGCTGTGGGTTTGGTATGGAGGAGTTTATTATATCAGTTCAATTAACCAAACTGACTAGAAGTCCTATTTTTTTCATCCATCATGTGGACTATGTGCATCCTAGGCTGGGAACTGATCCCCAGCCTTCTGCTCACCATGAGGGTCAGAGCCAGGCTAGATGTTCTGAACCAGTACCCCCAGACTACTAAATCCTGGCCTAATAATTCTGCACACAGACATCCACTTGATGCCTGTGTTCATTTTCTCCCAAATGTGACTCACTCATAGTATGAGCTTACTTAAGTGTAGACTATATGTAGGTTTTTAAGGTATTTCCCATCCCTTCCTACATATATTCTAGTATATTTTGAAAACATATTTGCATTGCAGTAAATTTACTAACAGTTTGTATGTTAGAATTCTACTTTTGTGACCAATTAGTTTCATTCACAAATTTTTTAACTGAGGAGCTGTCTTGGATGGTATTTCTGATATATTAAATAAGAGCCTATAATCAGAAAAATACCATTTACTTCAAAGTTGATTCTTCATTTTGAATTAATATAGGTTCATTGTTTTCATTTTTATTGAATGTAAAAATAGTACTAAAGTAACTTTGGGGGAATAATAGCATTGTAGAAGGAAAATTACAAAAGATTCCTTCCTAACATTTAAGAAGAGCAATAAAAAATTTCAGGAAACAAGTGAAAAACATACAGCAGCATTTATAATAGGATGCAAGTGCACATCCTAAATTGTGAGATATGAAATCCAGTGATACAGAGAAAGAGAACAAAAAACTACGAAGAGCTACTGTTCCACCCCAGAAGCTATGTAGAAGGACAAGTTAACATTATCTTTAAAATATGTGTTGATATCCTACAAACAACTTGGAGAGAAACAAACTGAGAGGTATGGGTAAGGAGTTCAGGAGAAAATACATGCCATTAACTTGAGAAAATAGAAGCCTTCTAAAACCAGGAAAGTTACTTGGTCTCACCACTCTTTCTAGACAAAAAGAAAGTGGAGAGAAAACTGTGGATAATAAACCAGCACATATTAGTTTCTCCAAGTTTGAACAAGCAATTATATAAGGAAAACAAACAAATAAAAAACAAGTCTCTGAGAGAGGCAAATGAAGTGTAGGGATAATCGCATAAAGTCTCAGTTGACACTGTACTCCTCTAAAGAGAAATTTTTTTTAACATTTTTTATTGATTTATAATAATTTTACAATGTTGTGTCAAATTCCAATGTAGAGCACAATTTTTCAGTTATACAGGAACATATATATATTCATTGTCACATTTTTTTTCTCTGTGAGCTACCATAAGATCTTGTAAGAGAAATATTGATAATATGAACCAAAATATTTAATTTACCTACTAGAAGGAAATGATTCCTACAATAGTAGGAATGAAAGGAATTTTTTTTCATTAGATAAAGATTGTTACTTGGGGTCTTCTAAGGAACAGACTAGCATAGGATTAATTCTACAGGGATTTAATTAAATAACTGGATGGGAGAAGATGAGAAGGGGGCCAGGAGGCTGCGAGGCCCGTCAGAGCATGAGGCAAGCCTGACCTTTAGTAAAAGAGAAGTGAAGGGAAGACTGCACAGTAGTATCCCAGACTATTGGGCAGTTTAGGAAAGATTCAGCAAGACTTTCAGGGAATCCTTAAGTCAAAGTTAGTTATCAGTGGAACCCCATGTCTTCTAGGAATGGTCTTAACTTAGTATCCTTCTATGCTCAGTCAGTGGCTGAAAGAAGCCCATGGGATGCATTATCTCAGAGCAAACATAGCAATGAAGTTCAGAGCACAGCAGCTGGGGCCCTTGGTCAATGATCTACTATTCTTTATAATGGTTGAGTCTGCAAGGTGCATTTTTATGACTACCACAAAGGTTATGTACCTAAACTCTGAAGCACATATCATATTTGATAGTAAAAAAGAAAAGAAAAGAAACATTCCCTTTAAACTTAAGAAGGCAACAATATACTGAAGGTCTTAGCCAATGCAATATGACAGATAAAGCAGGGAGACAGAAATTAGAAATAAAAGCCACAATATGGTTGCCTAGCTAACTAAACTCAAGTGAATGTATTTTTAAATTCTTAAAGCTAATAATATAACTCAGTAAATTAACTGGGTTAAAAATCAGTATGAAACAATCTTATATAGAAACACATCCAAATGTAAAATGTAGTAATGAAACAAGAGTTTCAAAATAGCATAAAAAAACAAAAAAAGTAATAATTCTAATAAAGAGATGCAAACTCTCTGATCACAGTGCTTTGAGACTAGAAATCAACTACAAGAAAAAAACCGCAAAAACCACAAACGTGTGAAGGCTAAACAATATGCTACCAAAAAACCAACAGATCACTAAAGAAATCAAGAAATACCTGGAGACCATTGAAAATGCAAACACAATGATTAAAAAATCTACAGGATGCAACAAAAGCATCCCTTCTAAAAAGAGAAAATCAAATACTGTATGATATCACTTATATGTAGAATATAAAAAAAAATGAACAAGCATAATGAACAGGACAGAGGTATAAACACAAAGAACAAATATGTGGTTGCCAGAGAATTGGGGGGTGGGGAGAGGAAAGATATAAGTGACGGACTTTAAGAAGTACAAACTTCTAGTTGTAAAATAAATGAGTCATAAGTATGAAATGTACAGTGTGCAGAATATAATCAGTACCTTTGTAGTATCTTTGTATGATGACAGACGTATCATGGTGATCACTTTGAAATAGACACAAATATTGAATTACTATGTTGTGTACCAGGAACTAACATAATGTTGCAGGTCAATTACACTTCAAAAACAAACAAACAAACTTATAGGAAAAAGAAATCAGATTCGTGGTTACCCAAGGCAGGGGGTGAGGTGAGGGAGAATTGGATGAAAGCAGTCAAAAAGCACAAATTTCCAGTTATAAGAAAAATGAGTGCTAGGGAATGTAATGTTCAACATGATAAATAGAATTAATACTGCTGTATGTTATATATGAAAGTTGTTAAGAGAGTAAATCCTGAGTTTTCATCACAAGAAAAAAATTTGTTTCTATTTCTTTAATTTTGTATCTACATGAGATGGATGTTCACTAAACTTGTGATAATCATTTCATGATGTACATAAGTGAAATCATTATGCTGTCCTCCTTAAACTTAAAACAGTGCTGTATGTCACTTATATCTCAATAAAGCTTTAAGAAAAAAAAAGAGATGCAAAATATCTGAAAGCTATTGAGGGTACAAAGGAAGATTCGATTTCATAGAGTGATAACGGCACAGATAGCAAGACTAAAAATTGTAAAGATGTAAATTTTGCTCCAATTAATCCATAAACTAAATGCAAGAAATAGTCTAACAGAATTTACTGAATTATGAAAAATAACTTGAAAACAAATATGAAAAGGCAAAGATATAAGAATAAAGAAGATAATTTTGCAGAAAAATCCACAGGACCAAGAGCCTTACTCTATCAGATAGAAGGTAAATAAAATAGCATGTTATAGGTGCAAGATCAGCAAAATCCATAGTGGCTAATACACTGTAAAGGCAACAGGACATTATGCATAGGTACTAGAATTTAATGTATACGAAAGAGTATTATAAACTCATGAATCGGGTGCATATTAATTTTTAAATGGTATCAGAACACATACATCTATCCATATAAAAAGATAAAATAAAATTAGATCTTGATTTCACTTCAAACAAAAAAAAGTAAATTAAAATCTTAAATAAGAAAATTTTTAAATGTTTAAATATAGGTAATAATATGGATAATCTATTTATGATCGTGGAATATAAAAATATCTTAAAAGAAGAGAGAAAATGTTTTTAAATCATAAAAGAAAAGATTAATGAATTACATCAAAATAAAACTTTTTAATAAGACCAAAAGAAAAAAATTATAAACAGAATTGAAATATAGCAAGAGTTTGGGAGAAGACATTATAGTCAACAAAAGATATTTATCTGAAATATAAAATTTATGAGTCCCCAAATCAATAAGAAAAAGTATGTAATTCAAGAGCGAATTTATAGGTTAATATGAGAAGATGAACAACCACTCTAGAAATCACGAAAATGCAAGGTAAAATGACAAAGATAAACCTTTTTATTCCCACTCAATTGGAAAAGAAAAGTCTGACATTTCTAACTACTGGTAAAGTTTTGGGTAAATTTAAACTTGCAACATGCTGGTCAGGTTAGCTGGTACGATGACTTTGGAAAGCAGTTTACTGGTTAGCAAGCTGACTATGAGCATAGCCCAATTTCCAGCAATTCTTCATCTAGGAACAAGCTCAGAGAAACTCTTGCACTCATAGATCAGGAAGCACATATAAGCATATTCCCTGAATTATGAATAATATGTAAGAAAATTGCAACCACCCCAAATCAGTGCTACTCAAAGTGCCTAGTACTGCTCTGTGAAGAGTTTGTTACCATCCTGCTGCAAGGGGCTTGCTACAGAAGACAAATTATTGCACATATTCTGCTTCAGCTAGACCACCTCGTTTACACATTTTGTTTTGTTGTATTTTATTTTATGGTATGATGTTCTGGATGAAGGAAACATTAGACTAATGCATTATAGTGCCATCTTTTTATCTCATCACCAACCAGGTATAAGCAGTTTGCAGACCATGTACTTTGAGTAGCACTGACTCATATGATCACAAAAAGAGAATGAATCTTGAAATTATAGCACACTTATACTCTGCAGTGACAGACTAAGAAGTGGGGTGGTGGAGAATAGTGGGAGTGTCCTGTCTAAATGCAAGCAGTAAGAGGGACCATTGTCTGTAAAGAATTTATAAACAATAATAAAACCAACAAAAAGTCAGTAGGTCTAAACAAGTCAGTGATGAAATACTAATCCCCACCTGTACATAGCTCTCACGTACCACCTGTTTCTTCTGCCCCCAGCTTGGTTTACCACTGAAACTTTGTAATTCCTTACAGGAATATCGCAGTGAACTGTTTCTGGATGTTTGTTTTACAAATATGTTATAAAAGTATAAAACTGTGGACAGCCAAACTAAATAAACTAAATAGGAACTTCGTGTTGATAGAGAGCAACAGAGGGGCATGAGTCAGGGAAAGGGCACAAAAGAGAATTCAACTGAATTTGTAACGTATCATTTAAAAAAATGATCTGAAGCAAGTAAGACAAAATAAAGAACATATATTGAAGATCACTTTCTGACTTTTTAATAAAATACATATTTACTTCTAAACACAATGCCTATTTCACTCCTATTTTCTGCAATCTACATTTCTATACCTGTCTATTTGTTTTATGAAAATTAATGTTGGACACAAAGAAAAACAAAGAGGAAACAACAGTTCATGGCATCTGAGTGCTTCTGCCATGATTATTACTGTTCTTTCTTCACTTTTCCAGGGCAACTGGTAAGTAATTGATAATTATCACTTCTACCCAAAGATATTCTTTTAACAGACTGTCATGCAGTTACACTTTTCATCAAAATTTGCAAGCAAAAAATAATTAGTAAAAGCATGTTTCATCTTATTAGACACTGTAGATGAATGTTTTGAAACCACTACAAACTCAGATCTAGAAAAAACTTTTTAAGATACACAAAAATGCAATGGCACTCACTGCTTTGAATGTCCAAAAGAAAAGTTAGTATTTAAAAAGCTACAAGGAGATGTAGTTTTAAGTGCTAGAAGGAGAGAAAAAGCAATAATATTTTGCAAAGTTTCTTTTTACAGCATAGATAAAATTACAAAACCTATGGTTACTCTGAAGAAATAGTCAAGATATTATCCTTTTTCAAACAGAAATATATATGAACTATCTGATACTTTCCATTATTGTTTTATTTAAATCACATTCAATTAAATGGTAGATAGCAGCTAGGGCTTTGTATTTTAATTAAGTATTATTAAGTTCCCATATAATGAAATTGGCAGATGCTCTCTGTTTGGGGGAGAGTGATTAGGAATTAAAGCAACAGAGAAAAGCAATGAGGAATCAAACATAATATGAAATATAAAAGCATCATATGACATCTATTATTAATCCATTGTTTTTCTAATACTGCACTTATAAACCTGAGTACTGACATTAAAGCAAAACTAAAAAAAAAAAGAGTAGAGTAATTTCTTTTATAAGGAATTCAGTTTGGGGGAGATTTTTAATGAAAGAAGCTTTTTAAGAAATTCTAAAAAAATGATATAATGCCATCTTTACAAAGTTATTTCAATTTTCTGGTTTTTAAAAATCCTTAGGGTGCTGTTTTTAAAATACTATGTCTGTTCCTTTTGTTCTCTTCCATTAGCTAAAAGGGACCTCTTCTCAAATGCAGGTAAAACAAAATAGAGCACTATCATTTTTTTTATTTAATAATGCAGATTAGATTTAAATTTACTGCAGAAATGCTGCCTAAGTTGATTATTTTGAGAATGAGATAGTACAATTTTCCTGTTTAGTTTTATCAGAATATTCTTACCACTAAAATGTCAAAAAAAGAAAAGGTGAGTTTAATTTGTTCTTCTTTGGAGTGCTGGAAAACCTGTTTTAATGGTATATTTTCTAAAAATTACTGTCTTCATCATAATTTTCCTAAAGTATCTCGGTACATGGCCACACAAGACATAAAGCACCATTGTGACAGCTTCTATTTGCCTCAGAAACAGGAACATAAACCACAACAGTGCCAAACTATGGAAAAATGGAGTCAGAGAAGTTCACATTGGTCATCTTCAGTTATTCCCACTCCAGATTTTAGAAGTCAAAAAGCCATTCTCCCTTCCTCTTAGAAAAGAGAAACAGTTCCTTTGCACTGACCTTAGATACAAAGTGAAGTCAAGTTCAAGAAAACAGTCTTTCCTCATCCCCACTCTATTCCTTCACCACTCAATGCCCACGACACTCAAAGGTAGTGACGATGAGATTTGGCTCTTCGCCACCTACACTTAGAGAATATCCTTCAACAGAAGAATATTAGTGATGAAAGGCTTAAAATGTATAATTCCCAGGACATTCTATAAAAATGAGTTTCAGCTGAAATGCTATTAACAAGCTGGTAGTCATTTTCTGCTGCCTTAAGCTCACAAGTAACCAGGGAAATTAACATGGGCAAAGGGGCTCCACTGAAGGACCCCGCAGGGGGCTGGAGAACCATGGGAATGGCAAAGAGGAAGATCGTGAGAGGAGCACAATCATAAAACTAACCATAAACATGAGAATAAAAACTAACACATGTTCTTAATGTGTGGTACATATTGTTTTAACTGCTTTGCATATGTTACTTTATCCTCATGACAATCCTCGGAGGAATGAAGTGTGATTATCCCCATTGCACAGATGAGAAACTGAGGCCCAAAAGAGATGATTAACTTGCTAAAGGTTACAGTTTGTGTTACTGTTTCAGTGGATGCATATGGAGACTGAAGAACTCGGTTATTAATTCAAATTAAATATTTTAAAAATTTTAAATGAAATTTAAATAAAGCAACCTTCTGTTTTTCAGTTTCTGTTGTGTTTATCGAAGAAAATAATTATCACTAATTAATACGTGATTTCAAAGAGAACTGAGATAATAATAACAGCTAACACCTATTGAGGACAGACTATATGACAGATGCATTTCATTTACGTTAAGTGCTTTTCTTTTAGTATCTAATTCAATTCCCACAGCAATTCCTAAAGAAAAATAGTATTATCACCTCATTTTTATATATGAGGAAACAGGAAGGGAGATTAATTACATTGTTTAAGGTCACACAGAAGGCAAAGGAGCCAACATCCAAACCCCGGAGGTTCAGCTCCAGAGCTGCTGGTCTGCACTACTAGGCTATGGATTATACAAACTCAACAATAAAGAAGAGAAAAACCAAACGTTTTTCATTGCATGAAAGCGATAGTAATTATTATCATTTATATGAACTGATTATGATTTCTCCTCAATTACTAGAAAGAATAATGACAATTATGTATATTAGCTGATCAATTTTGCCGTATGATTTATCTGATGAACAACATAAAACTCTAGTCGTGAAAATTCAGTCTATAGTTTGCAACTCTTCCATCATGTCCACGTGTTAACAACACAATTTCTAGAATCTGGGACATTGCTTCAATAATAATGGTATTTCCAAATATTAGAAAAGTAACTTGGATCAATACTACCTATTTATAAGCTTTTTACTGGGGTCCTCCTAAAGCAAGAAACAGGAATTACTGAGTAACCTGGGGACACTTTCCTCCTTAAAGCAATTCTGATTACCTTGCCCCATATTGTTATTTAATACTGAAAGCCACAGAGTGATTTTGATAGTTATTTACCATGTATAATCCCAGTTCCTTCAATTTCACTATAAATTCTTTAAGGGTAGAACCACGACTAATACAACAGTATTCCTCCTCTACTATTTTTAATAAAGTGAGTTCTACATAGTTGGGGATCCATTTTTTTTCACCCACTGATTAATGTTTGGCTTCTGAAAAATAGGAAATCACAGGCTAGGATATTCTAGGCTGAACTGTTCTACAGTTATTTGATACTCACTATGGTTTTTACACTTGACTATGCATTAATATCTTATTTAATTGATTAAGGATGGAGTTCAAATATATATGGCTTCAAAGCCACCAAGGTGATTTTAATGTTCAGGCAAGTTTTTAATCAAGATTAGAGGATCTGAAAACCCCTGACGTTGATAACTGACCTGTCCAAATACTGCAAGTGGGATTCACTTATCCCTTGAGTTTCACATCCCCAACATACAATCACTACAGGTTATCAGCACCCAGCTGAGACAGTAACTCACATGTTAGCCAACGTATTCCGTTTTTTGAGATCCAAATCAGAGCAGCTCAAAATCCAGTTCATGTGCAATGAGGTCCATGTGTCCCCAAATCTCTTTAGAGACCATGGGGGCTAGATGTCTATTGCTTTCCTCGTCATCATTGGCTCAAAATTCCCACTTCTGTCATAGTCTTCACATTTTTGACTTAACATCTCAATATGGATCCCAGATATTTTGCTTGATTTACAAACATTAGTACCATCACTACTTAACAGAAGACATTGGAGTTGTAACATCAACTTCACAAGAAAACTGAGGAAGGCTGGGGAAGAGTCACATCATGACAAGGAAAATAACTTGGAAGTGAAAAAAGTAATCATGCCTCTTTTTTAAATCACTTTAAATCATCTTTCTCCAATTGACTTTAGCTTTCTCAGCCTCTCCCTGTTCTAAATTCCTTTGCCTCCCAGTAATTTCAAAACATATTTCTTATACTTTCTTTGACATAATTTACCCATGACTGATAAATGCAGCTCCACTCCTTCCTTTGACTATTGAAGGTAGATCTAATAAGCTTGTCTAAACCATAGGCTTCTATTTCCCACCCTCCTACCTGTCTATAAACAGGAAGACAACAGTAGAGAGATATCATTCCCCAAATTTCAGATTTCACATCTTTTCACTCCCATCCTATCTGTCAGAAAGAAGAAACAGTTACACTTAACTTTGGAATAAACAAGACCTTAAAAAAACTTCATTAATATGTTATCAGTTGTGTTTCATATAGTTTTCAAATATAATCAAATGACATTCTTTGAAATAAGTAGTAAAATTTGGGAATGTTTTATTTATTCATATCATATTTTGCCAGTTAGTAACCGTAAGCTCTAACCTCAGTCATAAGTAGTTGTTTCATTTGTAATAACTGACCAGCCTTAGCTCCTCTACTATCACTAATGATATCTAAAACAAATATGTTTGTTTGCTAAAGAAAAGAAGCAAGTTGTGTGGTGAGCCATCACTGTTTCATAATCAGAGGGTAGGGAGACTATATACAGCAATGTTAGCTGCGTATCGGAATTTTCCAGGCTTAGCACGATAACAAGTAACCTTTGTGCATGGAGATCCTGCACAGAGGATCTTTGGTCCTCTTAGCACTAATTCCTGGGCTAAGATACCATCATTTCTCCTCTGCATTATTGCAATAACCTAACAGGTCACTGAGTTTTCATCCTTGCACCCTTTTCTTTATTCACAAAACACTAGCAGCGTGATCAGTTTAAAACATGTCAGATTTTGCCACTGCATTGCTGAAAACACCCCAATGGCTTCCCATCACACTCAAAAGTAAAATCCCTAGTCACTGCTCTCCTTTTTTTACCTTGACTCCCTCTCATTCTCCCTCCTGTTAATCCTGTGCCTGCCAAGCTGACCCTTCTTTCCGTCAAACATACCAGGCACAGTTTTAAGAGATATATGTGTATTAATTCTTCTATACTTGTGAGATAGGTACTGTTATAATTGCCTTTTAATGAAGAAAACTGATCTCTGAAAAGATAGTTATTTGCCCCAGACCATGTAGTTAACGTGTGGCAGAGCAAACCTAAGCAGTCTAGCTCCAAATTCAAACATTAAAAAAAAATTTCACTGTAACCCAAAATATGTCTCTGTTGGTTTATTTATACTTCTTACTCCTTATTTCAAGTTGTGAGCATTCATTCACAAACTTCTATTTTTTTGGCAATGAGATATTTTTTGAGCCAGTGAACGACTTCCTTCTATTTCTTAACCCTCAGACTCAAGGATGATCTCATACCCAGTTTTTCTCTCATCACTACAGGACTCTCTTGGAAATCAGAGTCTCTGGTGAAGATCTACCTTCCCCTACCTCCACTTCCACCTGCACAGTCAACCACTCCCAGCCCTCAGTGATACATACACACTATTGAAAGTGTTTAAGTGCCAGTGTCACCAATAGGCTGTGAGCACTGATAGGACAGGGAGTACATCTCATTCATGAAAACAAAGTTGTTGGGGAGAGGATATAGTTCAAGTGGTAGAGTGCATGCTTAGCGTGCATGAAGTCCTGGGTTCAATCCCCAGTACCTCCCCTAAAAATAAATAAACCTAATTACCTCCTCCTCCCAAAATAAAATAAAATAATTAAAATAATACAATAATAAGTAAATAAAGTATTTTTTAAAAAACCAAAACTGTTGCAGAAATAAACGAATTGAAAAAAGAATCAATCATTCTTTCTTGAGCTTCTAATCTTGGTTGCTAGTCACTTGCTGATACTTTCCCACCCCAACTGGTTTATTTTAAATTAATGCTTTCTTTTTTAGAACAGGTTCATAGCAAATGGAGGAGAAGGTACAGAGATTTCCCATATACATTGTGCCCCTCCAAAATGCAGAGTCCCCCACTATTCATATCTCCCATGGCTGGTACACTTGTTATGGCTGGTACACTTGTTATAGCTGATGAACCTACACTGATATATCATAACCATCCAAAGTCCACAGTTTACCTTAGGGTTCATCTTTGGCATTGTGTATTCTATGGATTTGGGCGAGCAGATAATGATAAATATTTAAATACATCATTATAGTAATATGCAGAGTATTTTTACTGCCCTAAAAATCATCTATGTTCTACTCATTCATCCTCCACACTCCAAACCCTGGCAACCATCAGTTTTTTCACTCTTGCAATAGTTTTGCCTTTTCCAGAATGTCATATAGGTGGAATTATACAGCACTATAACTTTATAGTAAGTCTTGAAGTCGGGTCATGTCAGTCTTCCAACTTTGTTCTTTTCCTTCAATATTGTGTTGATTATTCTGGCTCTTTTGCCTCTCCATATGTACTTTACAATCAGTTTCTTAATATCCACAAATTAACTTGCTCGAATTTTGATTGGGTTTGAATAAAATAGATAGGTCAAGCTAGGAAGAATTGACATCTTGACAATATTGAGTCTTCTTACCATGAATGTGAAATATTTCTGCATTTATATAATTCTTTGCTTTCAGTCATCAGAGTTTCATAGTTTTCCTATAGATTTTGTATGTATTTACACCCATGTATTTCATTTTGGGAAATGATAATATGAATTGTTTTGTGCTTCTAATTTCAAATTCCTCATCCACTGCTGGTATTTGAGAAACCAACTGACTTCTGCATATTAATATTGTCTCCTGACACCTTGCTATAATTACTTATTAGTTCCAGGAGTTTTGGATTTTTTTTTTTTTTTCCTGACTGTCTACATAGGTGATCATGTCCTCTGAGGACAAAGACAGATTTATGTCTTCCTTCCCAATCCGTATACCTTCATATTCTATTCTTGGGTAGATCCCCCAGTACACTGTTGAATACGAGTGGTGAGAGGGGACATGTTACTAATTTTTAGTGAATCAAAATAATAGAACCAGTGGATCCTTGGATAAATCAGTTCTCCTCTCTCAGTATCAATTTCTTTGTCTCTAAATGAGGGAATGAACTATATTGGGTTTTGCTGAAGGACTGAAAGAAGTAACATACATAAAGCCCTTGGTTGCTCAATGATTGGGATCAATTACTGTTTTTAAAAATAAAAATTTTAGGTTTTTGATTATAAAACTAATACAAACTTCTTTGATTTGGAAAAATGGGGAAAAGTTTACAAAGAGAATAAAAATCACATTTAGTAATGCCACCAGAACCATCTGTCTTAACAATTTGAAGTATTTTATTTCATAGATTTTGCATGCATTTTATATACATATGTATTTTGACAAATGATTATACCTGAGTAGTACTGAGCAGGGAAATAGTGAAGATCCGATGGAACTAAAGCAGAGATATTTTAGAAAGGGTTCTAGCAGAGCTTCCATGGAGGCAGCTTGTCACAAAGACAATAATAGACATGTGAGGTCTTCTAAGGAATCCATAACCAACTGAAAACCGTTTTCTCTGGTACTGCTTAGTTGGTCTGCAGAAGAACAGATGGGCCAGACACACTGCCTTTTAACTGACCACTAATCACTTACTCCAAATACGTGGAAACTGAAAACTGTTCTCCTATTAGCTGTGGTTCGTTTTTCCTCCCTTTCTCCACTTTCTCTTCTATCAAACCTGTTTTCCCCTTGGTTGGATAAAATCAATCTATGGATTCATCTGCCCTGCATATGAGTAAACAGCATGCTGGCAATTAGCTTGGTATCTCTGACACACTCACTTGCTTTTTGTTACCTGATTTGTCCTAGAAAGATGGTGATAAACAGCAGCTACTAATATTTATTTTCTATTTCTTCTTCCATTTCTAACCTCTTTTCATTTATATAATTAGTTGGCATTCTTTTTGTTACATAAACACTCAACTATTATAAGGACTGCCTAAAAGTGAGCTGCACCTTTTATCAAATACAAAATGACCATGTTGTCTCTTTTTATGGTTTTTACTTTAAATTCTGTTTTATCTGACTTCTGTATTGTTTCCTCCCTCTTTATTTTGTTTCTCTGTATCTGACCTACTTTCACTGTTCTTTCAGTTACTCTCATTTTTCAATTTGAATTTTAAAATATCTTTTAAAAGTATTATTCATTAGGATTTCTATTAACTTTTTAACATTTTTAACTTTGAATATTTAATACTCTTTTTTCAGAGTATATATTGAATATGGTTGAGCATAATTTTATTTTCCCTTTTGCCTCAAGAAGTGTTTTCTTCACTTTTAATTTTTACTCTAATTTGACAAATAACTGTCTTGTTTTTTGATTCAAATAACTTCTGATTTCTCCATATGCAACATGCAAAATTTAGAAATATTTTACACTTCTACTGTCAGGTCAGCAAATCTTTACTAATATGATCAGAGGTTATGGATCACAATTATTATTGTTACTGATTTTTATTATATGACTTCTATTTCAAGTGTCATTTTACCATGAATTTGATGTTGTCTCCAATTAGAAACAATTTAGACAATCTATATTTCAATTCTTATTAAATTCACCAAAGTGTTACATCCCCAATATTCTCTCTTTTATATTTGCTTCTTGCTTTATTTCATCTATCTTTGTGCATCCAATTCTAATTAATTTCCTCATTCTTTGAATATCTGACAATGTTTTTGCTTCCTTTACATGAATGGCATTTGTCTAGGTAATATCAGTCATCTAAAAATTTAAAAATACTCATTATAGCAATGCATACTATAACTTTAGAAATATTAAATTATTTGAAGAAAACTTGAACTTAAAATACATTTTTATAGAATAAATGCACAAGAAATGTTACCCTATATCAAGCCTCACAGCCCAATATTTCACATTTTATAATATTTATATGTTTAAAATAATTATCATGATCTGATTTAAAACAATGAAGAATCAGCTATAAATTTTTCTCACAATCTGGAGTAGTGGTTCTTGAAAAATAGAAGTTGCATATATTTATATTTAAATTTTATATTTAAGATTTATATAAACATGTCACATAAGTGAAAAGACATCAATTCTTCCAAGATTAATTTTGACGTTAAAAGAAATACTTTATTTTGCACAATGTTTCATAGTTTTAAAGTCATTTTTGCTTCCATCGTGTCACTTAATCCTCATAGTGACCATACTAAGTGGTCAAAATTATCATGCCCATTTTTCAGAGGAGGGAACTGAGTGTCAAAGCAAGTATGTGATTTGCCCATACTGCAAATTTTTCAAGAGGCAGAGCTGAGGCTAAAACACAGGTTTTCTGTCCCCAAATGCAGCATTCTACTTGTGTAAAATATATTTTTTTGAAAATTTAGTCAAAATTCTTCTACAAACATGGATACTCTTCTAGGAGAAATAATGATCCTACTTGAGTCCAATTAGTTTATAAATCTTTGAAAACAAGGCAGTTTAGTTTATTGGGAAGAACAGGGATATCCCTTGGAATGTTGGCTCTAAATAGACAAAAATAACCTATTTAGAAAGATCCTCCAAGTAAAGGCAAATGAAAAGCAAGGCAAAAAGAGAATGGTAAGAAAGGTGGGGCAGGGACCAAGGAGAGTGAGCACCATAATCTGGGGGATAGATACCATTTCTTATGTTCATTGTCTTAATTATGTTTCATATTATAAAAGTTAATGTTGCAAAAATCATTTTAAAAATCATAAGAAGCATTCACTCTAGTATATCATCCAGTTAAAACTTTAAAATAAAATAAAAACAAAATGCTTTAATAATGCCAAGGTATTATGCCAATTTAGAAAATTTCATTGTGAAATTCAAATCTTTCCTGAAATGCTGTTGTCCATTTAATTATGTAGTAAGAAATACATGGTGATATTGTAATTATAAGGCTATTCTCTATTAAATCTACAGTTCATAGTACTGTACCCATAATTACTGCATCAAATAAAATTTAAATGCTGCAAAGACAAATACTCTATAAGAAGTAAACCTTAACAACTTCCAACATGTAGTCTCAAATATTTCTGATGACCTGTTTATTTTATTGACCATTTTTCTTTTCTAGTCCATCTTACTGTCAGTAAATTTCCTACCAATTATAAGGAGGGAATCCACAATTTAAAAGGGGATAAGAGAGACCCCATTATCCTGCTGAGCTTCTTTTAAACATTCTTTCCTACTAACATTATAAAGTCTCTCAAAATTGAAAAGGCTAGCTGATATTCCTTATGACTGCTGTGATGGACCAAAACAAAGCACCACTATCACCAATCCTCCCTATCTCTGTGAAGGTTATTAGTAGGAAAACTAAAGCAAATTTTCTCTCCAGTGTCTCTATGAGTAAGTACAAGTGTCCCTCACTCTGCAACCTTCCCTTTTACTCTGTGTCCAAACCCAATGACTGATCACTCCCTTCAGTATCAAGAAAGTGGCTCAAGAAAGGAAAATGGAGAAATTACAACAAATAACATAGAAATACAGAATATCATATGAGAATATTATGAAAAACTTATGGAACCAAAATGGATAACCTAGAGGAGGTGGACAAGTTTCTGGAAACATACAGTCCACCAAGACTGAATCAAGAAGAAACTGACCACTTGTACAAACTGATCACTAGAAATGAAACCGAACTGGCAATAAAAAACCTCCCTACAAATAAGAGTCCAGGACCGGATGGCTTCACCAGGGAATTCACCAAACATACAAAGAAGAACTCATACCAGTCCTTCTCAAACTCTTCCAGAAGATTTAAAAAGAGGGAATACTCCCAAACTCATTCTGCGAAGCCACCATCACCCTGATGCCAAAACCAGGCAAAAATACCACCAAATAAGGGAATTACAGACCAATATCACTGATGAACATAGATGCAAAAATTCTTACCAAAATACTAGCAAATAGAATCCAATAGCACATAAAAAAGTGGGGACCAAGTTGGGTTTATCCCAGGGACACAAGGATGGTTCAACATATGCAAATCAATCAACGTAATACATCACATCAACAAGAGAAAGGACAAAAACCACAAGATCATCTCAATAGATGCAGAAAAAGCTTTTGATAAAATTCAACACCCATTTATGATAAAACTCTCACCAAAGTGGGTATAGAGGGAATATATCTCAACATAATAAAAGCCATACATGACAAACCTACAGCCAGCATAGTACTCAACGGTGAAAAACTCAAAAGCTTCCCACTAAAATCTGGGACAAGACAAGGCTGCCCACTATCACCACTCCTATTCAACATAGTCTTGGAAGTCCTAGCCACAGCCATCAAGCAAGAGAGAGAAATAAAAGGGATCCAAATTGGAAAAGAAGAGGTAAAAGTGTCACTATATGCAGATGACATGATACTATATATAGAAAACACTGTAAGGTCCACACAAAAACTACTAGAAATAATTGAAGAATTCAGCAAGGTAGCAGGTTACAAGATTAATGTTCAAAAATCATTGCATTTCTTTACACTAATGATGAATCAACAGAAAAAGAAAGTAAAGAAACAATCCCCTTTAAAATAGCACCCAAAGTAATAAAATATCTAGGAGTAAATCTAACCAAGGAGGTGAAAGACTTATACATGGAAAACTATAAAATACTGATGAAGGAAATTAAAGAAGACTTAAAAAAATGGAAAGATAGCCCATGCTCTTGGATTGGAAGAATCAATATTGTTAAAATGGACACACTGCCCAAGGCAATCTACAGATTTAATGCAATCCCTATCAAATTACCCAGGACATATTTCACAGAACTAGAACAAATCATAATAAAATTTATATGGAACCACAAAAGACCTAGAATTGCCAAAGTATTACTGAAGAAAAAGAAAGAGGCTGGAGGAATAACTCTCCCAGACTTCAGACAATACTACAGAGCTATAGTAATCAAGACAGCATGGTATTGGTACAAAAATAGACATATGGACCAATGGAACAGAATAGAGAGCACAGAAATGAACCCACAAACTTTTGGTCAACTAATCTTTGACAAATGAGGCAAGAATATACAATGGAATAAAAACAGTCTCTTCAGCAAATGGTGTTGGGAAAACTGGACAGCAGCATGTAAATCAATGAAGCTAGAACACTCCCTTATACCATATACAAAAATAAACTCAAAATGGATCAAAGACTTAAACATAAGACAAGATACAATAAACCTCCTAGAAGAAAATATAAGCAAAACATTATCTGACATACATCTCAAAAATACTCTCCTAGAACAGTCTACCCAAGCAATAGAAATAAAAGCAAGAATAAACAAATGAGACCTAATGAAAATTACAAGCTTCTGCACAGCAAAGGAAACCATAAGTAAAGCAAAACGACAACCTATGGAATGGGAGAAAATTTTTGCAAATGAAACTGACAAAGGCTTGATCTCCAGAATATATAAGCAGCTCACATGATTTAATAAGAAAAAAACAAACAATCTAATCCAAAAATGGGCAGAAGACCTAAACAAGCAATTCTCCAAGGAAGAAATACAAATGATCAATACACACATGAAAAAATGCTCAATATCACTAATTATCAGAGAAATGCAAATCAAAACTACAATCAGGTATCACTTCACACCAGTCAGAATGGCCATTATTCAAAAGTCCACAAATGACAAATGCTGGAGAGGCTGTGGAGAAAAGGGAACCCTCCTACACTGCTGGTGGGAATGCAGTTTGGTGTAGCCACTGTGGAAAACAGTATGGAGATTCCTCAAAAGACTAGGAATAGACTTACCATATGACCCAGGAATCCCACTCCTGGGCATATATCCAGAAGGCACCCTACTTCAAAATGACACCTGCACCCCAATGTTCATAGCAGGAGTATTTACAATAGCCAAGACATGGAAACAGCCTAAATGTCCATCAACAGATGACTGGATAAAGAAGAGGTGGTATATTTATACAATGGAATACTATTCAGCCATAAAAACTGACAACATAATGCCATTTGCAGCAACATGGATGTTCCTTGAGAATGTCATTCTAAGTGAAGCAAGCCAGAAAGAGAAAGAAAAATACCGTATGAGATCGCTCATATGTGGAATCAAAAAACAAACAAACAAACAAACAAACAAAAAACAAAAACAAAAATACAAAACAGAAACAGACTCATAGACATAGAATACAAACTTGTGGTTGCCAGGGGGATGGGGGGTGGGAAGGGACTGGGATTTCAAAATGTAGAACAGATAAACAAGATTGTACTGTGTAGCACAGGGAAATATATATAGGATCTTGTGGTGGCATACAGTGAAAGAGAATGTGACAATGAATGTATGTATGTTCATGTATAACTGAAAAATTGTGCTCTACACTGGAATTTGACACAACATTTTAAAATGACTATAACTCAATAAAAAATGTAAAAAAAAAAAAACCCAAGAAAGTGGCTCAAATGAGTCAGCTGTGCAATACTAAGCATCTATGGCTGAGTGGGATGCTTCTGGTGAACAAGGACATGTTGAGGATCTTACTCCTCAGCTTCTAAGGCTATTGTCCTCATTTACTGAATGAGTGAGTGAATGAATGAGTAGTGAGTGTTTGAAATAAACAGTTTACATAGACAGGCACACAGGACACCTCCCACCCCCTCTAACCTCACGCACATCCCTCTAAGGACTCTCTTAAGAAACTCCATTTGACAATGTTTGCAAAAAGGAAGCTTCAGTTCAGATCAACAAAGTCAGTTCTACCCATAAGTGAGTTTGACTTAACCCCAGACTAAAAATGAAGAAACATTTTTCAAACCCCCAAAATAAAAACAGCTACTGCTCAGTAAGTTCTAACTGTGTGTCAGGAGTCATGAAGATATTATCTCATTTAATTCTCAGAAGTCCTTAGAGAAAATATTAAGTCTATTTTACACAGAATATAGATGGTTAGAGAGATTAAGTAATTTGATGGAATGACACAATTAGCGAAGTAGTTAAGATGCCTTCTTGAAGTCTGGGTTCTGACTCATCCAAGTCCTTTCCTCTCAATTAACCCAACAGTCTGCTTTTGAGTGTCTGGAGTCAAAAGGGGAGACTCCAGCTGAAAACTAAGAAACAAGAATATCAAACTTCACATCACAAATGGTTAGGTTTCATTTTTGTGACTTTGAAGAGAGTTCCTTTAACTTTGTTCTATGAACTGATACTTATTACCTTGTGAAGAATAAATAGGAGGGGGTATTTCCATATTATGGGTAAGTCTACTGCTACTGTTAATCTCTATATACTAGGCAGTATGTCCCTTTTCAACTTTACATTTTAGCACCACTAAACTTTCTTTTTAGTTCCATCCGTATGTTATGGATTGCTCTATGATCTCTGCATACTATGGTCACATGTCTACTTAGCCTGGACAATGGCTCTCTACAGAAACAGATAAGAGATTTACAACACTCTGAGCAAAGGCTATGTATGTGACATATATTGTCTCAGTTATTTTCTCAACAATCATGTTGTTATTAATTACTACTAAATTTACTTATTTTATTAATATGACTAGTAAAATATACCAAAGAAACTGAATCAGAGCTAGTTAGTGATGGAACAAGACTTGAAACCAAAGCTATCTAATATTTAATAATCAAAGTAAAGGTCCTAACCCCCCATGTCAGTTTCCCAAACTTCCCTTCTTCCTGTACCACCTGCTTATTTTTGCCATATCCAAAACAAAAATCCAAAGCTATATTGTTTATATTGATCTTAGCCAGCTCATTTTTCATTTTAATATATTTATATTTAAAGGAAACTATATATATCATATTATAAAAGCTGATACTTTTTAACACATAGAAAGTAACCTAAAATAGAGATGTAACTATACATTTTTTTAAAATGTCAATTATTCATAAGTTGCTGACGGGAATGTAAGGTCACACAACCATTCAGGAAAATAGTTTGGCAATTTTCATTAATATTCAGAATGCATTTACCACACAACCAAGCACTCTTAGGCATTTATCTCAGAAAAAGTAAAACTCATGGTCCAGAAAAAACATGTATGGGAATATTCATAATAGTTCAAAAACTGGGGGAAATCCAAGTGTCCTTCAGTGAGTGAAAGGTTAAACAAACTTCGGGACACTCATACCAGGGAGTACCACTCAGCAATAAAATGGAACAAACGATACATCCAACAACCTGGATCAATCTCTGGATAATCACGTCGCGTGGAAAAAAGCCAATCTCAAAAAGTGACATTCTCTGTGATTACATTTACATAATATTCTTGAAATAATGTAATTAGAGAGGTAGAGAGCAGATTAGTGGTTGACAGATTAGAGTTTGAGGGGAGTATGGGGTAGAGAGTAGAAGTTTGGGAGCTGATGGGAGATATAAATGGTTAGCATAAAGGAACTTTGTGGTGATGGGACAGTTTTGAATTTGTATTACTGCAGGAGTCATACACGTGATAAACGATTAGAACCACTCCATACACACACTCACACATACACACACACGAGTGTATGGATGACTTGTCAAATCTCAACAAGATCTGCAAATTATACCAATGCCAATTTCACAGTGTTGATATTTACTGTAACAGACAAGATGCTAACATTGGGGGAGGGTGGGTATGAGGTGCACAGGACCTTCCTATACATTTTTTTCATAACTGCCTATGAATCTGTAATTATTTAAAAACGAAAAATTAAAAAAAAAAAAAGCTGACCATCAATATACAACCTAAACATCACCTTTACCCCTGCAGCATGTGACTCCTCTGCTACACTGGACTCTGTTATGCTGCCCCTTTTCCTTGTTCACTTGATTGACAGTAGGTTCTAACTCAGCTTCTAAGACTCCCTTCAAATGCTATCACCTCTGTAGCTTCCCTTTTTCTCTCTCCATGGCAGGCTTAGCAAGTCTTTCTCCTGTGTTCTCACTGTACTTGATACATATTTCCATAATAGCAGTTACATTTCTTGCATTTTTCTTTTCAGTCCTATATCCTCCTTTAAACTATAAGAACCTTGGTGGTATTTCTCCACTGTTTATTTTTTCTTTGACTTATTATTATTATCCTTATACTATCAAACCTTAATGAATAAAATCTATTTAGCCTTGGTGGGAATTCTTATAGCAAGAGGTACATCAGTGTGTGATAAGGTTACAATTTCGCAAAGCACAGTTATGAAGATACCATTGATTAAAGCAGGTTTCATAAAAGGATTTCAATATAGGTGTGTTATGTGTGTTCACATGTGTCTGCATACGTACACACACACACACACACACACACACACAAAGTACAACAGCGATGCTACAGGTATAGCCAGATAAATGATACTGTTGTTAGCTCCTATTGATATCTTTGGTTATAAACTTCCTTGAACTCAACCCAACACAGAATCACTTAGTAGCATAAATATTAAAGGACAATTTTATTATGATTTTAGACACTGGGTTTCTATTTAAAGAAGTAATAATTGCATTACATACTTTTCATGAAATCTACTAGTCACTCTTTAAAGGCAGCTGGTCTTCCTCATATACTTAGTATAAACATTTTAACTGAATAGGCCCATTTACGCTGATATAAAGAAAATGACAATAAACAACTAAATGGGTATATTACATTGGTGGTCCAACATCCTTTGTACCTAGTGAATTGTGAGGAAGAATTCTTGAACTTAAATATATGTTGAAAAATATATTTTCAGTATTAATAATAACAACAACACATTTTTGCTATTTTATTTTAAAAGTATTTATTTCACATCACAAAGAAGGATAGATCTATTAAAGACAATCTGGAAAACATAGAAAACCTGAAGAAAGACTTATTTCCATTAGCTTTCTACCTAGAGACAATTAACTATTTACATTGTGGACTAAATTTTTTTTCCCAAACACATCTCTAAAAAAATAACTGTGAATATAAGAACACTGACATAATATACACATACAGCATATTTGATTTAGTATAAGCATGCTCTTAAGCAGTCACTTACTAAGTTTATTTTCTTATTTTATATGTTCAATGCTTGAGAATCAGCTTACATAAATTACCTCCCCTTCTCAACTTCTAGGAACGTCTGATTGTTCTGATTTTATAGCTAAAAAAACTGAGGCTCAGAACAATTAGACAAGATGCTCAAGTTTCAAAAGCTAGATTATGGTTGTCACGGACATACACTGTCTTATTTACCATTCAGTCTACTGGGAACAGAATCAAAAGCTTTGTCTTTTCCTTGACTCAGGTCCAGTGGTTTAGATGGGTCTGACCACACTTCCTGGTTTCCAGGTGTGGACATGGGCCAGATGTGGGCACTCAGAGCCCTGCTTCCATCTCCGCACAATAACTGGTTTAGAGATGGGCACATGGCCTGGGCCAATTCCCTTCCCACCTTATCAACACATCCTGGCTTCATTTCTTATTTATAAGCCCATCCCTAATCCTTAAAACTTGGGAGTTTTCATCTTGTTTCTCCAGCTCCTTACTTCTGATGTGCCTTCAAGGAGTTTTGGATTTGGTCCAATCTTCCTGGAGGCCCACCCCGAGGTCATTCATAAATGCCTAATTTGAAATGAAACTTTCATCAACTACTTCAATCTTGATTAAAAATCTTTCTGCAAATAGTGTTAGTGCCCTTTTAGAAGAAAGCAGCTGATCATTGTGGCCAAAGATAACAGAACACAGAAAATGGACAGCAAAACTCAAATCTGGTTTGCACTAGAATAGAGACCATACATGAGTACACACACACACACACACACACACAAACACACAAGATAAAGCTGAAAGTTGTCATCAATTCTTTATCGAGGAGAGTATTAGTAATTATTTCAGGAACACAGCTCAAAGAATGTGTATTATGCATAAGTTAACTGTCAAATCAAATTCGTATTGTGCTCATTTCGTGGTTTGGGTTCAATCATTCTTATCAAACTTACGTAGTGTTTATAAAGGCACAAATTCCAAAACCACCACAGACATGGTAAGAAAGATTTGGCCAGTTTAGACCTTCCTTGATTATGAAGCAAAATTCTGAGTCTCTGTGTGAGCAAAACTAGAGATGGTGATGTTTACTCTGAAAAAAAACAGAGTTATTAAAGTTACAAAGGACAATATTTTTCTAATTCTATCCAAGCTTCTTAGCAGTATGTGTGAGGGAGAATAAACAAGGGACTGAAAGAGATAGTAAACTCTTCAAAGCAGCAATGACTTGGAAAGTTCTTCTGCAAAAATACTAAAATCAATTTCTTTCCTGGATGAACTCAACTTGCATGTGGATGTGTTCTCAAAAACTGAGAGATCATCTTGCAAGGTTTGTTACTGATTTCTTGGAATTTTCTGTTGAATTTTTTCCCAATTCTACTTCGAATGTTTACTTTGGAAAAGTCATGGCACCCCAGCATCATTTAAATCCTATATTGCCTTTTGTTCATGCAGTATCAAACTGTGTTCTTATGAATAAGAATATACCTTTACAAGAGATGAGGCACATCTGGAGAACGCTATGAGGAGCCATGTGCAAAAGATAAGTGTAATCTCTTCCCTCCCCTTATGTTCCGACACGAAAATATGGAGAAAACAGAAACAAATGATTCTTTTATTAAAGTCCATTTATACAGACTAGCTCTTTAAGCTCTGAATGTTGAAAAAAAAGTATGTTCTATATGTTCTTACATCTTTAACAAGGCGTTTCCTGATTTTTCTGGCTTTATAAGTCTGTTATAAAAGCTAAAAAGTAGACAGAATATTTTTAAGTGTTTAGTTTAAATAGTTCTTTTTTTCTTTCCAATGTTCCACCTCTTCATTTTTATTTTAAGGTAAAATCCCACCGGGAAGCTTAGTCTTTTGCTGAAAGGGTTAACATTTTCTTCTGTTGAAAAGTATATATTTAATATGCAAGTATATTTGATGTTCATTGACAGAGTCACAATAGGAATGATCTTGCTTTATGTACCAGTTACAAGGTTTAATATCATTATACTGCATGCAATATTAGTTTTTATTAGTCACCATTAACAAGATGCTTTCTACTTGAATTCTCATTTACTTGTTCAATGTAAAAATTATCTTTGTAAAAGAGAAAAACACATCTTCAAGTGTCAGCTATATTAAATTAAAGAACTGTTTACCCTTCCTAAGAAAAGCATATGTATCTAAATAGGCATCTTTTACCGTTTGCATAGTAGATTGGAAATTAGCATTTTTGTTCATTTTCCCATGTATGCACAGTGCCTGGAAGAGTAATACTCCATGCATATCAGATCAGCCAGCCTACAATTTTTGTGCAATATATTATTTGGCAATCTAAAATTTGTAATTTGCATGAAATTGCTTAATTAAAATACAGTCACTCAGGGTATTAATTTCTCTGTCTGGCAGTTCAATGTACTAAAGGCGGGCTACAGAAAATGTGAAATCCTGTCAGATGTAACAGTAAAATATTAACAAAAA